>NW_023270971.1:2530382-2761774 GCF_011800145.1 Mirounga leonina
AATAAATAAATAAATAAATAAATAAATAAATAAATAAATAAATAAATCTTTTTTTAAAAAGATTCAACTTACCATGCCAAAACATATTGAATACTTTTTAGAAAACATGATTTCATAAATTGTCAAGTGGAGAGGTGATTAAAAGATATAGAGGCCAAAAACTGTAGGAAAAGGGTATTACAGAAGTATGTTAGGCAATCAGTAAAATATATATTGTTTTTTCAGATTTTTCAGCTTTTAAAAATATGTAATTTGCTAGGATTGCTTTTCTCATCGTAATTAAGTATTTAATGCCTGAATTTTATTTCATAATTTTGTAATTTTCTTTCCTTAAAGAGTCACTCTGCCCCAAATTGTAGAAGTTTCAATTCCAGCAAAACTTAGATCTCCCTGTACAGATTCAAATGAGGGAGGCAGACAAATAAAAGAAATAGATGTATAACATGTGAGGTAGTGATGCATTATTCAAAACACAGCAGAATAAGGGGAATGAGAATGCCGGGCAGGGGGTGGGAAACGGGCAGGTATCATTTTAAATGGGCTTATGTATTAGTTATCTATGACAACAGAACAAATTACCACATAGGCAATGACTTAAAATAATATGCATTTATTATCTTATAATTTCTGTGGGTCAGGAATTTGGGCCTGGCTTCACTAGAGTCCTCTGAGTCAGGGTATCTCTTAAAGCTGTACTCAAGATGTGGCCCAGGGCTGGGGCCTTGTCTGAATGCTCCCCTGAGGAAGGATCCACTTCTGCTCACTTTGATTGTTGGCAGAATTGATTTTCTCCAGGGCTGTTGGACTGAGGGCCTCAGTTCCTCTCTGGCTCCCACTGGAGGCTGCCCTGAGTTCCTTGCCCTGGGCATCTCTTTGCTTCATCAAAGACAAAGAGAGAGAGCATCTGCTAGCAAGACAGAAGTTACAGTCTTATGTAATATAATCACAGAAGTGATCTATCCTAGACTTCAATTCTATGTTTTGAATCTCAATTCTATTGGTTTGAAGTCACAGGGGAGATGGTCACACAAAGGCATGTACAGCAGCAGATATGGATCACTGGGAGCCCCCTGCCCACCACAGGTAGAGAGGAAAGACAGCTCTGATAGATTGGTGTTTGATGCGAACAGAAGGGCAGCGAGAGAGAAGGTGACACTTCCTGGGAAAAGAATATTCCATGCCGAGGGACTGAATGCAAAAGGCCGGAGGTCAGAGTGTATTTAAGGAAGAGCCAGAGTCCAGCTGAGTGGGCTGAGGGGATAGGGCAGGAGGTGAGATCAGACAGGGGAGGGAATGATGTCACAGCTCTGCAGGAAGAACTCACACACGAGAACAGTGGAGTAACATTTTAAGATAGCACACCACAACAGGAGATGCAAATGGCAAGTATCAAGGGAGTTAGAAGTAGGGTGTATGCAGGCTTGAATGGTAGGGGAAGACCAGAACCAAAGTTCATAGAGAAGTGGCCTGTGAACAGAGATTTAATAGAGGAAATATTCACTTCAGTTATGCCTGTTGTTTCCATACATTGCCTCAGGATATGAGAGGCATATCTTGTTACTGAGCAGGTTATTCAGCAGGCATTGACTTGCTAAATGCACAAAAATGCTATTCTGTGAGAGAGAGAATGAGAGAGAGAGAGAGAGAGAAGGAGAATTTCTCCTTTTACACAGAAGGAATTTAGGAATAAACTGTGAAAATAGGAAGTGGATTGATGAGGGGGTATTCCCAGTCCTCTTGGCCACTAGGAAACAGTGAGTCTGCCAGATGACATCTTTATGAAAAAAAGAGAATCTGTTGAGTTATCAGGAGGCACTAAGTCATAATAAATAAATTTAAGGAGAATTTTGAAGATGTTCATTGCCTGCAAGATCAAAAAATGTGAAAGGACCTCAAAATCATCCAACTACATGCCACAGTAGTCCAAGACTTGATGCAGTTACTTTGTCAGGAAAAGAACTTGGATTTTTTTTTCCACACAAAATATGAACTTTAAAGTGGAATTAGTATATATCTGTCCTGTATTTATATATGCACATATATGGATTGACAGAATTATCTTTGAAACTCAGAATAATAAATTGAAAATTTCTGATATAAGCTGATTTCTCCCTGTCTTAGTCTACTCATTAACAGAGTATCACAGACTGGGTGGCTTTAACAACAGAAATTTATTTTCTCACAGTTCTGGAGACTGGTCATCCAAGACCAAAGGGCCATCAGGGTTGGTTTGTGGTGAGACCTCTCTTTCTGGCTTGTGGACTGCTGCCTTCTTGTTGTGTCCTCACATGGCCTTACCTCAGTGATCACATGGGGAGAGAACTCTCTGGTACTTTTCCTCTCCTTATATGGACACTAGTCCTATCAGATTAGGGTCCTACCCTTATGACCTCTTTTAACCTTAATTACCTCCTTAAAGACCCTAGCTTTAAATATAGTCACATTAGGACTTGGGGTTTCAACAGAGGAATTTGGGGGGATGCAATTCATCCATAACACCCCTGTAGCCTCAATAATATATTAATAGATTTACCTCTGGCCATGGAAGTGATGCACATATTTCTTTAATATGAACACAGAGTAATTGTTAAATAAATGATACATGCATACACTTTTTTTTTTTTTTTTTTTTAAGGTAGACATGGGTGCCTTGGTGGCTCAGTCAGTTAAGCATCTGCCTTTGGCTCAGGTCATGATCTCAGGGTCCTGAGATTGAGACTACCGCTCAGCAAGGAGTCTGCTTCTCTCTCTCCCTCTGCAGCTCCCCCTGCTTGTGCTCTCTTGCTCGCTCTCTCTCTATCAAATAAATAAATAAAATCTTTTTTAAAATTTTTTAAAAAATAAAGGTAGACACAAACCATGAGGCAGGGAATTATTACCCAGATGTAGATCAGAGTCTCTCCACTTCTTAAAATTGAGATAAGACTCCTTCAAATTCCTATTCCGCCCTCATAGGAAAATACAATGTTATTCCAAGAGTTCTCTGAACTCCCAGGAGGTATCCATTTTCATTGTCATTCAACCTCCAACTTCCTGACTGTGGAGTTTTTGTTCTCCACTCTGTCAGGTCTAGTATTTGATTGCGTCCTAGGTACAAGTTAATACATTAGCCTGTTACCATTTCATTGATGCTGACAGATGACATGATATTTCTGAGTCAGAGACAAACGACTTTCTTATCGCACAACAAGCAGCATGCACACGAGCATGTTTACATCAGGAACCCTTCTGCTTCTCCATGAAGTCTCATGGTAACTAGGTAAAGGGGTCCAAATGGATGCCTGCATCCACACTAGGCTGCATTACAAGACAAGAACCTGCTATTTTACAGCAAGAAGTCATCAAGCCTATTCTTTGTCCTGGAGGGAGCTCTTAGCTCATCCATCAAGGCTGCTCACTGTAAACACAACCCTGAGAAATGGCCGACGTAAACAGCAGTCAGGATCTTAACGTTCTTGGCATACACATTGTATGAAGTTGAATGGTACCCCCCAAAAGATATGTCTACATCCTTGCCCCCAAAATCTGTGTATATTACCTTATTTGGATAGAGGGTCTTTGAAGATTGCCTTATGGAGACCGTTGGTAGAAACAGGAATGTTGAAGCTGCTTCTGGTGAAGTTCTCAAGAAGGAAATGAGGAACATGCTATTGGAAACTGGAGGGAAGGTAACCCTTGTTATATCATGGCAGAAAATTTGGGCTAATTGTGTCCTCCAGTTGTGTGGAAAACAGAGCTTTCAAGCAATGAATGTAGATGTTTGGCTGAGGAGATTTCCCAGCAAAATGTTGAAGGTGCAGCCCTGCTTTTTCCTAACTGAATGTAGTAAGATGCAAGACGAAGGAGATAAATTGAGAAAGAAACTGTTCAATAAAACAGAACAGTATTTAATGATATGTATGAGAGACTTTCAGCCTACCCAGATTACAAAAATAAAAGCTAATATTAGGAGACTCATTGTTAAGAAAGTGTTGCTCTGAAGAAAAGGCCAAAGCTGTGGTTGGAAAATTTTGCAGAACAGATTAGGCATGTGATCCATGGATCCTCTCAACCATCTCGGCAGAGGCCGGGGATAGAGATGGAGTTATCCAAGGAAGGTCTGTGGAGAGCTCTCTTGTGTAATGGCCTAGATCCCCATGGTGTACACAGGAGACCTACAAGCTTTTAGGAATGTTGTTTCAGCAGGAATGCTGCCCCCTGGTACTGAAGCAGAGGCCAGTAGAGCTGTTGTGGACCTCAGGCCTTGAAACCTAATGGAATTTGACCTGCTAGGTTAAACTTTCTTGGTACCTGTGACCCATCATTCCTTCTAATTTCTCCCTTTTGAAATGGAAATGTCTGTCACATCCTTGTCCTACCACTCTATTTTAGAAGCAGACAACTCTGTTTTTCAAGGTTCATAGAACCACAGATGGAGAGAAATTTTGCTCCAGGACAGACCACACCTGGAGTCTCCCCTGTCCCTGATTTAGATGAGAGTGTTTCTCCTGGACTCTTAAGCCCAGTTTTCCTGGGAACTGTTGCTGTCCCCTAAGAGTGTTCCCCTGTGTCTTGGTGACTTAGTAACACCTTCCTGCTGCCCCCGCAATGCCTGACTCACTGCTCTGTGCCCCTGCACCTGTCAACCCTCTGCAGCTTCTGAGGAGGACCAGTTTATAGATCTACATCTATATCTATCTATAGAATGATTAATTTAGATTTTATTTTTTTATTGAGATGTAATTGACCTATAACATTATATTACTTTTAGGTGTACAACATAATGATTCTATATAAGTATGTATTGTGAAATTATCTCCACAATAAGTCTAGTTCATATCCATCACCACACATAATTACAAAGTTTTTTCTTACGATGGGAACTTTCAAGATTCACTTTCTTAACAACTGTCAAATATACAATACAGTGTTTTTAACTGTACTGACCATGCTGTACATTACATCTCCATGACTTAGTTATTTTATCACTGGAAGAGTTCTTACATTTTTGTTTACTGGTTAACAGAGATATTTCCCCCGTGAAATGCCAGCATACGTCTGCAGGAATGGGCCAAAGTGCAATCTGAGTGCCCTAGTTAAAAACACCACACTCTTCCCAAATCTGCCTCTTGCTTTTGGCCTTGACTCTCTTCTCTTAACATGCATTTCCCTTATATTTCCTTGGACCTTTTTGCAAGTGAAGCCTTTCCATGCAAAGCCTGCCCCACCAGCCCGTCAACATATGTAGACATGTTTAAATTTTGCATTGACCACACAAATTAGACCCTCCTTCTGCCATCTTTTACTACAAATATGTATCATTAATCTCTTACAACGATATTTTGGAAGTCAATAAACTGCTGCTGCCAAATTGTTGTTGTTGAATATAGAATGACCTGTTTTGTTTTATATATTTATTTCTGCTCTGGTTTTCGAAATATTTTTTTTCCTATCTGAGCTTCACTACATTATGAGAACAAAACTGGGTTAACTAATCTGATCACCAAACATATATTTCTCTTTTGAATTATCTTATAACTTAAAATTGGGTTCCAGAATAAAGTGGGAGAACTAATTTCATATTTGCTGAAGCTAATTCTTAAATTTTAAGGCTCCCCACTTATTTCAGAGATGAGCAGGAATTCTCAGGGCAGGCGGTTCTCAAAAAAATTTTAAATGAATGGAAGATAAACGAATTCTGCATTAATCAAGGTGATTTATCTATCTGGCTTGCCTATGGATATGAAAATGGCAACAAGCCAGGTTATAATCAACAAGGATTGTGGACATAGAGGAAATGAGTTAGACTTGCAGGGGATACAGTGCTTATATTTGCAGTAAATTTTACTGAGATTCACTGGAGTACTTGGACTTCATTACTGTCAACAAATGCACAACAAAGTACCTTTGTTAAATATGTTGAGTTTGTGGCACTATTATTGTACTTCTACTATTCACTTAAGGACAAGGAGGGACGATTTACACTTTGGGTAATGATATGTCCCTGGCAGGGCAAAGCTCAAGTCACCTTGAAACTCACTGCATCTAACATAGAACTGGAAATGTATAAATTAATGAAACAATCTATGACTTTCTGTGCCAATTTTTTATCCCATACTCCTCTCTTTCACATCTCTTTTTTTTAATTAAAAACATTTTTATTTAAATTCAATTAATTAACATATAATGTATTATTGGTTTCAGAGGTACAGGCGTGTGATTCATCAGTCTTATATAATACCCCAATGCTCATTACATCACGTGCCCTCCTTAATTTCCATCACCCAGTTACCCCATCTCCCTAACCACCTCCCCTCCAGCAACCCTCAGTTTGGAGTCTCTTATGGTTTGTCTCCCTCTCTGGTTTCGTCTTATTTTATTTTTCCTCTCTTCCCTTATGATCTTCTGGTTTTTTTTTTCTTATATTCCACATATCTGAGATCATATATTTGTCTTTCTCTGATTGACTTATTTCACTTAGCATAATACCCTCTAGTTCCATCCACATCATTACAAATGGCAAGATTTCATTTTTGATGGCTGCATAATATTCCTGTGTGTGTGTGTGTGTGTGTGTGTACTGCATCTTCTTTATCCATTCATGTCAGTGGACATCTGGGCTCTTTCCATAGTTTGGCTATTGTGGACATTGCTGCTATAAACATTAGGGTGCAGGTGTCCCTTCGGATCACTACATTTGTATCTTTGGGGTAAATACCCAGTAGTGCAATTGCTGGGTCATAGGGTAACTGTTGGTGGGAATGCAAGCTGGTGCAGCCACTCTGGAAAACAGAATGGAGGTTCCTCAAAAAGTTGAAAATAGAGCTGCTCTTTCACATCTCTATATGGCTGAGCAGGATGTTCTTTGTGCCTGGAATGACCTTTGCCTTCCTCTTTATGTCATGAATTTCAGCTCATCCTCCAAGGTCCAGATTAATTGCCACCTCTTCCATGAAACCTTCAAACTTAGAATTACCCTTCTCTCAACTTTTGGTTTAGGGTTCTTTGTAGTTCTCTGAAATTTAATACTCATCCCATTATGATGTAATTATTTGTTTTTTACTCAAATTACCAGAAAGAAACTCAAAGACAACAGGGATCTTGTCTGTTTTGTTCATTGCTATATCCCCAGGGACTAGAAAATGCCTGGCACAAAGGAGCTAGATAAATATGTATTGAATGATCCATTTATCAGTGGGTTCAGACATATGGGCATGGTTGTGGGGAAAGGGAACACGATGAACCAAATATGGTTGTTATTTTCCATACCATCCAGTTAAGTTATAAGAACAGATATAGAAACATATTTCTCTACACAATTGGACTGTAAAGAAGGAATAGACATTGAATTAGACAGAATACATACATTCAATTTACATAAGCTAGGGGAGCCTGAGTGGCTCAGATGGTTAAGCATCTGCCTTTGGCTCAGGTCATGATCTCCAGGTCCTGGGATCGAGTCCTGCATCGGGCTCCCTGCTCAGTAGGAAGCCTGCTTCTCCCTCTCCCATTTCCCCTGCTTGTGGTCTCTCTGTCTCTCTCCCTCTCAAATGAATAAATAAAATCTTTAAATAAATAAATAAATAAATTTACATAAGCTAATTAGCTATCACAGGCTAAGTGTGAAATGATGACATAGATAGTGAGTTGTAGATATATATCTGAAGAGAAATAAGTATAGTGAACTGAGATTGTCCAGGTTTATCAAAAGAGGCATGGTCTTGAGGGGAGGATTGAATTAGCAGGAAAGAAGTGCTTTAGGATCAATGGAATAAGGACTGGCAATGGAAAATGATATATTTAGTGAGGAAATGAGCAGACCATTTATGAAGGAAGTTCTGGACAGTAAGGTTGAGAAAATGAGCCAGACCCAGACTCAGAGCTCAGCCACCAATTGTGTGACACTGAGCAAGAATGGTATCTAACCTCCTTATTTATACATTGGTAATAATAGCTACATTTTGCTTCTTCACAAGGTTTCATGGGGGATCAAATGAGTCAAAATGATTCTGAATAGGTATGCAGACGTAAGCATTAAGAAATAGTATGATACAAGTTTATGGTTTAAATGAGGAAAAAATGTTGGAAGGCAATATATCCAAATTCACTGCACTTGCATTAAAATGATATGGCTATGAGTGATCTTTCTTCCTCTAAATTTCTCTATATTCCAAATTATCATTGAAGAGCATATATTAATTAAAAATTCATTTCATTCAACAAATGAACTATACTAGGTGTTGAGAAAATAAGAATGAATAAATGAAATAAAATTTGAGCTTACAAGGAGTTTAGGTCTTACTAGGCAGAGACAGACACAAAATAATGCAGATACATAAGATAATTTCAGGTAATTGGTGCTGTGATAATGGTATATTGATGGAGTAGAATGTTGCTGCTAGATAGAGGAGTCAGGGGAAGTCTCTACGAGGAGAGCAGAGACCTAAATAATGAATAGATGCCAAGACATAGATGCTGAGCTGGGAAGAAAATGTAAGCAGTGGGTCAAGCAGCTGCAAAGGCCATAAGCAGAATGAGCTGCTTGTGTTCAAAGAGCAGAAGGAAAGCCAGTGTGGCTGAGACATAGTGAGGAAGGAGGGTGGCGAAAGTGAAGTCACCAGATACACAAGGTCACATCATGAATGACCTTTGAAACCATGGTAAGAAATTGGATTTTACTCTCAGTGTACTGATAAGACATTGGGATATTTCTATGACAAAGGAGGCAAGAACATAAAATAGGAAAAAGACAGCCTCTTCAACAAAGAATGTTGGAAAAACTGAACAGCTACTTGCACAAGAAGGAAACTGGACCATTTTCTTACACCATACACAAAAATAAACTCAAAATGGTTGAAAGACCTAAATGTGAGACCTGAAAAAATAAAATTCCTAGAAGAAAACATAGGCAGCAATTTGTTTGACATCACTGTAGAAACATTTTTCCAGATATGTCTCCCCTGGGAAAGGAAATAAAAGCAAAATTAAACTATTGGGACTATACCAAAATAAAATGCTTCTGCACAGTGAAAGAAACCATCAAGAAAACAAAAAGACAATCCACTGAATACGAGAAGATATTTGCAAGTGATATACCCAATAAGGGTGTGTGTGTGTGTGTGTGTGTGTGTGTGTGTGTGTGTGTGAAGAACTTGTAAAATTCCACACCAAAAAAAAAAAATCCAATTAAAAATGGGCAGAAGACATGAGCAGACATTTCTCCAAAGATGACATACAGATGGCCAACAAACACATGAAAAGATGCTCAACATCACTCATCATCAGGGAAATGCAAATCAAAACTACAATGAGGTACTAGTTCACACCTGTCAGAATGACTAAAATCAAAAACACAAGAAACAACAAGGGTTGGCAAAGATATGGAGTGAAAGGAATCCTCATGCACTGTTGTGGGAATGTAATTTTGTGCAGCCACTGTGGAAAACAGTATGGAGCTTCCTCAAAAAATTAAAAATAGAGTTACCATTGATCCAGTAATTCCACTACTGGTATTTACCCAAAGAATACAAAAACACAAATTAGAAAAGATACATGTATCCCAATGTTTATTGCAGCATTATTTACAATAGCCAAGATATGGAAGCAACCCAAGTGTCCATCAATAGATGAATGGGTAAAGAAGATGTGGTATGTGTGTATGTATATTTATATATACATATATACATGTACATGTATATATACACACATTTTTATACACACACATATATATAAATACTACTATGGAATATTAGTTGGACATAAAAAAAGAATGAAATCTTGCCATTTGCAACAACATGGATGGACCTAGAGGATATAATGCTAAGTGAAATAAATCAGTCTAAGAAAGACAAATATCGTATGATTTTGTTCATATGTGGAATTTAAGTAACAAAACAAATGAACAAAGAAAAAAAGAGACAAACAGAAAAGCGGACTCTTAAACACAGAGAACAAACTGGTAGTTGCCAAAGGGGAGGTAGGCAAAGTGGACTAGGGGATGGGTGAAATAGATACAAAGGACTAAGAGCACACTTACGGAGATCAGCACTGAATAATGTATAGAACTGTTGAATTATATTGTATGCCTGAAACTATTATAATACTGTATGTTAATTATACTTAAGAAAAAAAATAATAAATAAAAGATACTGGGATATTTTTAGCAGAGAAATGAGCGATCTGATTTATATTTTTGAATAATATTTTATATATGTATATATATATACATGTGTATATGTGTATATACACATACATATATGTATATATTTATATATTAATATATAAAGTATATATTTATATATAACACGTATAAATTGAAATTTAACTGCTAGATGATAAAATGAATTTCAATGTGATTTTGTGTCATTACATGATCTGCTGAGGTCTAATTAATGGTTCTAATTAATTAAAATGATGCCATTACATCATATATGGCCTTTCCAGCATTAGATATTAGAAAAGGAGGAGCATTTGACATCATCTCCCCAAGCTTTTACTAGTATGTTAGATAATTGGTAACATAATTAAATAGCATTTATTGAGTTCTGCATAATGGGGTGAAGTTAAACTGTTGTTTGAAAACACCAGTATTCTGAATGTCAATTCTCATTCCATGATTAATTTGCTACGTTATTTTCTTCTGCATTTTATTTCCTGAAAAATAAGAAGGAAGAATGGTACATGTGAAAAATAGATGTTAAGGAGAAAATTTGCAAATGTAGAGCTATGCAGATTTTATCACAGAGTATTTCAAAATTACTCTTTGTCCTTTTCTTCCTGGGTGACATTTCTAATAAATAATGAGCTGAGCTCTCTTGAATGAAGAGATCTGTGGTAGAATGACTTTGGCACATAGAGAAGCACGTTAACTACCTTAAGTCCCCCAAGCTTTATCACTGACTTCATAATTCCTTTGGTGCACTGCGCAGAATCAGCTCCCAGAAGTACCCAGGCCCCATGGAGGAGCAGGCCCTCTTCCTCCAGCCTTTCCATGCCTGAAACAATAGATTTATGAAATACTCTGTACTTTCATTCCTGCCCAGAAAGTGGGATATTATCTCACGGAAACACATATTAATAGAACTTGGATGTCAGTTTCAAAGAACCCACTTCTGCCTTCAGTGTCTGCAAAAATAAACACTGATGGCAGACAGCATGAAGTGTACCCCCATCTCCACAGATGGCATTTATATCCACATGGCTTGCTTTCTCCAGAATGAAGGTCTGACAGCCATCAACCTTACTCATTCCCCTATTCCCTTTCCATCACAAATAAGGTTTTTCAAAAAGTCTATCAGGGCCTTATCCTATCAAAGTCTTTGTTGTTTTTGAAAATGATTATCGTTTCTTGAGCACTGAGAAAGAAGCATCAAAAACCAAAACCACTTTTGACAGTTCTCAGTGGAATAAAAGTGATAGGACACCATCCCCTACATTTTCATCCTCAAAAATGATCTCTTCTGAAAGAAAATCATATAATTTTCAAGGAGCTGTGATTTTTCTTCCTCCTTTGAAGAAGCCATGCATTTCCAACAGATATTTCATATAGAATCCATATCAAAATCTTCAGGGGAATTTAGGAGGAAAAGTAAATAGCCTTCAGCTTCTGCCCTTGGGCAGATTGGAGCCTTACTGTGTTAGGAAGGACAAACAGAATTGAAGTTACATAAGAGTCTCTAGAAGTAATATGTGGTTTTAGAATTAAGCTATTGAATCAGACAGCCCTGTGTTCAAATCCTGCCCTTACCCTTATTCCTTTCCACCTGTGAGACATACTTATCTCCAGGAACCTTAGAAATCTCTGCAAAACAAATATAATATTAATAATCATCTCCTAAGGATGCTGTGAGGTTGAATGAGATGATGAATCATGCATATAAAGTATTTAGCATGGTACCAGAGCCACAAATAAGTACTTAAAAAGCAGTAGCTATTATTTCTTGGTAAACACTAGTAAGAAGAAGAATTATTATATAAAACAAGTTTTTAAGTGGCCTTTGAGAATTATATTACAAACTTATATTCACAAATTGTAAATATGGACTATGTTTTCATCTTTCTTAATAGGCATTTTAAATTGTTGTATGGCATACAATGTTGGTCTCCTAGAAGCAAAGATATTTTCCGGTCCTTCAAGTGAACAGTTTGGCTATGCAGTGCAGCAGTTTATAAATCCAAAAGGCAACTGGTAAGAATATTCTTTTTATGATTTAAATAAAAATACTAAATAAATTTAATATTTAACTCTAATAGCTTGTTCAAATTGGTACATGAATGTATTATTAATAGATAGCCCTCAAATATCCTTAAATGAAGAATTTGTCCTTGAGAGTTGATAACTTTCAGATTGATAATTAATGAGATGGTGTAATGGTACTTTTTTTTTTAAAGATTTTTTATTTATTTGACAGAGAGAGACAGCGAGAGCAGGAACACAAGCAGGGGGAGTGGGAGAGGGAGAAGCAGGCCTCCCGCCGAGCAGGGAGCCCGATGTGGGACTCGATCCCAGGACCCCAGGATCATGACCTGAGCCGAAGGCAGACGCTTAACGACTGAGCCACCCAGGCGCCCTGTAATGGTACTTTTTAAAAACCTAGATAGAGGGGTGCCTGGATGGCTCAGTCGTTAAGCGTCTGCCTTGGGCTCGGATCATGATCCCAGTGTCCTGGGATCAAGGCCCGCGTCGGAGCCTGCTTCTCCCTCTCCCACCCCCCCTGCTTGTGTTCCTGCTCTCGCTATCTCTCTCTCTCTCTGTCAAATAAATAAATAAAATCTTTAAAAAAAAAACCTAGATAGAAAACTTTTCCTAAATATTCCATAGTAAATTCATAGTAGCAGTTTTGACCATTTAATTAACAGATGAAAGGAGGGAAGGAGGAAGAAAGGGATAGATAGGTGGGTGGATGGATAGATAGGTAGATAAGTAGATGATAGATAGATAGATAGATAGATAGATAGATAGATAGATAGATAGATAGATACAGTTGTCTTAATTTCTTATTCTGTAAACTGGTATCCACCATTGAGCTTTGTAAATGGTCAGCTAGCTGATGCTGCCTCTTGGCCATTTCTAGATTTCTAGACTTTCTCCCTAAATTTTTTCCTTCAGCAAGGCTTTATCTACTGGCTTCATTCTAAGTCACCCTTCCCTCCACTGTGTGGCACAGGACCCTCACAAGCCTTTGTGCAAAATTATAAAGTTGCCTTTCTCTAGTGCATCTGCATCATTTGTTTCTGCATGAAAGTGCCCCCAGTTTTTTGATGCTGTTTAATGGTTACATTTAAACACACTACCTTCATGGGTATGGAAATATAGACTCTCATTGCTGGCTTAAATTTCCCATAAAAATATTGAAAATCAATGCAGGGGTATTCAGATAATTCTGAAAGTTGTCTTTAAGTAGAACTGTAGCTCCTCTCTTGCCAGTGTTGATGTTCACTGGTCACAAGAGTCTTATCACTGGAACCTTAACTCCCTGTTCCAGCAGAAGGTTCCAGACTTACCCCTGGAGCTTCCAATCTGGATCCTTTAGAGTTCTTTCCAACGATTGAATAGGCTATTGTTGGCTTATCAAGTAAGAGCTATAATTAATAATCTTTTTTTCTGTGAGAACTTATGTTTGATGCTCAAAAAATTAAATTCAAAGACACATTTAAAATCTAAACTATTCACATTTTGGAGCATCCCCATCTGTGTGATAAAGAAACGAAATGAAAGTATCACTCAAGAGGGTATTGTGTTTCAGAAGGCATCTTGAAGGAGGTGAATCATGAGGTGGGTCTTAAGGGGAGGAGATGAATAGTCAGGAGAAAAGCATTAACTAATATGAGGAGACTTGGAAAGTAAGATACACTGCAGTTTGTCAGTCATCCGGAAGGATAAGAATGATCTGGTTGAAAACCCAAAGTGTAGCAATTATTGACATCATTTGGGATATGAGAGGGCATCTCTAGCAATTATATTATTATGCTTTGATAACAATAAACTGTAGTCAAAAGGCTAGAAAGATGTTATGGTTGGTATAGTTTGACCTTGGAATCTAGAAGATGAAGTTGCTGATGACCCACAATTTTTTATGTCCAGCCCCGATTCTTTGCTGAACTGTAGACACCCATAAGAACCATCACTACATGAATGCCTACTAGACATACCAAGCTTAACACAGCAAACTTAAACAAATACCTGATTTTTTGCACCAGCTGATGAGACCAAAAATCCTCGACTCCTCTTTTCCTGTCATGCCCCCCCATATCTCATCCATTAGCCGGTCCTGTTGACGCCACCACCAAATTACATGTGATAACAGACCATTGGTTTCCCCCAACTTCCCTGCAGCCCCTGCTCAAAGCCAATGAGCCCTTGTGGGTACTGCGGCAACCACTTCTCACCCCGCCCCCTGCTTCCCTTCTTACCCCTCGGGGCAGCCTTGTGGACTATTAAATACATGATTCAAACAATGTTACTGCCTAGACTAAAACCCTCTGTGGCTTCCTACTGCAATTAGAATACATTAAAAGTCCTTAAAGGATCTTCCATGATCTGGTCTCAGTCTGCCTGTCCCATCTCATAATTCATCCCCTCACCCTTGTGCTCCATGAATTGTGTCTTCTATCTGTCCCTTGAATTACTACGTCAGAGCTTCTGCACATGCCTTTCTCCTGGAAGGAGCAGCCTTCCCAGGACCTTCACTTGGCTGCTCAGTTCCCATTTTTCAGTCTCAGCTCAAGTGTGGCCTCCTCATAGAAAGCTTTCAGAGCGTGTCTTCCAAACAAGGACTGCAGCACACCTCCCAGCCACTCTCCTGCCTTCCATGCTGATTTATTTTCTGGGTAGTAGTTATTAGTATCTGAAATCACCTTTATGTGTTTATATGCTCGTTGTCTGTCTTCTGCCCTGTCTCTGAAGAGAGGCACATTGTTTGTTTCAATGGCATGTAGTCAGAACCCAGAATGTTATGAGTTGATTGACTGAACGAAAGTCCTATTTCCAAATGATTCACCTGAGGTACTCTACAAAGTGAACTGTAGTCGTTTGACTTAAGTGTGAGCCGAACAAGACCTTTGGAGGGACTCTGATGGTCTGCTTCGTAAGTGTGGCCTTGCTGAGGATGATCTGCCATCAAGCTTGCAGTTGTTCTTTTTATTTATTTATTTTATTATGTTATGTTAATCACCATACATCATTAGTGTTTGATGTAGTGTTCCATGATTCATTGTTTGTGTATAAAACCCAGTGCTCCAATCAATACGTGCCCTCTTTAATACCCATCACCGGGCTGACCCATCCCCCGACCCCCCTCCCCTCTGGAACCCTCAGTTTGTTTCTCAGAGTCCATAGTCTCTCATGGTTCATCTCCCCCTCCAATTCCCCCCCTTCATTTTTCCCTTCCTACTATCTTCTTTTTTTTTTTTTTAACATATAATGTATTATTTGTTTCAGAGGTACAGGTCTATGATTCAACAGTCTTACACAATTGTTCTTTTTAAGTGACAAGGTAAAGGTTGCTTTTTCTGGGACAAGGTCAATCTGGGAGAAAGAACCACCATCAGTAGGAGATGCTATTAGAGATGATAAGCCTACCAAGGATCAGAAGGTAACTCAACTACTGGCCACATTGCAGGTTGGAAGTTGAGCAAGACCAACAGGGACAAAATGTTGACAGGAATCTAGGAGGCAGAGTCGTAGGAAAGTGAGAGATAGCCATACATCCTTTCTCTCTCCATGATTCTCTCTGAGCATGCAAAACATTGTTAAAAGATGAGTGTATTAGCAACTTATGATGAAATTCTGGTGCTGATCAGGTTATGTCCAGACCAAGGACAGTAGACATTCCTAAGTCCTACTGTAGCCTTCTCATGACATTCCTGAAAGATGTATAAACACAAGACAATGACTACAGGGGAACAAGGCATCGCTCTATTGTTGGTTGGACTAGTGCTTTTAACCCCAGTGTAGAGCTTTCTGGTAAGGTGTAATGTTAGTCTTACTACCCTCAAGCCTGTCTATAACACCAGCTGGTAAGAGCATACCCCAGCATACAAGAAGAGGAGAAGGGAGAGTACCTGTCTTACCTGAGAGGCTAAATCCTGTGGCAGTGAAAAGCTGGAAGGAAAGAGAACCAAAGCTGGCCTGGCATGCCAGTCTGCCCTTTCACTGTGCTGGCCTTGTTACAGCAAAGAAGCAGAAGAGGCCACGTCATGGACAGCATCTGCTAATCCACTACAGGCTGTACCCTGTGTGAGGTGCAAAGTAGAAAACATCAACCTTACCTTTGAAGGAGTGTGGAGTAGAGTCAAAGCGGAAGACTGATATGCAGAGCTGGCAGAGATGTAATAAAGGCCAGCCCCATGTGGTTAATTGTATGGGTGACCTTTCAGTGTCGTAACTGTATTATCTTACTATTAAGAGCTCATTCTCTCCTCCCAAAGTGTGGGACACTCGAGGGACACCCTGGTCCTTCTCTCATTAGCCTGGCCCTGCCAAGGTGCCTTGCCACAGAGGACAGGGCTGTGGCAGGATCCAGCGGATGGCGTGTCCCCCTGTGAGGACAGGCGGCCCTCACAACTCTCAGGCTCAAGGAAAATAATATGAAACTTGGAATCCAGAATTGCCTATTTGTTTTGACGATTGGCACTGTGCCCTTCTCCACTCCTAATTTATGACAACTGCACAGACATTATGGAAGTAGCAGATGTGGGAAGGCCTGTTTAAACATTAACTTTCCTCCTGATACTAATCAAGTTAACTTTGGGCAAAGAAAGTGGGATTACTGTGAATTCCTTTATAACTGTGAGTCTTTTTCTCTTGGACTTATATAACACACACTCTCTCTCTCTCTCTCTTTCTCTCTCTCTCTCTCACACACACACACCACACACACACACACACACACACACACACACCCTTTTATTTCCTTTACTCTCTTACTGCTTGTTCTGAAGCTGCTGTTTGGATAGTTTTTCCTCTGTTCTCTTTGACTTTCTTTACAGTCTGTATTGTTGAGCCCCAACTCTATCTCTCAGCCCTTTCCTTCCTTCTGACATCTCGCTTATGGCTCTGAGTTTTCTTAAACCACACTCCTTATTTTTCAAGTACAACATCAGCTGTCACATATGTCCCATGTTTCTAAGAATTTATAGGCATAGTTTACATTGGGATGCACAAGATTTTAACAAAATGATCTTGATGCTTTTGCTCGTTTTATTTATTATACTTTTATTACACTGTGGACTTTTATTCTAGAAATAGTGATGATGTGGCTTTGAGAATTCTAGAGCTTTTTTAACAGTTTCAAACAAGCTGCATAATTTTGAATGCAAGATTACTCCCAAGCAGAGCAGCAGAGCACCCCTCTGTCTGTAAGTAAAGCTGTGGTCTGCTCCCCCTTCTGTGTCACTTTGAGGCCCCCATTGTACACACAGGATGTTCAAATGTAGATGATGCAATTCTTATCAGAAGCAATTATACAAAGGATTGAGATATGTTTAAAGTCATTTCCTGGAAGCTTGTGGTGATATGTACTGTCTCTGTTTGTCTAATCCAAAGGCCTGCTGCATGAACAGTCTGAGCTCATTATATGACTCAAAAACCTTAGAACAGTCACTTGTGTAACAAAAGCTGTCTGGCAACAAGGGGTATTTCCAGTGGGAGAGATGTAATTTCTTGTGTCAGCAAGGACTAGTGCATACTTGTTCCTTAAGTAAAGAAGAGAAATATAATGAACATGTGTTATGGCCAATAAAAAATTCCATTTATATATGAGCTTATATTATAGTTCAACTTTTTAACTAAGAAAAATATGAATAAAGCTCTATGTGTGTTATAAATATAACAGCTTGTCTATAGGAGATATGGAAGAGAATTTTAGATGAATAAGAAACATTCAATTCTATAACACATATCAAAGATTATGCCATATGTAGGTTGGAAATAACAGTACTTGGTATTTACTGATATTTGCAATATTTAAAAGTACTGAGTACTCTGTCTTTGCTGAACACATAATACTCACAATAGCTCTATTATTACTCCTTTTACAAATGAGGGGACTGGGACTTGGAAATGTTAAGTAGTTTGCCTAAGATTACAGAGCCAAGAAGTAATGTGCATATGGTAGATTAATGCAAAACAGAGATAAGATGTTCCAAGTGTACATATTTTTTTTAAGTATCCTAGGAGGAGAGCAGCAGAAGGTAATTGGCATTTATAAAAAATATTTAATTCTATTGTTATATAAACTTTATAAAGTAAGATCAACTTCATTCAGTACTTTGAATTAAAATTTCTGCATGGACAGAGATGGCAGTTAACATCTGCCTTTTCATTGTCTCATAGACAGGGATTTGTCATGTAAGTCGGGAGCCAGAGCACAAGGGTTTTACCCTGTTTCCACACCACTAGCTGGGTGACTTTGATAAAGTCACACAACCTCTCTGGAGCACAAAGAGAGGGCCATTCCTACCAAACTGGAATGTTTTGAGCACCTTGTGAGAGAATAAAAGTAAAGCACTTCACTGGTGAAATCCAAATAAAATCTGTAGTTTAGTTAAAAAAAAAAAAATTAAAGCACTTCAAACACTAAACCACTCTAGGAATAAGTCTAACCAAAGAGTGCAGTTTTCTGTACTAGAAAAACGGTAAAACACTGAAAGAAACTGAAGATAACTCAAAGAAATGGAAAGATAGTCCATGCTCATGGATTGGAAGAATAAATATTGTTAAAATGTCTATACTACCCAAAGCAATCTACACATTTAGTGCAATCCCTATCAAAATACCAACAGCATTCTTCAAGCTGGAACATACAGTCCTAAAATTTGTATAGAACCCCAAAAGGCCCTGAATCGCCAAAGCAATCTTGTAAAAGAAAAGAAAAGCTGAAGGCATCACAATTCTAGACTTCTAGTTATATTACAATGCTGTAGTGATCAAAACAGTATGGTACTGGTACAAAAACAGACACATAGATCAATGGAACAAAATAGAAAACCAGCAATAAGCCCACAACTATAAGTCAGTTAATCTTCAGTAAAGCAGGAAAAAGTTTCTTCAACAAATGATGTTGGGAAAACTGGACAGCTACATGCAAAAGAAACTTTCTCACACCGTACACAAAAATAAATTCAAAATGGATTAAAGACCTAATGTGAGACAAGAAACCATCAAAATCCTAGAAGAGAACACTGGCAGTAACCTCTTTGACATCAGCCATAGCATTTTTTTCTTGATATGTCTCCTGAGGCAAGGGAAACAAAAGTAAAAATAAACTATTAGGACTACATCAAAATAAAAAGCCTCTGCATAGTGAAGGAAACAATCAAAAAAACTAAAAGGCAACCTACTGAATGGGAAAAGATATTTGCAAATGACATATCTGATAAAGGGTTAGTATGCAAAATATATAAAGAACTTATGAGACTCGGGGCACCTGGTGGCTCAGTTGGTTAAGCATCTGACTCTTGATTTCAGCTCAGGTCTTGATCTCAGGGTCATGAGTTTGGGCCCCACACTGGACTCCATGCTGGGCATGGAGCCTCCAAAAAAAAAAAAAGAACTTATGGCACTCAACATGCAAAAAACAATCCAATTTAAAAATGGGCAAAAGACATGAACAGACATTTCTCCAAAGAAGGCATCCATATGGCCAACAGACACATGAAAAGATGTTCATCATCACTTATCATCAGGGAAATGCAAATCAAAACTGTTTTGTGATATCACCTCACACCTGTCCACATAGCTAAAATGAACAACACAAGAAACAACAGATACTGGCAAGGATGCGGAGAAAGGGGAACCCTCTTGCACTGTTGGTGGGAATGCAAACTGGTGCAGCCACGCTGGAAAACAGTATAGAGGTTCCTCAAAAAGTTAAAAATAGAACTACCCTATGATCCAGTAATTACACTACTGGGTATTTATCCCAAAAATACAAAAACACTAATCAAAGGGATACATGCACCCCTGTGTTTATAGCAGCATAATCTACAATAGCCAAGATATGGAAGCAGCCCAAGTGTCCATCTATTGATGAATGGATAAAGAAGATGTGGAATATTATTCAGCCATAAAAAAGAATGAAATCTTACCATTTGCAAAGACATGGATGGATGTAGAGAGTATAACGCTAGGTGAAATAACTCAGAGAAAGACAAACACTATATGATTTTATGATTATGTGGAATGTAAGAAACCAAAAAAATAAGCAAAGGGAAAAAAGAGAAAGAGAAACAAATCAAGAAACAGACTCTTAATTATAGAGAACAAACTGATGGTTACCAGAGGGGACATGGGAGTGGGGGGATGGATGAAATAGGTGATGGGATTAAGGAGGGCACTTGTGATGAGCACAGGGTGACGTATGGAAGGGTTGAATCACTATATTGTACACCTGAAACTAATATTACACTGTATGTTAACTAACTGGAATTGAAATAAAAACTTAAAAAAACAGAAATAGACGATATCCACTGTTTTAAAAAAAGAAATAAATCATAGCCACTGTTAAAAAAAAAAAACACTAAATCATTATGCATATGTGAAGTACTCTCCTTAGCACTGTGTAAAAATACATAGGAAGAAAATCAGGATTTTTAATAACAAGTTCCTCCCTACTTCTCTCCACTGCCTGTTTCTCAACCATTTCTCATCTGTCATCGATTAGCTTCCATGCATATTGGATTAGCTTCAGTCCATTTCTTCTTCTTGGCCAAGAATGCTATTCTGATCCCTTTTCCAAAATAATCATGTCTTTGTCTTTCATTATGGCCTTTAAATATTAGCCAATATCATCCTTTATGTCTTTTTCCAAAGATAAAATTCTCTTGCCATTAGGTTATCCTGGCAGTGCCATTTAACATGCTTACTTTGTTTATTCTCAGAGTTTGCTTTTATTTTAAACCCATGACATATATATTCCTTTTTGTTCTTTCATTACATTTTATTTTCACTAACTTGTAACTTAGTCCAATTTTTGATTCTGGAAAGGCATTAGAAGTCGGACTCTAATAATCTTACACTTTTAAGCTAAAAACTTAATACTTTTATAAATAATTATTATGTTATTGCCATATAATTAAACCATCACTCAACACTGTTAATATAGATGTGCAAAATATCATGTCTCCTATCAACAAAGACCTTCTCTAAGCAGCCAGTAGGGGCAGAATAGTGAACCGAGTATCTTTTAGAACCCCATGAACCACCCTGGTGTTGATCCACCTACATTTGTTACACCATAGTTGTCCATTTCGTTTCCACTAAGTTTAAATAATCTTTATAGCTAAATTTTTTCCATGGTTTCTGTTATTTATCATAAGTAAAAATCTATAGTAGAAAAGGCACTTTAAATATCCCCAGCTCAGACTTCTTTCTCCCTTCCCCCACTCTGGACACAAATTTGTGTGTATACCTACAAACACACACACACACACACACACACACACACACCCATCTTTTGTGACTTGCATAGGGGATAGATCTGCTACTCCCAAATGTCTGGAGACCTTCAGTGATCTGTGAAAATTCTCCATGCCTCACTAGCTTGTCTTATAATTTAAAGCTTTCCACTGTGTTGATGCCTGAATGTCTGTTCCTGGAACAAAGTTCATTTACAAAAGTGAATGGGGCTTACATATGCACACCTTCCTGGTGGCCAGTTGTCTGAAACTTTTCCATCAGACTAGCTCCATCTGAAGAGGGATTTGGGGAATACAGAGTGGCATGGGTGGAAACTGTTAATTTGTTTATGGCTAATAGGATGGGAAAACAATGAATACCTGTCCTCTAGAAGAGTTCTAAGCAGAACTTACTATGATAGAAAGAATCAGGGGTTTGGAATGAAAGGACACAGGTGCAGATCTAGGCTTTGTTGCCAATTAGACGCTTAGACTTGTTTTTTTATAGGAAAACAGGAATAGTTGTAACACTTGACCTCTATTTATAAGGATCAAAGAAGACAGTGTACATTAAAAGTACTTTATAAACTATTAAACAGTTTATAAATGTTACTTTTCCAAATTTTATCATTGATAAAACAACCATCTGCCTAAGCACCTTGTTGAAATGTACTATCTCAAGGGCTTTGATTTAGAAAAATGTGGTGGTCTTAAAAATCATTCCTTCCCTTCGAAGAATGTAGAATTTATGTCATCACAAGGCTTTAAATTGAATATATCAACTTTTGATTTTAACTTTAGGAAAACTGCATGTTGGATGAGTCAACATAACAGAATCAGCTTTTATTTGATTCATCTGTTTACAGTACAAAAGCTCATTTCCAGGCTTTTTATGAAACAGAACAATAGGCTTAAGATGTTTTAGCAATAATGAGGTTGGTGGACTCGACATCAGGGAACTGAAAGACCTTGAGGGTTTAGCCATCCCCTATTTAAGGAAGCAATCTGGCAGCCAAAGGAGCCTGAGGTAGCGTAATGAAGCTTAGAAACTAAAATTTCCTTTCAACACACGCCAAAGGGTTTAACTATTAAATTTATAGCAACAGTATTTCCCAACCAGGAGCTAAAAATGAACTCTCTTTACCTGTCTTCCTCCTTCCTGGAGACTTGAAGTCTTCCCAGGTGATTTCTTTGCATCATAAACTCCTTTTACATTTCAAGCAGGAAGCAAGTAGCTATAGAGAACTCACCAGAACCCTTGTGTTGTCAGTGGCTTGGAACTAAACAATGTAAGGAACAATATTTATATTTATATACTATAGACTTTGAAATTTCTTACATTAATGTGTTATATACAATAGGCTTCTAATCCTAAGTAAAATATCCCCTTGGATGTCTGATAGATACCTCAAACTTAAAATACCTCACACTGAGCTCTTGAGCTCATCCTATCTCAAAATCTTGCTCTACTGAGAGTATCCCCCTTATCTGATCATGACCACTTGGTTCCTTTTAGTTTCTTTTTTTTTTTTTTTAAGATTTTATTTATTTATTTGAGAGAGAGAGACATAGTGAGAGAGGGAACACAAGCAGGGGGTAGTGGGAGAGGGAGAAGCAGGATTCCCGCCAAGCAGGGAGCCCAACGTGGGACTCGATCCCAGGACCCTGGGACCATGACCTGAGCCGAAGGCAGACGCTTAACAACTGAGCCACCCAGGCCTCCTTGACTCTATGTGTGTGTGTGTGTTTGCATGAGTATGGGTGTGGGTGTGTGTATTTAAAAACTAACCTCTCAAGAAATCCTGATGGCCCTACCTTCAAAATATATCTAAAATAAGATCACTTCTCACAGCCCTGTAGGAACCCCTCATCACCTCTTGCCTGGATTTTGCATTTGCCTCTGAAGTGCTTCACCTGCTTCACCTTGGCCCAATGCAATAATTCTCAACAAAGCAGTCTTCCAAATCCTTCTAAAATATGTCAGCTCACATTACTACTGTGTTAAAAAAAAATCCTCCAATGGCTTTCTCATGTCACTCACGGGCAAAGCCATGTTCTTAGAATTTCATATCAATCTTATGGGATCTGGCCCCATTACCAATCTGACCACCTCCTCCCACATTCTTCCTCTTACAGTGTGGTCCAACCACAGGGCTTTTGCACTCGCTGTTCCCACAGCCTAGTATTCTTCCACCAGAGTCTTATGGTTTACTCCTTCGCCTCCTTCGAGTCTTTGCTTAAATTGCACCTTTTCAGTGAGGCCCTTCCTGACCATTCTAATAAAGATTATAACACCCTCCACGCCACATCCTTCTCCTTTTTCCCGTAAAGCACTGATCATCATCATGATATGTTTTATTTACTTATTAAATTTATTGTCTATCTTTTCCCCACTAGAATGTCAGCTTCATGAGACCAGAATTGTTTGACTGACTTATTCATTGACGTATCGCCAGTGCCTAGAATCAAGTCTGGCACGTAGTAGGTCTAGCCACCACGTACAGCCTCACAGGCTGCATACTTAACAAGGCCAGAGCACACTATTTATATGGAAATGGTATCCCCTGGAGTTGTGCAAAATTTCAGCCCCACAGGATTTCAATAAACGTTTGTTGAATCAAAGAAAACATGTTTTGCCCTACTATCTTAAGTACATTCTGTCAATAATCTCTAGAAAAATCGCTAGTATTAAAGGAACACTTGCAGAGTTTATAGACTCACAGACCAAAGGAAGATATTTATAACAGCCCCTGGATTGTAGGTTTAAACTACCTACACCACCATAAATACTGTTTACTAACTAAACAAAGTATTTTGAATTCCACTGGAGGTGGGCAAATTGTCTGTGTTTTGGAACTCTACATAATCACTATTTCCCCACAAGATAATTGAACAGTAAGTGTTATTTTAAGTCATCTTGGAAGAATTCCCAGTTTCACTGTAGGAAAGAGAGTTTATATCTTGGGATTTTGTTTTGTTTTGAGAATCAGCACACACGACTGTTCATGCAGCTCTTTTGTCTGTTGTGATTACGTTAAATCCATTCCTTCAAAGATGTTTTACCATACTACAGCAGGGTTTACTCACTCACCTATCCTATTCTCCACCTTTGTAACATTTTCTCCTGGCATGTTTCTTCCTGTTACAGCTGATTACATAAGATTTTATAGCTAGGGACGCCTGGGTGGCTCAGTCGGTTAAGCGTCTGCCTTCGGCTCAGGTCATGATCCCAGGGTCCTGGGATTGAGTCCCGCATCGGGCTCCCTGCTCCACGGGGAGCCTGCTTCTCCCTCTGCCTCTGTCTCTCTCTCTCTGTCTCTCATGAATAAATAAATAAAATCTTAAAAAAAAAAAAAAAGATTTTATAGCTAAATATACCAGCCTCCCTCACCTTCCTGTCTGATTAATATAAGAATGTCACAATTCCCTTGGAGTAGCCACTGGTGACGTCGTAGCCTTTCCTTATGAGGATGAATTGTCAGGAACCAGGATTTCACCGAGGCCTGTGGGTAGAAGCGTGGGTAGAAGCGAGGAGAGTCTACTGGAAATGTTGCCAATAAGGGAGTTAACAATGGTCTTTGAAACATTCTCTGTAGTCACTAGCATGACCTGGAGGCTACTAACTAATGTGGTTCACCATATTGAAAGAATGAGTCATATATGATGAGGACACCCTGGTTCTTTACCAGTCACCAAGGTGATCTGGTTTTCCACTGTTACCTGTTGTCTTGTGTTAGTTTAATATGGCATCATACTGCCAGAGATTTACATGTTTTCTTTGAGAGATTTACAAGTACTTTCACATCCTTTTTGTTAAGAGGCACACAGTTGTGCAGATGTTTCTTTTTCTCTCTTCTTCCCATTTGATTCGTGTAGGAGGCCACAGCTCTCACAGCAGTAGTGGAGATGTCATACCCCCTCCTGAATGTGAGATTATCAAATCCCGAATTCTTTGGTGAGGTTGGAGGAAGTGAGGTGGGGAGGTGTGTCCAGGGAGCACTTAGTCAAGAGGAGACAGCAAGTAGCCTTTTGAGCTTTCTCATTGAGAAGTAGGTAACTCCATGATGGTGCTTTACTGCTGAAGACTCTGGAGAACAAGATGGTTAAATTTTAGATGAGAAACACTTAATTTTTACTCTTCAGTGTGTTTTTTGCCCTTGGGCTGGTGAGGATGGATGGAAA
Organism: Mirounga leonina; assembly: GCF_011800145.1. NCBI lineage: Eukaryota > Metazoa > Chordata > Mammalia > Carnivora > Phocidae > Mirounga > Mirounga leonina. The sequence continues at coordinate 2,555,940 of NW_023270971.1, forward strand.
ATGTGCATAATGAAAGTCGCCCAAATTACCACATTTAGTATTATTTGAACATGATCTGCTCTTACCTACATTATGAACAGTACAGCCTGGGCCCACAGTGTGGATGTGCTCTTACAAGTTGACCTTGGCTGGTGTCCTTCCAGTCCATAGCCTCCTTATACACCACACAGCCACACCCTCATCACGGTAGACATGGCCTGACCATCAGTTTCCAGATCCACCACTCCTTGATTATTCTGGAACACAGCCCATTTGTCCAGATAGTTTTCCCAATCTGGGCCCTATTGCCAGGCCTTTGTGCAGCTAAGAGGAAGGAGAATAAGCTAAGGGTTAAGAGCTTGGGCATCAGAATCAGTTACACTTAGCTCTCACTTACTGTGTAAATCATTAACTGTCTTTCAAAATAATTGGTATTTTCTTCTTTCCATGATTATTCACACTCTTCCCTCTGCTGAGAATGATGACTGCCACCTTCATCTTTCAATATCCATTTTTGCATCCTCTGACCATTTTAACATTTGTTCCAGAGAGGAACTTATTTATATCTTTCTGTTCATTTGTGTTGTTATTGTTTTACTTGTCATGTATCTTAAATAGTTTTACTAGATTTAGTAGATTGCACCTTAGTCTTTTTGTATCCATTGTGGCACTTAGTGTGAGGCACATGTTGTTTAATCAACAATGATAAAATATTTTTGCAGAAGGCTCATGAAAGAATTTAAGTTTCATCTAATCTGCCAACCTTGACAGGGAAAAAAAACATTGAATCAAATATGCTTCCTTAGTAACTGAATGCTGCTGAGTAATTAACCTACTATAGATTCTGAAGATCAGACTGTTTACATGGACTCTTTCTGTCCATTCTTCTGTAACCAGAAATGTTAGGTGAGTGTCTCCACAGGGAAACATTTAGTCTCTGGTTGGACAAGCTGGGTAGGAAATGAAACTAACCAAAAGGAGGATGGGAGCACCAGTATCCAAACTCTGCATCCTGTGTTCTGGCTACAAACACGTTACACATAAAGAAAGCTCCACAGTATATTTGCTCTGTGTTTTTGCTAAGGATCCTCTTATATAGACAATAAACAGTAAAACCACTTAGATAACTCATCTGTTCCCTAAGTAAATTAACATATGAAAATACTTAGGACAAGAAAAGCACTCAACAAATGTTAGTTTTTGTTTTGGTTTTAATATTGTTTCATTCTTTAAAGTTGTGCTGACCAATAAGGCAGCTGCTAGCCTCATGTGGCTACTGAGCCCTTGAAATGTTACTTCTCCATACTGATTTGTGCTCTGAGTATAAAACACACTGAATTTCAAAGACTTAGTATGGAAAAAAGAATGTCATATAGCTCATTAATAATTTTTATTTTTAATGATTGCATACTAGTTTGGTATATCAAGTTAGATAAAATATATTATTTAAGTGAATTTCAGCTTTGCTTTTTATTGTATTAATGTGACTACTAGAAAATTTTAAATTACATATGCAGATCACATTTGTGACCTGCATTATATTTCTATACTGTATGCAAATATTCATTAAGAATCTTGATCAGCTAAGAGAAAAGGAAAAAGAACAAATTATAACTGAACAAATATGAACTATTTTCTTATTAAGATTGAAATTAAATGTGGGGGATTTTTTCATTGTTTTGTGGTCAGTTTTAAACTTTAAGAAACTATACTAACATTTTATATCTAATGAAAAATAATTCCTATTTCTAGGTTACTAGTTGGTTCACCTTGGAGTGGCTTTCCTGAGAACCGAATGGGAGATGTGTATAAATGTCCTGTTGATCTGTCCAATGCTACATGTGAAAAGCTAAATTTGGAAAGTAAGTAGTAATTAGCAATATGACTTTTTACAAATAACAAGATCTCATTTGATGTAACTCTAATTTAAAAAAATAACAAAATCAATCATAGTCTGTCTTGAAGAAACATAGACAACTTTTTTGCCTTTATTATCTTTAGTCATATGGGGTCCAATTGTATCCAAATTTCCAACACAGCTTAAAGACCTGATTTAATAAGATACATGAGAAATGTGCTGCCTCTTGGACCATCTACCCCCAGACTGTGGACCAGTTTCCATCAATGTTCAGGATTATTTTGCTGATTATTTATAGATATCTAAGTCTAACCATACCTCTTTCCCTCCTCAAAACAAACCATTAGGTATAGACCTGTCAATACTAGTGTTGCTTTTAGAGATGCTGAGAAACACTCTGTTGCATTCTAATAAAAAAAAATTGTCACTATTTAGAATACTTCGTAATTGTTTGTATTTACTATTTTACATGGCTAGTCTCATGATTTCCTTTTAAAATTCAGTCATTAATGTTTTGGGCCAGCTTCTACTGTATGCATTTTTTTATAACACTTTAAGGATTTTTTTTTTTCTGATCCATAATAAAACATTAGATGGAGCTGTTGTGACCTTGAAAAGAGTAGGTTGGCAAATTGTAGACCAAATAGTGTCCTCAGGTTTGTATTGTTTGGCCAGCATTTTGTTTTTAAAAAATTTAAATTTAAATGCCTGTAAGTCATGCCCTTTACAGACACTACCCCCTAATATCTGACATTCTGTAACCTCACTCATTTAAGTGTACAAGCTACCAGATCACTGAAGGCCTCCTTTCTTTACATGTGATTATGTAATGTGAGTACCTGGATATATGACACCAAATTCAATGCTACACATAAGCATCAGTGTGGGGGTCTTTTTTTAAACAAGTTTAAATAAATGGTGAAGATTTATTCACTTTTTAAAATATTTTTCCCTTTGAAAGGTGCCACAAGCATTCCCAATGTTACTGAAATGAAAACCAACATGAGCCTTGGCTTGACTCTCACAAGGAACATGGGCACTGGAGGATTTCTCGTGAGTGTTTACCTTTCAAATTCCCATCTATTTCAAGAAAGTATGAAGTTAGTGTCTTCTCACCATCCCACCTATCAAATCAAATCTTGACACTTAAATATTAGAGTTTGCTTTTGGATAAATCATCCATTGTGGATATACAACATGAAATGCCCATCTGTTGATGTATAGACTTCTTAAGATATTCAGCAAAAGCATTGCCACAGAATGTCTTAGAGAAAAGCAACACAAGGAACACCGATTCTTTGCCCTTGGAAAGTACTCTTAGCATTTGTTGATAATAGCAGAATTCCAGGTCTCATTTCTCCTTCCCGTAGGAACATTCAAGATAGGTACTGCTAATTCAGAGAGTGGATTTCAAAGCTGAAGAGTATTTCTGTCTTTAATCCTTTGCTGTAACTGTTGGTAAATCTGATATCATCTAAGTCATGGCTTGGTCTCTTCTTATTTCATATTAGTGTTTACTCTCATTTAGTTTCTAGAATGCTGAGGAAAGAATCACAAATCAGTGAGAAAAAAATACCTTCTTTAACAAGCGGTCTGGGGACAATTAATTGGTTAATAACTTGTATATTCAAATATGCTTTCAAGTGAATTAAAGAGTTAATATTAAAAACTGGAAGAAAATGGAAATTTTCTGAAAGACGGAAAAATTTCTGAGCTTAGAACTAACAGGAGAAATAATATAGGAAATTGTTGAAAATATCTGACTATATTAAAAAATGAAAACCATCACATACCAAAAAAAATTTTAAGGCAAATAAAAACCCAATTTTATTAGACATTCCCACCAGCTCATAGATGATCCTAGTTATATCGCCCTGTTAAAATAGCCATAGAATGCTTAATTTAACTTTACATTAGTTATGTCTATACGATTGACATGCTAACTTAAAAGCCTATGTGTATAATAACTAAATTATTCTAAAAATATAATCAATTTTTAACAATGTCTTTCTACTTTTACTAATAGATACTAGTATTCAGACATGGTATTCAGATATCAGGTATTGCTTATAATATGTGTAATTCAAAGCAAAATGAATATTGCAATGAATCTTCACAGTTTATGATATCCCAAAGTCTTTATAATAGCGTTGCTTTCCTCTTTTTTTTTTTTTTTTTTTTGTTTGCTTGTTTGTTTTTAAGGTTGAATAAATTCAGGAAGAGGAACATATTGAGATATAGGGATTACAGGTTGTACTTCAAAATTTTTAATGTGTAACTTCAGGTAAAGTAATTTAAAACTGCTAGAGAATTTAAGAGATTAATTTAACAATCAATGTAGCAAGCAGAGAAGGCGCAAAGGGGGAGGGAGGGAGAGAGAGAGAGGAAAAAAAGAAAGAAAAAAAAAGCCAAAGCTTCCTTTACATACCTAAAAGGTCAAAATCTTAAGATACTCTTAAGAATTATGTGGAAAAGACTGACAATCATCACATTTTTTTTTTTAAACTTCTTAAGTTCTGGGCTTAAAGCAGGAATGTAGTTCTGGCATTAACAATTGGCATATTCTAATTTCAACTTCTAAATGCTGTTTTCCATTGCTTTTAAAACAAAAAAAAAAGATCTTGAATATTTCATGAGTTACTGTTTTTCAAGGTGATTTAAAAAAAAACGATTGGGGATGGGGATATAGGAATCAATAATTGGTATCTGTTATTTGGTAAACTAACCAAAGCCGTCAATTGTGATTGTCCCTTAACTAACTGGCAAAATGAACCAGTTTTATAGGAGGAAGAACTATGGCTTATTCATTGAGCACGAAATATGACCACAGCTGCTTTTCCTTCGAGCAACCAACAATTACTGGATCAAATAAATTCCCTTTTATTCTTCCAATTGCTTTTTGCAAGTTCACACTTTTTTGTTAAGCTTTAATAATTGATCCACAGCTTTACCTAATGTTAAACTTTGTAGGTGCTCTTTAAGATCTTGTCTAGACTTCTCTTTCCCATTTTTGTCCTTTTACATCTAGCAATTTTAATATTATTTAATGTGACGTTTTCTGTGTGATTTAATCACAACTGAAGCAGGAGTTCTTGGCATTCAAGGGCTGCTGAAAAAGAGAGATTTGAGGCTGGGTTGACGGGACTATGAAGAATTGTAGTATGTCTGGTGTGGGCAGGGAGACAAGTGGTAGTTTGGATGACCTAAGGTTTTATGTAGTAGAAAAAGGGGGATCAGAAGTCCTCAAATAAATACTTTAGAACAAAGTCAGAAACTGGCAGTTCATGAACATCATTGTGTTTGTTGAGCCCATAGAGTTTTTTGGGGGTTTTTTTAATTGAATTTTCACAAAGAATTTGTCCTCTCAGGCCCTCCTTGAAAATTGGAAAGATCTGGCAAGGCTGGCAATGGGCAAGAGCCATGGTGGCTGCCCCTGGGTTCTTCATTCATCATGGCGTCTATACCAGCCCAGAACACTCCTAGGTTCCTGCCTGGCCCTGGGGCTTGTGGGCCTATGGTTTCTGCTGAATAGAATAAGAGGTAGTAGACAGAGAGCATAGTAGTATAAGTGAGTGGTATAATCTTTGTTCAAGAATAATAATAGCAATGAAGCTGGCTTACAATTATGTAGCATTTTGCTATTTACCCTGCACTGTTCTAAATGTTTTATATCTATAGACCCACTTAATCTTTACAACAACCTTAAAAGATAATAGGTATGATTATCCTCGTTTACAGATTCAGCCCCTGAGGCCCAGGTAACTGAGAGACCGAAGAGGAAGGAAAGCACCCGCTTTCTCTAGCTTGGGGGGTGACCAGAGGGGCTTCTCCCTGCACCATCAAGACCTGCCTCCCAGCCCAGCGGCCACCTTCTTTCTCCCTTACTTCTGGTTGCTCTTTCTTTCTGAGACACTTTCTCTCAGAGGCTTTTTTTTGATCTGTTAGTTCGTTACAAGAGTTGACAATTCCTAGTATCTGGTAAAATCATAGAAATGATCTCTGAGTTTTACCAATGGAGACGTAGAGGACTCATGTTTTCCATGTTTTGTCATTGCTCTCATTTCTCTGAAGACGTGTGGGCCCCTGTGGGCACAGCAGTGTGGAAGTCAATATTACACAACTGGGGTTTGTTCTGACGTCAGTCCCGATTTTCAGCTCTTGACCAGCTTTGCACCTGCAGTTCAGAGTAAGTGATGAATGTGCAGAGGGTCTGAGCAATGCCTTACATGAAGGGGGAAGGTGGGATTTATCAAGTGCCACCCAACTCCTCAAGTCCATTTTACTTTGTTCCATTTGCATATGTGTGTGAAGACTGAATTACCTATGGAAATCTGTTTCTTTCATCTTTTCCTGTGTAGCCTGCCCTTCCCTCATAGATGTTGTGGTTGTGTGTGATGAATCAAACAGTATTTATCCCTGGGATGCAGTAAAGAATTTTTTGGAAAAATTTGTCCAAGGCCTGGATATAGGCCCCAAAAAAACACAGGTATGGATTTGAATAATACATACACTAACCCACAGCTTTCTTTCTGAGAAAATATTGTTAGCTATGACGTCTTAATTTTTGCATTTGTCAGATCCCCATATTAAATGCATTTAATGGTAATCTTGACAGTTAATTGAAACTTGTACTACATTGAGTTGTTCTGTCTATGCCTTTGCCCAATGCTGGTTTTTGAGATTTGAGACTTCTGTTTCTGACACAAGCATCGGATGTGGGATAGAGCATTTTGTGTGTGTGTGTGAGAAAGAGAGAGAGAGTGGAAGTGGGGGGAGGGGCATAGGGAGAGAGAGAGAGAGAGAGAATCTCAAGCAGGCTCCACGCCCAGCACAGAGCCTGACTCGGGGCTCGATCTCACGACCCTGAGATCATGACCTGAGCTGAAATCAACAGTCGGATGCTTAACTGACTGAGCCACCCAGGCATCCCTGAGATATAGCATTTTAATCCTCTTTAGTTGCTTATTTTTCCCTCCTATAACTCATGAATTTATTAATACATTTTAAAATCCTGTATGTATTCTTTCTTGACAGCCACTTGGACTAATAATTTCTTTTTATTGTTTGCTGGTAAAACAATTGTCCTTGAATTCTGGAATTTTTTTATAAAGAAGTCCATAGACAGTATAATCCTATCTTTCATTATTTTTTAGTCTTTTATCATATTTTAGTCTATCCTTCCTTTTTTACACAGGACACTTCTTTTAAATAATTTTGTGTAGCTGCCTGTGTTTTAATGAGTCTTTAATTTGCTTTTCTGTCTTCTTGAGATAGGCATCCAAAACTCAGGAACAGAAGCTTCTCACTTTCCAAAAACCAAATAGCATTTATTGTTAAAGTTTTGGGTCTTTTTTCTTTCTTTTTTATTGGATTTGCCATTTCATGGCTTATTCTGGTTGTAGAACCAACATCAACAGGAACCAGTTCACAGTTACCAGTGTATGTTTTTGGGTTGTTCCTGTCATCTGAGGCCTTAGTGTCCAACATCTAGTAACAATTGTTGGAACATTTCCCCCTAAATGTTTTGCAGTTAGCTATATTGAAATTTGATTTTCTGCTTTCCTGTACAGTATTACAAAATATTATTGTATGTTTTCCCCATTGACATTGCTTTTCAATACCTAAAGGACACTAATGTCCACTGAAACTTTGGAGGTTTCACTGTGTGAAACTTCTGTGAATAAGACTATGTGTAGGGGCACGTGGGTGGCTCAGTCAGTTAAGTGTCTGACTTGAGCTCAGGTCATGATCTCAGGGTCCTGGGATCAAGCCCCACATCAAGCCCCATGGCAGGCTCCATGCTCAGCAGAGAGTCTCCTTGTCCCTCTCCCTCTGCCCCTCCCCCAGCTCGTGCTCTCTCTCTCTCTCTCTCTCTCTCTCTCAAATAAATAAAATCTTTTTTAAAAAGACTAGGTATAGCACTGATTTCTGTATAGCACCATCTTAAGGCCCATCATAAGAGAAGTGTTCCTAAGTATCTGCTTATTTTATCTGTCTCTAAATGGATTACCCCCATTACAAGATTTACTCTATTTCATAGTCTCTCGCAAGGAATTTAAGGCCTTCCTCTTCTTGTCTTCCTACCCTAATACATCTTTTTCATCTCTAGAGGTGCTTTACAAAGTCTCTTTTTCTTCCAATCTAAATTTGACCTTTCTGTAAGTCCTAATATACTACATTTCTTTGAGTCTTCTATGCATCACTCCCCTTTCTCACACCGAAGTTCTGGGGCTGTCATGGGAGTTACTAACATCTTCCTCTCATTTTAGACTTTTAAATCCTTAGAGTTATTTTTGACCCATCCTCTCTCTCAAGTCTTACATCCTATCCTAAGGAGAAGGCTCCAGCAATATCATGTTTTTCACATCTTCCTAATGCCTACTTGATTGCTTCCTAGCAAAAGTAGCTGATTGAACTCAGAAATCCAGGCCTTGCACCTTCCACCTTCCTTACAGACTGACCTCTATTTTAGAGACCTTTTTACCACTAATCTCCTATTGCCACTTCTTGTTCTGAAAGCCCCCAACTCCTAGGCATAGAGGATGATTTCAGTGCTGAGAACCAGGATGTTAATAGAAGTGTTTGGCCTTCTTGATCTAAAGGATTAGGATATGTGCCCCAGAATCTTGTTCAGAAGTTGTTCTCTCTCTCAGGTCTTTCAAATAAGACTCTCCCTAATGGCATCTTCTCTGAAGGCCAGAAACTTCTTGCCCACATGCTCATATAGCAGGTTTCTTCCAAAAATGCTGAAGTCTGTGATTAGAGGAAATCCAGAACAATAAATTGACTGTGTTGATTAGCTCACTGTTTTGTTTTGGGTTTTTTGTATTCAAATCTAATTCTTTGTTTAATATGCAAATATTCTCAATTGATGAGCTGTTATCTTCCATCTATGACTGCTTATAATTGTTTACTAGCTCATATCCATTGTTAATTAGAAAATTTATATCATTTAATCTTCTTGTTAATGAACTTTATTCTAATATTTATCCATATTAAAATATTACAAGACAGTGCTTTAAAATCTATTACTAGATAATCTATAACTATTATAGTTGAAAATATGTAACTGTTACTCTTGAGAACCAAATTATACCAGATAGGACCTCATCTTGCTTATCAACAAGTACTGCTGCTTTTTCCTGACAGCCTCTAACAAAGAAGTCATTCTATTGGAAGAAAAATAACTATTCTTAAGAACAAAATTGGAAATGATTCCCTTATACTATCAGCCCACATCCAGATGCACTTTTGATTTTGATTATATTGGTTAATTAGAAATTATTTATAACTTAATGACAAGCCTTTAATGAACTTCTGCTTTCTTGAAGGTGGGGTTAATTCAGTATGCCAACAATCCAAGAGTTGTATTTAACCTGAACACTTTCAAAACCAAAGCTGAAATGATTGAAGCAACATCCCAGACATACCAGTATGGGGGAGACCTCACAAATACATTCAAAGCAATTCAATATGCAAAGTAAGTTATGATGCTAATAGCCCAATATTTTGATAAAATAGAAGTGCTTATAAATAAGAAAGACCAAAAAAAAAAAGACAAAAATAATGTACCTGGTACTTAACACTTAAATTAGAAGTAATAAAGAAGAAAAGTTCAAACGTTCTGTCACTTGAACACTTTGAAAAGGCAATAGGAAATGAAATTTTAAAATCTTTGATTTCTAGGACTTTTAAAAGATATTCCATGATTTTTTTAAAGATTGTATATGCGGGACGCCTGGATGGCTCAGTCGTTAAGCGTCTGCCTTCGGCTCGGGTCATGATCCCAGGATCCTGGGATCAAGCCCCGCATTAGGCTCCCTGCTCCGCGGGAAGCCTGCTTCTTCCTCTCCCACTCCCCTGCTTGTGTTCCCTCTCTCGCTGTCTCTCTCTCTGTCAAATAAATAAATAAAATCTTTAAAAAAAATAAAATAAAGATTGTATATGAAGTAGATGAAATGACATTAAAAGACCTTAGATTAAGTAGGAAATGGAGCGATCTGCAATTATTTGTTAATATTTATCAAGGCCACAAACGACTTGAGCTAATGGAGCACTTCATGCATATTAAGAAGGGTCATAGAATCTTAAATGTTAATGACCTAGGAGTCTGAATTAAATGGAATGGGTTCACTATGCTTATTACAACCCAGGGCAATGTGAATGTTACAACTATGCAACGCTCTTAATTTTTAGCTCAGTTTCTCTATTTTCTCAGCACTCCTGCGTTCATCTTCACTCTGTTTTAATCACGTACCTTTACAAAAATGCTAAAGATTCTCCTATTCTTAAAAAATAAATGAGAAAAATAACTTCACCTTCCCTTAAACCCACTTCCTGCCTTTGTCCTTGTGTTGTGCATTTCTTCCTTCTACTACCATACTCCTTGAAAAATTGTCTTTACTCCCTCCCTCCACTTCCTTGAAACATATGGCTTGCCACCAGGTAAACGTGGGCCTCTTTATCAGCCAGCAACCCAGTGGTCCTGCCTCAAACTTCATCCTCTTTAGCTTCCCTCACTATCTGCTGCTGATGAGCACACACTGCTCTTCCAGCCCCAGTTGCCATGACATCACCAACTTTTAGAATCCCTGCCAACTTTCTGCAACAATTTTGCCTCTTCATTGGCTCCTTTTCCTATTTTTTCTTCACTAAACAGAGACCTCTTTTTTTGTCTCACTTTCCTCTTAGGCATGGTCTCCACTCTCATGGCATCTCCATTAGCCCTGTGTAGGTCACCACATTGCTATGTGGTCAGCTCTGAACTCTCTCCCAGAATTCACACAGGCATCCAGCTGATGCTGGAGATGTTTAATTTGGAGTGTTGGCTCACTTATCAAATTCAGTACATCCTAAACCAGCCTTATTCTTTTCCCTACCCATGCTCACGACTTTTCCATTTTGATTCATGCTACTGCCTTTCCCCTCAGTCATTCAAAGTAAGCACTTGCAGGTTTTCTTTATTCTTTTTGTTCTTCCTTAGTAGCACACGTCTGGCCAGTCACCATGTATACTATCTTTCCTATTTCTGCATTTCCTATTGTATCTGCCCCTCCTTTTTTCTGGGTGTATATGTTAGTTGCTGTTTCTATCAACTGGTGACTTTCCCTATATGTCTCAAAAGTGGATTTCCTACAAGTGGATTGATTTGGTTAATCTCTATTGTCCCTATTGAGATGTTCTTTTGGGCCACACCATTTCACAGGCTGTGGCCAGTTAATAGGTCAGTTGCTAACTGGCAAAGTGCCCTTTATGGCCTGGTAACCTAGACTCAGAGGAACAGTAGGTTGACATGGAGAATGGCCTAGAAGGAGCTACAAACTGCAGAGGGCCTGTGTTTTCAGCAGGAAGTATGGATGTGGTATTTTTCCCTGGAAGGAGCTCAGGGACCTGGTAAGATCTCCTCACAAAAAGAATGGCCACTGTCTGTTAAGATGTGACTTTTTGGCTTTTATCATCTTTTCAGAACTTTGGTTTTCTCTCCTGTACCATCATCTTGCTCTTACCACTATTTCCCAAGCTAATTGAAGTCTTTCCATTGTTAGGAGAATCACCTAACTTCTTACTCACACCTTCCAGAAGTTAATTACCTTTTCTTCTCTTTTCTTTTCTTCATTTCTTTTTTTCTTCATTTCTTTTTTTCTTTCTTTCTTTCTTTCTTTCTTTCTTTCTTTCTTTCTTTCTTTCTTTCTTTCTTTCTTTCTTTCTTTCTCTTGGTCTGTTTCTTTACAACATCAAATAGAATTCTGACACTCTTTTAGTAAATATTGCCATTTTCCATTAATCTTATTTCATTGACTGTCTATGGTTATGATTTATTATTCCAAGACCTGAAGTTAATCAGAACAAATGAGGCACAGTTTCTACCCTCAGAAATCTTATAATCATACATGAATTCTACCATGTGTCATAAAGAGTATAATTCACTCAACAGGTATTTCATGTGAGTACTGTATTCAAATTTGTCTGGGTGACAAATATGAAATATTTTTCTACACTTCAACATTCTGTTGTGTAGGAAAGTTTTAGGGAATAAAATGATATTCTCAGTTTTAAACATGTTGAAATTAAAGTGTCCCTTGCACATTCAGGTGAAAATATTCAGCAGGCATTGAATGTATAAATATGAAATAGGAGAGATGAATGGAAATAGATGTAGACTTTAAGGTGTCATCATACAGGTGGTAGGTAGTCCAAAGGAGTGGGTGGCATTCCCCAGAAAGAATGTGCAACAGGAGTATCCAATAGACAGGAAAAAAGTTGTTAGACAACTGGATACCGATCTAGAAACAAAATAAAGCTGAATTCCTGACTCACTCCTTGAATCAAAATAAATTTCAGCTGCACCAAAATTTAAATCTAAGAAAATGTAATTATTAAGGGACTATGAGAAACTTGGGAAGTTAAAGAAACAAGTCTAGAGATAAGAGGTCCTTTTAAAATACCATGTCAAATATAAAAGAATACACATAAAAAACTAATAAAATTGATGTCAAAATATGCAATTTATATACAGAGGTAATACCACTAAAATTTAAAAGATTAATGAACTGAGGAAAATATTTGTGATATATATGAAAAAGATGATTTTCTTAATTAACAAAGAGCTCTTACTAATTAGAAAATAATGAACAATACAAAGAAAAATGGTCAAAGATAAAAGAAAAATCAAGAGTTCATAGAGAAAAAATACAAATGGCTAATAAACATAAAATATTCATTATCTCGGGCGCCTGGGTGGCTCAGTTGGTTAAGCGACTGCCTTCAGCTCAGGTCATGATCCCAGGGTCTTGGGATCGAGTCCCGCATTGGGCTCCCTGCTCTGCAGGGAGCCTGCTTCTCCCTCTCCCACTCCCCCTGCTTGTGTTCCCTCTCTCGCTGTGTCTCTCTCTGTCAAATAAATAAATAAAATCTTTTAAAAAAAAATATTCATTATCTCTTCATAATGAAAAAAACACATATTAAGACAATTATATATTCTCACTTATCAGAATGTCCCCAATTTAAAAGTTTAATAATCCTCATTGTTAAGGAAAGGAGATGGAGATACTTGCATTCTTTTACATTATGGAAATACAAATTGGTAGAAATTTTTAGAGTCCAATTTTGCAATATCTTTCAAAGTTTGAAATGTGTAAATCTTTTGTCCCAGTAATTTCACTACTAAGATTTTATCCTACTAATACATTTGGAAAAGTATGCCAAGATATATACACAAGGACATTTATTACAGCATTACTTGTAAAACTCAAAATGGCCTAAATGCACAATAATGGAGAATTGGTTAAACTACGGTTACCCCCAAATAATGAAATATTATGCAGCCATTAAAAAGGAGAGCTTTGGAGGCACCTAGGTGGCTCAGTCAGTTAGGCATCTGCCTTTGACTCAGGTCATGATCTCAAGGTCCTGGGATTGAGCCCAACATCAGACTCCCTGCTTAGCAGGAGTCTGCTTCTCCCTTTCCCTCTGCCCCTTCCCACCTCACTACTTGTGCACTCTCTCTTGCTCTTTCTCTCAAATAAATAAGTCAAAATCTTAAAAGAGAGAGCTTTGTATGTGCCTATGTGGAAAGATCTCCATCAAAATGAAAAATTACTGTGTTGGGGCACCTGGGTGGCTCAGTTGGTTAAGTGTCTGCCCCTAGCTCAGGTCATGATCCCAGGGTCTTGGGATGGAGTCCTGCATCAGGCTCCTTGCTCAGCAGGGACCCTGCTTCTCCCTCTCCCTCTGCTGCTCCCCCTGCTTGTGCTCTCTCTCTCTCTCCCTCTCTCTCTCTGTCAGATAAATGAATAAAGTCTTTTTAAAAAATGAAAAATAATTGGCTAGCCTATGTCCCCATTTGCATGAACATTTGAGGAGTAGATTACGCATATACATCTAAATAAAATGTTTTCTATAAGGAAACAAACAGATAAAGGTGGTTACCTTTGGAACAGTGGCTTGGTGTCAGATTTTTATTTTATACCTTTCCAAATGCTTTGACATTCTTTCACCAAGTATATTTATTACTTTTTAAAAAGCAATTTCATATTGAGAAAGTAAATGCAGATCCAGTGAGTAAAACTGGTGATAGGACTGAATATCTTTGCTCTGTTGATTAATATTAATGAATTGAATTTTGTTATCAGAAGATAATCTTAAGGATTCTTGATGTAAATACACACACACATGCCATAGAAACTATGGAAATTATTGTTAATGCCAAGTAAGATTTATATATATTTCCCTATAAGCTGCAAATAGAATGTAGGTAAATATGTCACCAGACCTATAGAGAGAAATTCTAAGTCACAGTAGGTCATGCTCAAAGAAGTTAGTTTCACATTTATATTTCTAACCAGAGGTCCACATATTAGCTTCATCTTTTGATCGTGAGTCTTTAATCTTATCTGCCACAGAGATTCTGCTTATGCAGCAGCGGCTGGAGGACGACCGGGTGCCACCAAAGTAATGGTGGTTGTAACTGACGGTGAATCGCATGACGGTTCAATGTTGAAAGCCGTGATTGATCAATGCAACAATGACAATATACTGAGGTTTGGCATAGCAGTAAGTAGATTTTCTTTTTAGTTGTCTTTCAGTGGATGGGTAAGTGCTCCTTTATAACATCACTTCGCAAGACTGCACTTTCTCATTTGGTGCTCACAGCTTTATAGAAAAGATTTGCACTCAGTCTCGCTTCTTGTTGATTTTCAGTCCTGTTGACGAAGGGGGTGTGGATTTACTTCTCCAGAGGTCCTATTGTGTTCAGAAATAAATACTAGAAAGTGCTAGTAGGGATATTGGAGTACAGCTATAATGACTTTTTTCCCCTCTTCCTCTATTTTTAAGGTTCTTGGGTACTTAAACAGAAACGCCCTTGATACTAAAAATTTAATAAAAGAAATTAAAGCAATTGCCAGTATTCCAACAGAAAGATATTTTTTCAACGTGTCTGATGAAGCCGCTCTACTAGAAAAGGCTGGGACACTAGGAGAACAAATTTTTAGCATTGAAGGTAAAAGAACATCTTTCAAAAACTTTTTTCAAGAATTCTTGATTTTATTACTGTATTCTTGCTCTGTTAATGTTAACTTATATACCTTATATGAAAAGAACTCCTATGGTGATGATTTTCTCTATGGCCCTAATGCTAGACAGGTGACCTGGGTTTTGTTTTACACCAATTTGGTGTGGACTTCAAGCAAAGCATTTCGATTCTGTTGACCTTTATTTCTCCATTTGTAAAAGAAAAGATTTTGATAAAATATTCTTAAAGATTAAAAAAAAAAAGAAAAGAACTCCTATGAATCAGTAATTAAAATAGACAACATGAGTGAGTTGTTCATAAAAGATAAGGTACAAATGGCTGATAAACATAAGAAAATATTCCCAATTTCAGTAATTATTTTAAATTGTAAATTAAATCAATGTTACTTTGTGCCTAAAAGATAGTAATATATAATCTTGGAGATATTATGGGGAAGCAAAGAAGCTCATACACTATTGATAAGATTATAAATTGTATAGCTTTGGGGGGAAGACAATTTAGTAATATCTACTATAACTGTGAACAGTTTTACCTTTTTACCCTGCATAGTTTTTATAATCTAAAAGTTTTACCTTTTTATACTGTTACATAATTTCTGAAATTCTTGAATTCATTTACAACAAACATGTATACTTTTAAAATTAGAAAAACATAGTGAAGATTTTTAATAGTTCAGATTTCAAGGAAACTTGTTATTTCCCAGATCTACAATAATTTACTTAAATGGCCTTGGAAGGTCTAGTCAGTGTAGAAATACCACATATTCAAGAACTCACTGTATGGAACACACTTCCCAGTTGGTAAAAAGTCCCCAAATTCTGGTTCCTGGTTAACCCAAATAACCCAAATAACTCTCAGCAATAAAGAGCTTATTTTACTGAGCACCTATTATAGGTCAAGTTCTCTTTCAGAAACTTGGTCCAAGGGCACTGCTTAAATTAAGTATTCATTCCTTAGTCTTTTCTTCACCTCCTGATTATCCACTGGAGATTTCTACCCAAAAAATATTATTGCTTCTTTAAACATCCAATGGTACTTCTGAGTTGTTGAAATCATTGTCAAAATCTAATGTGCCTTGAGATAATATAAAATAATATAAAATTATTTGGCTACCTATGGTATGACTTATGCTTGTTTGTGGTTGCCTGAACATGAATAATCACAATGCAACCTAAATGCTAATTAGAAATGATTTTGTGCCTTATCTGCTATTTTGGATTTTGGGGAAGCACTGCTCTACTTTATTAAATATTATCTTGGGGCACCTGGCTGGCTTGGTCAGTGTAGCATGCAACTCTTGATCTTAGAGTTGTGAGTTCGAGCCCCATGTTGGGTGTAGAGATTACTTAAAAATAAAAACCTTTAAAAAAATTATCTCTACTCAGCCTGTATACATTATTACATCTTCTAAACAAGTGACTGTGTCGTATGGTATACATTATGTATATCACTCTCTATATCCAAGTGGTAGTCCAGGAATTTATTCCTTTTTGTGAAGATTAATGAAGTGTAATCATTTGACCACACTGTATGGAAAATTAATACTAATTAGGTCCTGTGGTTTGAGTGTCAGAGGCAAGCACATATGTAGAAAGAGGACAAACTTCCTAACTGGTAAAATTCCTACTCAGTCTTGAACCCTGGATCCTGAAGCCTAACCCAAATAAATATCTGTTTGGTCTTCATTACACATCAACTGCCTGGCTCTTCCAACTGCATCTAAGATGTGTGTACACTTACTAGTACCAATATTTAAAAGCTAAAAATTCAGTTAGTTTTTTAGCTAGTAATAATAATTATTAAAAAAGGCCATCACTTCAGGTTTTATTTTACCTCATCCCGTATGTTGAGTGTTTTTGATATCAGGAGCATCATAAGCATACCAGTAAGTGCATTAATGCATGATCAAGATTAACATCAATTTCAAACACTACCTTGGAAGTCTTGTGGGTTGTTGTTAGAACACTTCCTTAGTGATTTCTCCCTCCCAGAATTTGCCAGCTCTATATTTTTGAGCGAACATCAGAACACTGTGGGGGTATGTGTGTGTGTGTGTCCATATATGTGCATGTGCACATGTGTTCGTGTGTGTATGCGCATGCATGTGTGTTTGAAAATTTGATTTAAAAACTGACAGTGATATAATTCTTGAAATTACCATCTCCCAGGTACTGTTCAAGGAGGAGACAACTTCCAGATGGAAATGTCACAAGTGGGAATCAGCGCAGATTACTCTCCTCAGAACGTGTGTATATCAGATAACTTCCGGCCATGCTGTCATTTGGCTGAACACTTTGGGGCACAGTAGCTTTATATAGAGAGTGGAAAAAACAGCCATCTAGCGATCAACAGTTCTGATTCCCAGTCATAGTCATTCGGTTTCTTTGTGCTGCTGATTTGTCATCTAAAAGATGAAGGATAATAACACCTTCCCTTCCCTGTTTCACGGGGATTTTTTATGGAAAAAAATGGTAATATGCAATGTGTATGAGTACTCCAAGGGACAGGCACTATATTAACTCAAGGGATTATCGTTGCAGGAATTTCCTTTAAATCAATTAACTACTGGAAAAGTTTATTTAAAAACACAAACTCTTGGGGCACCTGGGTGGCTCAGTTGGTTAAGTGACTCCTGATTTTAGCTCAGGTCATGATCCCAGGGTCTTAGGATTGAGCCCACCCCATGCTCAGTGGCATGTCTGCTTGAGATTCTCTCTCTCTCTCTCTCTTCCCCTCCCCCAGCTCTTGCATACACACTCCCTCACTCAAATAAATAAATAAATCTTTAAAAAAACGAAACACAAAACACAAACTCCTGTCATCACTGCCACTCTTGAATTCTGAGGTGCCGAGTATCTCTTTTCAACAAGCAGAGACAGAAGATAGTTGAAAAAAGTGAGAAGTTAGGAAACATGTGAGATGGAAAGCTTTCTTAGCTCAGAAAATGTGTTCTTCCTTCTCATAAACATCCACTTCCCCAGGCTCTGGTTCCAACTCTGCTCAGGGTCCCAGTGGAGCAGTAGGGGGACACAGAGATGGGCAACACTGGAAAAGCTTAGGGAACAGTATGAACTCAGAGGACTTGATTGCCAGAAGGACGGACCAGGAATGGCTTGGTTTTTTGCTCTAGAAGTAAAGGTGCTGACTTCGTCTGGATCACCAATCGTTAGGAATGCTCGTAAAAGTTATGGGTTTTTCCCTCAGAAATACCGCACACAACTTCCTGAGGTTTTTGTACATGTCCTGAAGTCCCTTCCTGCACACTGATGTGGAGTCCCAAATTTATGACAGGCATTAACACAATTTCATGGTCTCTTGTCCTCAAAATGGGACACATTTTCCTTTTTGCTCTATTTTTAATGGCTTATATTTTTCAATCCAAAATCCGTATCTTTGATGTTTTCTGAGATCTAAGATCAAAAACTTAAAAATAATAAATCCCATCCTGACAAACCCTGCCCTCTACGATGACTTTCAGCTTTGACGATCCTGGTTGGATTTTGAGTCAGTCCAGAGCATACTGTCCTGGTTTGTGTACCAGCCTCTCCTGGTGCTGTGCTGACCCATGGCTGTTCTCCAAGTAGATAGAATGTCACCCTATGGTAACATAGGGTGTTATATGCAACTGGATGAATCATTGTAGCTCTGCTATCTTCCAATAGATGGACTAGGATATAGATGATGGAGGAACATTTGAGAAGGGGTCAAGAGGAAAGAGGAAGAACATTGGAAAATAGAATAGGTCAGAAGAGGGCCTCCCAAGAGGATGTGGCTGGATAGCAGCAGGGCCCCACCTCTCCTCCTCTGCCAGCCGCACTTCCTACTTCTCAAGCATGCCTCACATCCCACCCTGAGCTTTACTCATGAATATGTGGGACAGGAGGCTCACAACTGTTCGGCATTTGTCCATGTACACCTTTGAATGGAAATTGGAAGATGGCTATGTGCTCCTCCTGTAGGGTAGTAGAGATTTATCTACAGAATGTATCAAGGTAACATGGCCTGGGGGAAGGCTGGTTTTCCAGCACAAAATATAGTAGAACAATGTGGACATATATCAGCATACATTCATATACATTTTACTTCATCATTTTCTCCTTAAATCTAGACCATTTATTTCAATGTTTTGCATACGCTGCATTCTTGTGCTTTAAAGGTAGTTTGTGCTCATGATCTTCATTTTTCAATTATTTCAGGATATTCTGATGCTGGGTGCAGTAGGAGCTTATGCCTGGAGCGGGACTGTTGTCCAGCAGACATCTCATGGACATTTGATCTTTCCTAACCAAGCCTTTGACCAAATTCTGCAAGATAAAAATCACAGTTCGTATTTAGGTAAGGCATAGCAGCATTTGACTCAGCAAATTTAAGTTCCCTTTTTTAAAACGAGCCCCTTGCCGAATCTCGGGATCTGTTCAGCAAAGCCCTTGAAGTGTCATCTAATTATTCTATTTATTGCACATGTTTATGTTGCCTCTTTGCAAATCGGGCCTTATCCTAAAACTTTAATGACACACTGTATTACACTTGCTGATCTCTTCTGGCTGTTCAAGCAGCTGTGATTGTGCTTCTCTAAAATGGAAACAGTTCCTAAAAGCCAATATAGTTAAGTGGTAGTCTTATATTACTTTAGAGTTCTTAGTCTTTTTATTCCTATAATAAGCAGCCACGGATTTTGAGCACCTACTATGGGACAGTTCCTGAGCTGGCAAATCTATCTACATAAACATTTTAATCTTTCCAGGGATGCCTAGGTGCCCCAGTTGGTTGAGTGTCTGACTCTTGATCTCAGTTCAGGTCTTGATCTCAGGGTCATGAGTTCAAGCCCTGCATTGGGCCCCAAGCTGGGTGTGGAAACTACTTAAGAAAAAAAAAAATCCTTCCAACAACCCTTTGAAGAAAGTATTATTATCCCCATTTTACTTTGAGAGCCCAAGAGGTTAATAACTTTCCCAAAGGTAAATAACTTAGTAAGTGGCAAATCCAGAATTCGAACCTGGGACGGTGTGATTCCAAAGCCTATGTTCGTTACACTGCGTGACATTACCTTTTAAATTCATGTAATTATCCATTCAAGAAATACTTGTTCAGTGCCAAGCTCATGAGCGGCTGATGGGACAACCCCGAATCTAGGGCCTGGTTTATAGGTAGGTGTCCTGCCTCTGCAGGGCAGTGCTTCCGTCACAGGGCAGGAGCAGTTCATCTTAGGAAAAGGAAGATGAGCCCGCAGGGATGCGCCCAGGGACACTGGGAACTGTGCATCCCCCGGGAACGAGTGCTGACAACAGTGACTCCATCCTTGGCCTTCTGCCTTGAGCTCTTCTCCAGCACACAGATTCTACCACTTTAGCTAACGACCCTGTGACCTCACCACCATGTCTGTTGCTCCATAAAAGCTGGAGATGAAGCTCTAAGTAGGGGTGGAGAGTAGTTGCATAGTGTCTTGGATTGTCCGTCCGTCCGTCTGTGCCTGCCTGCCTGCCTGCTGGATTCCCCTTGTCAGTAAGTTACACCGAAAAAAAAAACAAAAAAAAAACCCGTAAACAATACGGAGCGGCTTGCTTTGTGTTTCAGCATTAAAATACCTTCTCAGTCTGGAGGATACACTACTGACCGTCCTCCACCTTCTAACACACTCCCCTGCCCCCCACTGTGCAACGAAAAAGGACCTCTGGTCATCTCTACTAACTTTTCGAGCCTATCTGGCTGAGCATTTCAATAGTACCTACTCTGCAACCTCTTCTCTCCTAGGTTACTCTGTGGCTGCAATTTCGACTGAAAAAGACCTCCATTTTGTTGCTGGTGCTCCTCGGGCAAATTATACCGGCCAGATCGTGCTCTACAGTGTTAATGAGAATGGCAATGTCACGGTTATTCAGGCTCACCGAGGTGACCAGGTAAATGCCATGGTGTAGCAGGTGAAATTGTAGGGACGACTGGGGCAGAGGAGGAGTGGGAGTTGATAGAAATGGAAACTAGCATTTATTGAGTACCGACCTGTGGCTGGTTCTGTAATCTGTATTTACTTGAATATTCCTTAAATCAATAACTGGGTGATGGGCATAAAGGAGGGCACGTGATGTCATGGGCACTGGGTGTTATATGCAACTGGATGAATCACTGACCTCTACCTCTGAAACTAATAACACACTATATGTTAATTGAACTTAAATAAAATTAAAAATATATATATATTCCTTAAATCTTCACAACACTGAGATCTACCATCCTCTTCTAACAGGTTACTGAGAGCTTACCCTCCTAAGGTCAAATAGCTTTCATGGGGTTGAGTTGTCATTAAAACCCTGTCCTGTGCGGCCTCAAAGCCTATGCTGTTTGGTTATATCCAACTGCAAGGTTTTGACTCCCCCCGATTGATAACACCTGGGTCTTATTTGATCCTAATGACAGGCACCGACCGTGGCTCTGTTGGAAGCTCCTACTAAGAGCCAATGATCGGGGGCGCCTGGGTGGCTCAGTCATTGGGCGTCTGCCTTTGGCTCAGGTCATGATCCCAGGGTCCTGGGATCGAGTCCCACATCGGGCTCCCTGCTCAGCGGGAGGCCTGCTTCTCCCTCTCCCACTCCCCCTGCTTGTGTTCCTGCTCTCGCTATCTCTCTGTCAAATAAATAAAATATTAAAAAAAAAAAAAAGAGCCAATGATCTAGAGGAAAAATGACAAGAGAACAGTACAGCATTGTCAAGACTGAGCTACTACGTCTGGGCCTGTCTAGGTGTCCTGTGGCTTTGAGGTTTCTAAAATTAAAGCAACTCTCTTTTCTACCGCTTTCTCCTCAGCATGACCGTTTGGTAGTCAGAACCGCTGATGACTCCCAGTCGTGGCCTGCTGGAGCGGAGGCCAGCTGACAGATTCCTATTTCCTTACTAAGCAGTTTTCTTTTTTTTAAAGATTTTATTTATTTATTTGACAGAGAGAGAGATAGCGAGAGAGGGAACACAAGCAGGGGGAGAGGGAGAAGCAGGCTTCCCGCTGAGCAGGGATCCCGATGTGGGGCTCGATCCCAGGACCCCGGGACCATGACCTGAGCCGAAGGCAGACGCTTAACGACTGAGACACCCAGGCGCCCCTGGAGACTATTTTTTTTAAAGATTTTATTTATTTATTTGACAGAGAGACACAGTGAGAGAGGGAACACAAGCAGGGGGAGTGGGAGAGGGAGAAGCAGGCCTCCCGCCGAGCAGGGAGCCCGATGTGGGGCTCGATCCCAGGACCCTGGGATCATGACCTGAGCCGAAGGCAGACGCTTAACCGACTGAGCCACCCAGGCGCCCCTGAAATGGGCAACCCTGATCTCTGTCAACCAACAGAAATTTTCCTTCCTTGAGTCAGAAACCAACCATTTAGATTTCCCTTCTCCGGGATTAAGTGTGATGCTCCTGTCTCTATGGATTTTCCAGGAGTAAGAGGACATGAGTCTTTGACTTCCCTGCCCACAAACCAGCTATGGTCACATATTTTTCTCTCCTCTTTACTACTTTAAAGAAGGGTGCTTTTATTTTGAGAAAAACGATGACCGTGTTCTAGAACGAATGCTTTTTTTTTTTTTTTAAAGATTTTATTTATTTATTTGACAGAGAGAGAGAGCAAGGGCAGAAACACAAGCAGGGAGGGTGGGAGAGGGAGAAGCAGGCTTCCCGCCGAGCAGGGAGCCCGATACGGGGCTCGATCCCAGGACCCCGGGATCATGACCTGAGCCGAAGGCAGACGCTTAACGACTGAGCCACTCAGGTGCCCCTAGAACGAATGCTTTCTTACCCGTTTCTGAATCCTGCAGAGGTAGTCACGTAGGCATGCACTGAACATTCAGATGGCCAACCTCTCTTCCTTCACTGGATCTCCACCTGGACCTCGGTCCCACTCCATCTGAGAACTTCCCTCCCGTCCAATATCATGCCATGGACAGTTCCACTCGACTTTTGTTTGTTGAATGAGTAAATGAAAGTTCAGTGTAACATTAGGAGCATAGGAGTCCTAGGAATCCTAAGGTTAATAGGCTTTCTCATTCCAGATCGGCTCCTATTTTGGGAGTGTGCTGTGTTCCATCGATGTGAATAAAGACACCATTACAGATGTGCTCTTGGTGGGTGCACCAATGTACATGAACGACTTAAAGAAAGAGGAAGGAAGAGTCTACCTGTTTACCATCACAAGGGTAAGAAAAATTATTAAACTGACTTAGTTTAATTTACTTCGGTATTGGTAAATAAAAGTCAATCTGCATTTTTGCAGAATAAGAATTATTGAATGATTTTCATATGTAGTATGGTTTATATTTCATCCTTTTGAGGATATAACCATTATTTATAATTTTTAAAATCACATTAAAAATCATAACCTTCAGAGAAAGAGTTTATTGCACTGCCGTTTTCTATGAAAGGTCTTTGAACATATAAGATATATATATAATATATATCCAAAGTATTGTCATTTTTGAAATGCATGCACATACAAACATCTGTGTATTTCCCAAGTACCTCCTTCAATTATTCTCTTCACTGTAAAGAGATCATAATAACAGAACAAACTATCTTATTAACATTTTACAGTGAAAAGGACAAATTGTACCAGGCACTTTGTACATTTTTGCTTAATCCTGGATGCTTTTTACATTAGTTTGTCAGGAAATTCTGTTGTTTAATATAACAGTTATATGCAGCTCTTGGAAATTTTAGTCCTTGCACCTGAAACTTAGCAGCCTCTAACTAGACTGAGCTCTTTAAATCCACATCCATAGTATAATGAACTCGGAGCTGAAAAGAAAACCAAAATTAAAGACACAAGTTGACCTAGAAAACTGGAGAAAGGGTGGGGAAAAAAAGGGTAGCTGATTAATATAGTAAATATTATGTTTTGCTGTTGTGATAGTTTGTCCTACCTTATTTATTTAAATGAATGCAAAAATTAGCTCTCAAACAGGAGCAATTAGAACAATTCTAAAGCAGGGGTGCTTGGGTGACTCAGTTTGTTGGGCATCCAACTCTTGATTTTGGCTCAAGTCATGATCTCAGGGTCATGAGATTGAGCCTTGAGTCGGGCTCCTCACTGAGCATGGAGCCTACTTAAGATTCTCTCTCTCCCTCTCCCACCCCCTACTCAGTGTGTTCTCTCTCTCTCTCTCTTCCCCCCCCCCCAACTTAAAAAAATTCTAAAGCATATAAAGAATGTATAATTGAGTATTCAGTAAGGAAGGGGCATAAATACTTGTTTAAAAATTTAACAAATCCCTAGTTTCTTAAATGTTTGTTACTTCTCAAATATTCTGAATTATCATTAGTTGTTGAAGATGAGAAGATCTCCTAATAATTTGTCAATCTCAGTTACAAAGTGATTTCCGTAAAATTATTATAGAGAAGAATCAACACTGACCTAGTTTCATGGTTGAGAAGCATCACTTTCTTGTGAAGTCATGAAATATTTCCATTCCTGATTTCAAAATCTAGAAGAAAAAAAAAAAAAAGTCTTTGGGCAGAATTATTTTTTATAATGTGACATAAACAGTCTTTTTTTTTTTTTAGTATAGTTGACCCACAATGTTACATTAGTTTCAGGTATACAACAAGGTGATTTGACAAGTTTATACATCATGCTATGTTCATTCACAATTATAGCTACCATCTGTCCCTTTACATCATCAATTCATTCACAGTATTTCTTATGCTGTAATTTTTTTTTTTATTATTCCTGTGACTTACTCATGACACAACTGGAAGCCTGTATCTCCCTCTCCCCTTCACCTATTTCGCCTGACACTCTAGGGCCCCCCCCCCCCCCACTGGCTCTGGCAACCACCAGTTTGTTCTCTGTATTTATAGGTCTGCTTCTGCTTTTTGTTTATTCATTTGCTTCATTTTTTTTTTAGAGACCACTTATGAGTGGAATCATGCAATATTTCTTTCTCTGACTGACCTATTTCACTTTGCATAATACCCTCTAGTTCTATGTTATCTCAAATGGCACGATTTCCTCCTTTTTTATAGTTGTGTAATATTTGTGTGTCTGTGTGTGTACAAATTTTCCTTATCCATTTGTCTATTGATGGACACTCAGGTTGTCCCCATATCTTGGCTATTGTAAATAATGCTGCAATAAACACAGGGTGCATATATCTTTTCAAATTAGTGTTTTTGCTTTCTTTGCGTAAATACCCAATAGTGAAATTATTGGATCATATGGTATTTCTATATTTAATTTTTTGAGGAAACTGCATTGTTTTCCACAGTGGCTATACCAATTTACATTCCTACCAACAGTGCACAAGGATTCCTTTTTCTCCACATCCTTGCCAACACTTGCTATTTCTTGTCATTTTGATTTTAACCATTCTAATTGTTGTCAGGTGATATCTCATTGTGGTTTTGATTTGTATTTCTCTGATGAGTGATGTTGAGCATCTTCCCATGTGTCGGCCATCTGTATGTTTTCTTTGGAAAAATGTCTATTCAGGTCCTCTGCCCATTTTTTTAATTGGATTGTTTGGTTTTTTGGTGTGGTATAAGTTCTTCATATATTTTGAATATTAACCCCTTATTGGATCTATCATTTGTAAGTATCTTCTCCCATTCAGTAGGTTGTCTTTTTGTTTTGTCAGTGGTTTCAAACCTTTGCTGGGCAGAAGCCTTTTAGTTTTATTTTTTTAAGATTTTATTTGAGAGAGAGCACAAGTAGGGGAAAGGGGCAGAGGGAGAAGCAGGCTCCCCACTTAGCAGGGAGCCCAAAGCAAGGCTTGATCCTAGAACCCCGGGATCATGACCTGAGCCAAAGGCAGATACTTAACCACTGAGCCACCCAGGTGCCCTGTGCAGAAGCCTTTTACTTTGGTGTAGTCTCAATAGTTTATTTTTGCTTTTGTTTTCCTTGCCTCAGGAGACCTAGCTAGAAAAATGTTGCTATTGCTGATGTCAGAGAAATTACTGCCTGTGTCCTCTTACAGGATTTTTATGGTTTCAGGTCTCACATATATGTCTTTAGTCCGTTTTGAGTTTATTTTTGTGTTTCGTGTTAGAAAGTGGTCTAGTTTCATTCTATAGCATGTAGCTGTCCAGTAATCCCAGCACTATTAATTTAAAAGACTGTCTTCTCCCCATTGTATATTCTTGCATCCTTTATCATAGATCAACTGACCATATAATCATGGGTTTATTTCTGGAGTCTCTATTCCTTTGATCTATGTGTCTGTTTTTGTGCCAGTACCACAGTGTTTTGATTACTACAGCTTTGTAGTATATCTTAAAACCTGGAGCTGTGATATATCCAGCTTCATTCTTAAGATTGCTTTGGCTATTAAGGGTCTTCTATAGTTTTGTGCAAGTTTTAGTATTTGTTCTGGTTTTGTGAAAAACACTTGGTATTTTGACAGAGATTGCATTGAATCTGTAAATTGCTTTGGGCAATATGGACATTTTAACAATATTCTAGTCCAACTTCAATTGTGTCATCTTCAATTTCTTTCATCGGTGTTTTATACTGTTCGGAGTACAGGTCTTTCACCTATTTGGTTAAGTTTATTCCTAGATATTTTATTTTTGGCACAGTTGTAAATGGTGTTGGGTTTTTTTGTTGTTCTTGTTGTTCTGTTTTTTACATTTCTCTTGCAACGTCATTGTTAGAGTACAGAAATGCTACTGGTTTCTGGGTATTAATTTTGTATCCTGCCACCTTACTAAATTTGTTTATTACTCCCAGTAAGTTTTTGGTGTAGTCTTTAGGATTTTTCTATATATAGTATATATATCGTATCATGTTGTCTGTAAATCATGACAGTTTAATTTCTTCTTTACCAACATGGATGCCTCTATTTCTTCTTTGTGTCTGATTGCTGTGGCTAGGACTTGCAGTATTATGTTGAATAAAAATGATTAGTGAACATCCTTATCCTATTCCTGAGCTCAGAGGGAAAGCTCTGTTTTTCACCATTGAGTATGATGTCAGCTGTGGGTTTTTCACATATGGCCTTTATCATGTTGAGGTATATTCCATCTACCCCCACTTTGTTGAGAGTTTTTATCATAAATTGAGGTTGAATCTTGTCACATGCTTTTTCTGCATCTATTAAGATGATCATGATTTTTACCCTTCATTTTGTTGGTGTGGTGTAGAACATTGATTGATTTGCAAATATTGAAGCATTCTTCGGTCCCTGGAATAAATCCTACCTGATTATGAGGAATGATTGTTTTAACATATTATTGTATGCAATTTGCTAATATTTTTTGTGGAGGATTTTTGTATCTATGTTCATCAGGGATATGGGCCTATAGTTTTGTTTTTGTTTTCTTAGTTTTAATTGGCACTGGCT
This sequence comes from Mirounga leonina, assembly GCF_011800145.1. NCBI lineage: Eukaryota > Metazoa > Chordata > Mammalia > Carnivora > Phocidae > Mirounga > Mirounga leonina. The sequence goes on from NW_023270971.1 coordinate 2,583,127, forward strand.
GTGTTTTATTTTTTATTTTATATTTTATTTATTTTTTTATTATTATGTTATGTTAATCATCACACATTACATCCTTAGTTTTGATGTGGTGTTCCATGATTCATTGTTTGCATGTAACACCCAGTGCTCCATGCAGAACGTGCCCTCTTTAATACCCATCACCGGCTAACCCATCCTCCCAACTCCTTCCCCTCTAGAACCCTCAGTTTGTTTTTCAGAGTCCATTGTCTCTCATGGTTCGTACACCCCTCCGATTTCCCCCCCTTCATATATATATATATATATATATACCAAAAATAAGGGTAACTACTATGAAGGGAGAGAATATGACTCTAAAAATGAAAAATAAAAAATATTTTTTTAAAAAAGGGATTGATAAGATGTTGGTTGAAAAAGGGAGAAAGAAAAATTTTTTAAAAAGACAGTTAAAAAAAATTAACTTTGAAAGACTAAAGAATCATGGTAAAAAGCCATGAATTCTATGTGCTGTATTCCCCTAGCGCTGGAGTTCTGCCATTCTCGCTGATCGGTAAACTTGGTCTTGGCTGGCTGTTCTTGCTGATCTTCTGGGGGAGGGGCCTGTTGTCGTGGTTCCCAAATGTCTTTGCTGGAGGTGGAATTGCCCTGCCCTTGCCGGGTCCGGGCTAAGTAATCTGCTTGGGTTTACTCTCGGGAGCTTTTGTTCCCTGCAAGCTTTCCATACAGCTTTGGAAGACGAGAGTGAAAATGGCAGCCTCCTAATCTCCGACCCGGAGGAGCCGAGAACTCAGGACCCCACTCCTCAGTGAGCCCCCAGAGAAAAGCAGTCAATCACTCCCGTCTCCCCGGTCTCCGGCCATACTCCGTGCTCACCCGGCCTGTGACCGCGCGCCTCTATCTCTGGCACCCGACCCCGGGTGGAGTCTCCAAACCCAGCAGATCCCTGCGGTGCACTCCCGCGCGGCTCCTCCTGGGGGAGGAAGGAGAGTCTCCCCAGATCTGCTGCTTGTTGGGTCCCTGCGGGAGGAGCAGTGGCCCGACTGTGCTGCGGATCCCGGTTAATGGCCACCCCGAGCTGGAGAGCCCACTCCTCCGCTCGGTCTTTGCAGCCAGCTTCCCTGCTCTGATACCTGGGGGAGCTCTGCCGCACTCAGGCAACCCCTGTCTTTCTGTGACCCCGAGGGTCCTGAGACCACACTGTCCCAGAGAGGGTTCCACCCCCCTCTTAGCCACTGGAGCGACGTCCCTCGGCGGAGCAGACTTTTAAAAGTTCCGATTTTGTGCCCCGCGGCTCTATCACTTGCCAGAAGCGGCCGACGGAGGCCCCTCCCCCGCCGTCTATCCTCCCGAATATCGCCTCGGATTCACTTCTCCGCTCGTCCTACCTTCCAGAAAGTGGTCACTTTTCTGTTCAGAGAGTTGCTGCTATTCCTTTCTTCGATCTCCTGTTGGGTTTGTAGGTGTTCAGAATGGTTTGATCCCTCTCCAGCTGAATTCCTGAGAGGAGACGAAATCCAGGTCTCCTACTCCTCCGCCATCTTGCTCCACCTCCCCGGGCCTATAGTTTTATTTTTGTGGTGTCTTTGCCTGCTTTTGGTATCAGGGTAATACTGGCCTCATAGAATGTATTTGGAAGCTTCCCTTTCTCTTCTGTTGTTTGAAATAGTTTGAGGAGAATAGGTATTACTCTTTAAGTGTCTGGTAGAATTCCCCTGTGAATCCATCTGGTCCTGGACTTTTTCTTTTCTTTTCTTTTTTTTTTTTGGATATTATTTTGATTGCCATTCAATTTTGTCGCTTGTAATTGGTCTCTTCAGATGTTCTATTTCTCCCTGGTTCAGTTTTGGAAGACTGTATGTTTCTAGGAATTTAACCATTTCATCTAAGTTGTCCCATTTGTTGGTATATAATTTTTTATAGTATTCACTTACAATCCTTTGTATTTCTGTGGTATCAGCTCTTCTCATTTCTGATTTTTTTTTTTTTAATTTGGGTCATTTTTTTTCCTTGATGAATGTGGCCAAGGGTTTGTCAATTTTGTTTACCTTTTCAAAGAACCAACTCCGTTTCACTGATTTTTTTTTCTTTTTTTTTTTTTGTTGTTGTTGTTTCTAGGTGTTTTATTTCTGCTCTGATCTTTAGTGTTTCCTTTGGTTTTGTTTGTTCTTCTTTCTCTAGTTCCTTTAGGTGTGAGTTTTGATTGTTTGAGCTTTTTTCTTATTTCTTGAGGTAGGCCTGTATCACTGTATACTGTATACTTCTCTCTTAGAACCACTTCTGCTGCATCCCAAAGATTTTGGACCATTGTGTTTTCATTTTCATTCATCTTCATGTATTTTATTTCTTCTTTGATTGCTTCATTTTAACCTATTGGTTGTTCTGTATCATGGTGTGTAATCTCCATATGTTTGTGTTTTTTCCTTTTTTCTTGTGACTTATTTTTAGTTTCATACTGTTGTGATCAGAAAAGATGCATGGTATGATTTCAATCTTCTTAAATTTATTGAGGCTTGTTTTATGGCCTGGTATGTAATCTATTCTGGAGAGTGTTCCATGTGTGCTTGAAAAGAGTGAGTACTCTGTTTTGGGATAGAATGTTCCATATATATCTGTTATGTCCATCTGGTCCAAAGATGGTCAAAGACATTGTTTCCTTATTGATTTTTCTGTCTGGATGGTCCAGACAGAAGTGGGGTGTTAAAGTCCCCTACTAACCATGAATTTCTCTCTTTATGTCCATTTGTGTTTGCTTTATGTATTTCGGTGCTCCAGTGTTGAGTGTATAGATATTTATAATGGTTATATCCTCTTCTTGGATTGATCCTTTTGTCATTATGTAATAATTGTTGTTACAGTCTTTGTTTTAAAGTCTATTTTGTCTGATGTAAGTATTGCTACTTACACCCAGCTTTTTTTCACTTCCATTTGTTTGGTGAATCTTTCTCCATCCCTTCACTTTCCGTCTGTATATGTCTTTAGGTCTGAGGTGTGAGTTTCTTGTAGGCAGCATATAGATGGGTCTTGTTTTTTTATCTACTGTCACCCTATGTCTTTTGGTTGGAGCATTTAGGCCATTTACATGTAAAGTGATTATTGATACTTTTTGCCATTTTAAAAATTTGTTTTCTGGTTGTTTTATTCCTTTTTCTTCTTCTTTGTGACTGGTGAGTTTCTATAGTGTTATATTTAGCTTTCTTTCTCTTTCTTTTTTGTGTGTCTATCATAGGTTTTGTGCTTGTGGTTACCATGAAGTTCACATAGAACATTCCAAGTAAAGAGCAGTCTATATTAATTTGATGGTCATTTAAGTTCAAAGGCATTCCAAAGGTGGGGGGGGGCTTTTTCTTTTTCCCCTTTTCTTCCCTTTTTACTCCCTTCTCTACATTTTATGTGTATGTTGTCATATTTTACATTTTTTATTCATAATTTTCTTATCTCTAATTATGGCCATTTCTTTTCCACTTAAAGAAGTCCCTTTATTTTTTCTTGTAAGGCTGCTTTAGTGGTGATGAACTCCTTTATCTTTCATTTGTCCAGGAAACTCTTCATCTCTCCTTCAAATCTGGATGATAATCTTGTCTGGTAGAGTATTCTTGGCTGTATGTTTTGTTTTGTTTTGTTTTCCTTTCAGCACTTTGCAAGCCAGAAGAAAGTGGCAGGATATACTCAAAGTTTCTGCAGAAAAATCAGCTGATTGCCTTATAGATTTTCCTTTCTAAGTAACTTTTTGTTCCTTTCTTGCTGCTTTTAAAATTCTCTCTTTATCTTTAACCTTTGACATTTTAATTATGTGCCATTGTGTGGACCTCCTTGGGTTCATCTTGTTTGGATCTCTCTGTACTTTTTGGACTTGGATGTCTATTTCCTTCCCTAGATTAGGGAAGTTTTCAATTATTTCTTCAAATAAGTTTTCTACACCTTCCTCTCTTTTTCTGGGACCCCTAGAATGCAAATGTTTGTTCATTTTGTCATCCATGAGATCTCTTAATCTATCTTTTCTTTTTTTTTTTTTTTTTTTAATTCTTTTCTCTTTTTGCTGTTCAGCTTGTGTTGTTCTCCATTACCCTGTCATCCAGGTTGCTGGTATGTTCTTCTGCATCCTCTAATCTACTGTTAATTCCCTGTTATTTCAGTTATTGTATTCTTCAACTCTGATTGTTTCTTTTTAATATTTTCTATATCTTTATTGAAAGTCTCACTAAGATATTCCACTTTTTTCTCCAGCCCTGTTATCTTCACAATTATTAAATTCTTTATCAGGCATGTTGCTTATCTCTGTTTCATTTAGTTGTTTTTCTGAGGTTTTTTTTTCCCCCTTTCTTTTGGAGCAAATTCCTCTGTCTCCACATTTTGCTTGACTTTCTGTGTTTGTTTCTGTGGATTAGGCAGAACAGCTACTGCTCCTAAACTTGAAGGTTGGTGTCCCTTTGCAGACTGTGTGTGCTTGGTGACTTTTCTGGTGGCTGGAGCTGTGGCTGTATATGCTAGTTATTTAAACTGTGGCTTTTTGCAGAAAAAAGAAAATAATAAAATTTGAAAGAAAAAGAAAGGAGGAAATAGAAGTTTTTAATTTAAAAATAAAAACTTGTTTTAATTAAAAAATTAAAACAAACAAACAAGAAAAACAAAAAGAACTAAAATTACACAGCTTATTTTCTGTGCCCTGGCACCACAGAGGCTGGTATGGGCTGATGGACCCTGGGCTTGCTGATGTTGCAAGCCCCCTCTGATGACTGAACCCTACCATTTATGGGGTTGGAACCTGTATGTTATGGCATCTAAATCCACGGTGATTGTGTTTGGACCCTTGCTCCAGTCTGGGCCTTAAAAGTGGAGGGGGAGAGAGTGTTCCCACTGCTCCTTGGCCCTTTTAAACTGTGGCTTTTTTTCTGTGTCCCAGCACCACACCACTGAGACTGGTGTGGGCTTGAGGACCGTGGGCTTGTTGAGGTCAGTGAGGTTGAGAGCTCACAGAGACAACCAGACCTGCTCATTTGCTGATCAGACCCTGTTCTGACCGAAGTTTTAAGGTGGAATGGTAATAATGTAAACCATCATTTTCCAGTCCCTCTGACTTGGAGAGCTTAGCCTGCAGCTCCTCCACAATGTGGCAGAGTTCTAGTGTTGTCTCTTTCAGATGCTAATTGCTCTTTTAAATTATGGCTTATTTTCTGTGCCCAAGGACAGAGGAATTTATGCCTGCCCTCACCATACTCTGCATCCCCACAGCATCAGTTTTCCTTTGTTACTGTGTCTCTGCCTCTCTTTGTGTTCTTTTGCCATTTTCTCTATCTTTGGTTGTTCAGTAGCTGATCAGTCAGCCCTCGGTTGTTTTTTGTCTTTTTGTTTTGTTTTTCAGGAGGAATTGTTCTATTAATAGGTGTAATTTGATGGGTTCCAGGGAAAGGGGGTGAGTTCAGGGTTACCATCTTGAACTGGAATCTAATGGTATCATTTTCTACTTCCTGTCCCATTATAATTATGCCACTGTTCAGTAATTTTTAACAAAAGGTCTAAAATAAGATACTGTGTTTTTTGTTGTGTCTCCATCTTAATTTTATGCAAGATACTAGATTTTCATCAGCAAATTTTAAAAGTTTCGGAAACAGGTAAAGATTCTAATATTAAGGGGGGAAAAGAGGCAAAGATATGGGCAGTGTTATGTAGGTTGTGCAGCCACAGTAGGGAATTTGCTCCTTTCACTTTGGTTTATGAGCACACATCCTATGAGCTTACTTGCTAGAATTCTCATTTATAATTCTCATCATAGAGAATTTTGAAATCTAGGTTTGAAATCCTGTCTGCTTTTAACAGTTTACAAATTGGTTTGGGCATCATTTGCTGTGAATTTTAATGATAAAAGTTGGAAGGTTTGCTTTAATCATCCCTCTCTTCCCCTTTGCAAGGGCGTTTTGAATTGGCACCAATTTCTTGAAGGCCCTGAGGGTGTTGAAAATGCTCGGTTTGGTTCAGCGATTGCAGCTCTTTCAGATATCAACATGGATGGCTTTAACGATGTAATAGTTGGTTCACCTTTGGAAAATCAGAACTCTGGAGCTGTGTATATCTACAACGGTCACGAGAGCACCATTCGCATTAGATATTCTCAGGTAATCCGTGGAGTTCCATAGTGATGCATTCACTTGTGAGTATCATCATGTTAGAGTGACAGAGTACCATGCAGACAATCTGATCCATCCCACTTATTTTAGAACTGTATTTGTTCATTAAGCAAACATTTAGTGAGCCTCCTACTCTGTGTCAAGCACTGTCCTGGGTCTGGAGATACTGTAAAGAACAGGACAGGTGGGGTGCCTGGGTGGGTGACAGCGGTTAAGCGGCTGCCTTTGGCTCAGGTCATAATCCCAGGGTTCTGGGATCGAGCCCTGTGTCAGGCTCCTTCCTCAGCAGGGAGCCTGCTTCTCCCTCTCTCTCTCCCTCTGCCTGCCTCTCTGCCTACTTGTGTTCTCTCTCTTGACCTTTGTCAAATAAATAAATAAAATCTTAAAAGAACAGGACAGATAAAATTCTGCTCTTTGTGGATCTTACATTTTTTGTGGAGGAGACAGAGGGGAAAATAAGGTAAGTGAGATAAAGTGTTCCAGATCATAATAAATGATAAGGCATTTTAAAAAAATTTTAAATGTTAAGGGATGGGAGTTATTAGGTAGTTTAAAGGGTGACCAAGGGGGCCTCATTGATCAGGCAACTTTCCAGGGAAGTCATAAAAGACGTGGTCTAGGAGAGCAATCATACCTGAGCTCGCTTCAAATCCTGCTCAGCCCAGTGGTCTGCTGCTTTGTGATTTTATGTTTAAAGATTCATGCTGTTTCTTTAATGTGGCTGCAAGCATGATAAACAGATGAGAAAAGCTGTGATTGAAAAATCAGTGGGATTGTGTGGAGAATAAAACAACTTGAAGTGGCTATATAGAAAATCTAACAGTGCAGTATAGAAGCTCCTTTTTTCCCCCCCCATTTCAGTTGTTACACATTATACTTTCATGTCAAACTTGCTCTTTCAGAAAATCTTGGGATCCGATGGAGCCTTTAGGAGCCAGCTCCAGTACTTTGGGAGATCTTTGGATGGTTATGGTGACTTAAATGGGGATTCTATCACCGATGTGTCTGTTGGTGCCTTTGGGCAAGTCGTTCAGCTCTGGTGAGTCAGCTGAGAGCCAGACACAGACTAGCTAACTAAAAAAATGACCTGTTAAGTAGAGCAGATAGCTGTGCTGAAATTGTGGAAATACCACATGCATTCTAGAAGACTCCAGGACAATTATGTGTCATAGTTTATGTGTCAAAGGAAGAAATGTGTTTTTCCTTGTGGGAGAAGAAAAATATTTAACATTGCTGTCAAGTTCCTCTTCTCTATATGGTGAGCAGATAAAGGACATAGAAAAGACAGAGCCTTTGAAATGGTATCTAAGATATTTCTGAATATTATCTTCCAAATAACCTTACCTCATCTCACAGAAAGGAAGCCTTATGAGAATGCTCTAAAAATACTGAACACTCAAACCACACAAGTGAAGTATAACTTCTCATGTGGTTATGAAGTAACTTTTGAAATTATTAGTCATAAACAAGAAGCCATTATTTAGGTTTAGCTGACCTCTCACTGACCTCAGTAGGAGTTGAAGAGCAGGGAGGAGCAATAGGGGATTCAAGAGCTGTGTGATTCAAGGACAAATATAAATATATTGGATTGGCCAGGGATTGGAATCAGAAAGAAATTGAGCATTCAATCAAGAGTCCCCCCCAAATATATTTCATTTGTCTCTGTTGAAAACTGTGTTTTAAATGTCCAAATACTTCAAGAACCGAACAACATTACATAAACTACAATATTTCACATGTGCTTTTAAAAAATGAAGTGCATTGTTTTGAGTGCATCATTTTAATGAAAACTTCACCTGGGAGGAAAACAATGCACAGATCATACTTAAGACTGACACATTAAAAAAATATATTTACTGAATAAAGTCAGTTAAGAGTAACATGGCATTAGAAAAATACAAGGTGTGATAACATAGTCACAGGACTTATGATTTCTTATAAATTTTTTAAAAAATACCTTCCAGGGAACATCACCCTCCAGCCATCTTGGTAGGCTTCATCCTTCATAGCCTATGTAATTATTATACTATGACACTTCCTTTTTTAAAAAAGATTTTAAGTAATTTCTATACCCATCAAGGGTTTTGAACCCACAACCCCAAGGTCAAGAGTCACATGCTCGACTGACTGAGCCAGCCAGGCGCCCCGATACTCCCTGTTAATGTTGCCAGTGATGGCCAAACTTTTTTATTTAAAGGTGGATTTGATTCTTCAAAAAGTCAAGACACATGGAGTCAGGTCAATTTATTGAGGTGATCAGTCAAGCTAGATTCTTGCCATTTTGTGGTCCCATTCCTATAAGGTGCTGAGACTAGATTTTCTGGGTAACTTCCTGAGAATTAAAAAAAAAAAAAAAGTTTACAAAATCATTTCAATCAATGCCACCATCTCCACTGGGATAAAAGATTCTCTTAAAGAGATTGACTTACAGAAAACATTCACTTAGACATTTTAGATCTTGTAGGTTTGAGGACGTGGTGTACTTGGTTGTTAGGTATTTTATGGCTGCTTATTAGGGGGCCTATAGGTACATGATTAACTGATGAAACAATTTTTCAGTTGACTCAAGTCCTTCAGATGGTACCTGAGATGAAAGAGAAAATGTCTTCTGCATCTTCTTGCGGTACTTCTCAGAACAGTGAAATTACTAATTACTACTACTGGCTGCTCTGTAAATAACGGAGCGTGTGCACACAGGGTCATTATGCTGAAGTACAAAAGGAACTAGGAACTAGGCAGAGGAACTAGGAGATCATGAGCTCTAACTCCTCACATGCTAGCTATTACTCAGTAAATTGATGTTACTAAATGTTTTTTGTTTGTTTCAGACTTTTTCATTAATAAAAGGGAGACAATATTCTATTTCACAGGAGTGTTATAGGGGCAAATGAGGCCATGTGTATGTGAGAGATTTTTAGATATCTCAAGGGCTGTGCCAGAGTCTGAAGTCTTTAGCGCCCTGCCTGAGAGACTCCCCAGCCATTTTCTGATATCAGGCTAGTTCTGATATCATGGTCCTATGCCACACATCAAAGAATTGCTGCCAGCCATTAAGGGAGGCAACAGGGAGATGGCCACGGCCATGCTCCTCAGCCACGGCCATGCTCCTCGGCCACGGCCACGCTCCTCAGCCACAGCCACGCTCGCTCCTCGGTCATCAGCCATGCCACTCCCACCTTGCCACCTGCTCTCTTCCCTTCCTTTGTGGAAGAGCAAACATCACTGTTTGTGGTTGGCAATAGGCAACAAGGGACCGTGACTTTGACTTTATTTGCAAAGAGGTTGCAGACTCACATCCTGCACTTATGCATGCATCAAACAAACAAAAAATATTAAATGTGGATTGGGCTGGCAGTGCAGTCACAACCACAGAAGACCTTATTCCTACCTGCCATTTTAGAGCTTTCAAGTATGAAATACTGCCCAAGTGCTTAGATCATGCAGAGAATAATTTGATAATGCTGGCCCTGGGTCCTCTAGGTAAAGGTTATAACATGTGCACTTGGCAGTAACCTATCTGTTTCCATTTATGTCTTTCAGGTCACAGAGTATTGCTGATGTATCTGTGGAAGCTTTGTTCACACCAGAAAAAATTACTTTGTTCAACAAGAATGCTGACATAAAACTCCAACTCTGTTTCAGTGCCAAGTTTAGACCTACTAAGCGAAACGATCGAGTGGGTGGGTTGACCTGAAATAATCTGTGTGGAGATAGGTTTGCTTGTGGAGTTTTAGTCCTGAATATAACCTATACTTTGGGCTTATAGACCAGAAGGAATAAGGGTCTTGCAGGTATTTAAGTTGCCACACATTCGAGGTGCCTGAGAATGGTTAATTAGGTATGGAAGATGTGGTTAGAGCTTCCTGTATTTTTTCTAGAAAGTAAATTTCTGCAGCAGAAGGTTACCATCTCTGGACCTAGTCCCAGGCTCTCCCAACTCTATCTAAGTGTCTTTTACCCATGGGTTCCTTACCTCAAACCTTGGGCACGCACAGAGGACACTGATGTTACACCCATATTTTATGCCATATGTCCGCTATGACATGATCTAGATACAGTGTGTATAGCACAAGTACCAAATATTCCTATTCTTGAGGAATTAATAGGCATGAGATAAGAGAAAATATAAACAATATGCAGTTTGTGCCCAGTGTTTTAAATGTTCTAAATAATCTGGAGAAGTGGGTAAAAATCTGAAATGTGTCCTGCCAGCAAGAAAGAGTGAGGAAAATTGGACAAATGTCACCAGGAATTGTCATCTCTCTCTTGGGCCAGCGAGCCCTCTTTCAGGGTGTGACCGAGTCCTTCCACATCACTGCCCCTCACTCTCATCTCTCCTGCTCCAGCACCCGCAGAGCATGGCAATGGACTTAGCACTTGATTAAACACTGCCTTCTTTCTCTCGCTGCTTTTTCATGGGTTCTCATCCCCCTTCCATCAGATTTGGGCTCTAACCTTCAGACACCTGCAGTTCCTACAAGTGTTTCATTAAGTGGTTAACAAACCAACTTAACCTGCCTCTCTATTTTCAGTCTTTGTCATGATTCATACCAAGAAATACATAGGTTAAAAACATAAAGCAGAAGTTAGATTCGCATTTTTGCACGCTTTCCATATTTTCCTACTTCTTATAGCTCTCTGGCATTTTTCCATTCAGGCATTCAAATGCTGACCCAACTCTGAGTAGCACATCTCACAGATCTGCCTTGTACCAGGTCCATTTGAGTAGCCAGGAGAGTTGAGTCAAAAACCATTCCTGTATAAACACTAAGTGGCTAGATGCAAGGTACAGCATGGTGACTATAGCTAACAACACTGGGTTGTCTATCTGAAGGTTGCTAAGAGAGATTTTCAAAGTTCTCACCACACACACACACACACACACACACACACACAGAATTGCAACTGTGTGAGGTGATGATCTGTTAACCTTATTGTAATCATTTCCCAATATTTACATATATAAGATAACTACACTGTATAGCTGAAATTGATACAATATTATATCTCCATCACATCTCAACAAAGCTTGGGGTGGGGGGGAACATTAAGTGGCTAGTCTGCCTAAAACATTAATTCAGGAAATGTATTAGTTGGCAGAAACGGCTGGCTGGTTCACTCTCCTGGCCTGAAAGCATGGATTTGTCTCCTAAATCTTCCTCTTTTTGAGGGGGCTTTGTTGCTGTAACTGGAAAGCAGCTTTCCGCCTTCAGAGAAGGTCCTTACTTGGGCTTTCTTCCCACTGGGGACCTTTTCCTTGATGTCTCCAGGTCCACACAGACAAGCCAGTCATGATCATTTGTCACTTAATTGTCTGGCAATAATAGTATGTGAGACCAGAATCCCATCTTCACAACTTTGAGAAGTAAATTTCTAAAGCATATGGTCTTTATTATTTATTGTATCAGGTACTTGCTCCAGTTTAAAGTTAATAACCTAAAAAATTGATTTATTGCCTATGAGGCTATCCTTTTCACAGGCTACTTGAGAAAAATGATCTAGTATTACCATGTGTACTAACTCTATCCTGGCTATATTCGCCTCCCTGGCATTTTTCCTTTATATCATTTTCACCACTTTTTAGTTCATTTGATTCACTTATATTTTATCTATCTTTGTTAACTTCATTAAGTCATTGGAGCAAGAAAAATTATCCAACATCTCTAATAGATATTTTAAAGGTAACCTGTAGGTTGGAAGTCCACTCAACCTTTAAAATATTGAAAATAGTAAAATAAGTTGGAGTAACCCCAGATAAGGCAGCTGATGCTTTGAATATCATCAGGTCTTCTTTCTCAGTTTTGGACAGCAGACTCTAGTTGAAGGCTCTGATACTTTGTATATTGGCTACTAACATCAGTTTTTATTGCATTTTTTTTTCATTTTCATTTCCCTGGGTTGGTAGTATTATCTCTGTTTTATAGATGAGGAAATGGAGGTTCAAAGAGGTTACACAAATGGCCTAAAGTCATAGAGCTCATAAATCGTGGATTAGAATTCAAACCAAGTCTGTCGGACTCCAAACTTATTACTGTGGAGTTGCATGCCTTCCCCCCGCCCCAAATAAAGCATCTAGGGTGTTCCCTCAGAGTTGATCTCAAATAACAGTTAATCCTCACAACCGCATGGAAGCCGAAAGAACATGAGCCCTGATTTTAAAATTACCCTAGCTTTATTTCTGACGGTGACCTAGCTGTGTGAATGGAGCTGGTTTATTTTACCTCTTTTATTCTGTTTAGTATCTGAAATATGAGATCATATCCACTTTCCAGGTTGATAGTAAAACTTGTATAAGGGAACATCTGAGAATGTGTTCAATTGTAGGCACTCAGTAACTCCTCCTTTATCATATTACCATGTTAGGGGTGATAAAACCGATGCTTGAGGAAGTGAATAATTTGACCAAATTCCCTCTGTAGATTTCCTGGTGGCAAGTCCACTTTGTTCCCCACTCTTCAAGCCATGCTTCTTTGAATCCCCTCTCTCTGTAACCACAGTTCCCTATATCGTACCAGAGTCTGAATTACAAATGCCGTGGCCATCCACTGCTCACAATCCATTCATGGAAAGACTGTTTTTATATTTTCTTGAAGTCCTTGACTTCACCCAGTAAGACACAATAAGGCAGGGATGGTTTTTCTATAAATGTTTATTTGCAATAAAATTTCTTTGTGATTTTTATCATAGCCATTATCTACAACATCACAATTGATGCAGACCTGTATTCATCCAGAGTAACCTCCAGGGGTTTATTTAAAGAAAATAATGAAAGGTGCCTGCAGAAGAATATGCTCATAAGCCAAGCACAGAGTTGCGCTGAGCACACCATCCACATACAGGTGAGGCCTCAGTCCTCTCTTTCATCTTTTCCTCTGAATGACTCATGAATGGTCAAAGTCTAAAAAGGAAGCTTGGGAGTTAGAAAATGCTTGCCCTTTTAATTAATGCTTTTCTTGTCTAATTTTATAAGTAGGAAATCCTATATTCTTTATGCTAGCGTATGGTCGCCTTCTACTAATATGTTACTAGCATGAAATTTTATTTGGGCTTACAACTGAAAGGCTAAAAATAGGATTCTTAAAGAAATCAAACACAGTGCTTTCTTAAACATTTAACAGGAAAAGCTTTTGTAGACAGTAAGTTTTATTCTAGCATTTTCCTATCAGGGAAAATTTTTAAGCTGCTGAAAAGGACAATTCCATTTGTGATTTCCATTATTGGATTTAAATTAATATAGGTGAAGGATGAGGTAAAAATTATTTGCTCCAGTCTTATGCCATAGTTACTATAGTTGACATGAATTTTGAAAATCTTGCAAGTAAGAAAAATGCTTCTCAGGGGAAAATTTCCAACAGAAAATTGATTTTATAAATTATATGACTATTTCCCCCCAGAACCATGTAAGTTGTTTGAAAGTGTGATTTCCTCAGGAAACCATTTTTAAAAGAGCTGCTTAAGAACTTTCCTAGAACATGGTTCTCAGAGTTCAAGATGCATAAGAATTGCCAAGAGAACTTTTATAAAATGCATATTCTGGGTTCCCACCACCAGAAGTTTGGGCTTAAAGGCCCAAGGTATAAGCAGATTTAAGGAGTATTCCCAGATATTTTTGATATAGATGAATGATACAGAGATCACATATCAAAAACTACTAAATATGTAGTTGGAAAAACAGAGTTAATAGAAGAATTAAAATCAATTGCATTGTTTAATTTCTTGCTCATGTTAAAGGAGTCTTGTTTAGGAAGGCCTGGACCTTTTTTGTTGTGAAGATGCTAATTATACACATCCTTTAAAGGGCTAAAAGCCAGCTCTCATTGTCTGCTATTTTTGTGCTAAGTCATAGATCAAATGAAACCTGGGGGGGAATGAAGTCAGCCAAACTGTTGTTCGCATATATATCCTGTTCATGCTGATGTGTACTTGTGAAGTTTTTAAGAAAATGTGTGTGATTTGGGTCAGAGAAGAGATCTTGTTTCAGTTAACACACCGTATTGGATATCAATCCCAAGCGCATCCTGTGTGCCAGCCTTGCAGCCAGTTGAGGAACCCCCCTTTGCCTGGTTCTATAGAGCAGAGTTAGGCTCTTGACCAAGGAAGGGAGTTCTCTTGTCATTTCCTGAGAGCCAGCCCTGAGCACCTTCCCATCTAGGTCATAATAGGCCCTCCCGGAGATTTGGTCAGGATACCTCAGGACTCCTAAGTCTTGGCCGTAGGAACTGGGAAGATTGTAGCCAACAACCTGAGAGCCGTGTACTGATAGGACTTTTAAGTATTAAAACTGGGCATATCCTCTAAATATTTATAAATTGTGTATGAATAACAAGATTACTGGTGAGCTTAACTAAGAATTGGTGCTTCAGGGCGCCTGGGTGGCTCAGTTGGTTAAGCGACTGCCTTCGGCTCAGGTCATGATCCTGGAGTCCCGGGATCGAGTCCCGCATCGGGCTCCCTGCTCGGCGGGGAGTCTGCTTCTCCCTCTGACCCTCCTCCCTCTCATGCTCTCTGTCTCTCATTCTCTCTCTCTCAAATAAATAAATAAATAAATCTTTAAAAAAAAAAATTAGGTAGATTGCTGCCAAATGCGATAGAATGAGGTACAGAGCCTATAAGATGATGCCAAAAAAAAGCAAGTTTAATAGCACATGCCATAAAAACCCACTAGTGTAAATGTACATATATTTACAAATGTAGAAAACATTCTGACAATTATGTAAATAGCTAACAATAACTATCTCCTGAGGAGTCACATTGCAGGACATTTACAAGGAGCACTGCTTTTTTTTTCATACCTATCCATTCAAAATTAATATGTGTGTTATATGTGATTGCATGGGGGACAGTTCCAGAGCCTCGCCTACCAAATGTTAAAAGTGCTTACCCCTGGGCGCCTGGGTGGCTCAGTTGGTTAAGCAACTGCCTTTGGCTCAGGTCATGATCCTGGAGTCCCGGGATCGAGTCCCGCATCGGGCTCCCTGCTCGGCGGGGAGTCTGCTTTGCCCTCTGACCCTCCCCCCTCTCATGTGTTCTCTCTCATTCTCTCTCTCTCAAAATAAATAAATAAAATCTTTTAAAAAAAATTCATATTTAGGAATGCTTATGTTCTTTCTAAAATCTCTTTGGTCAAGGGCGCCTGGGTGGCTCAGATGGTTAAGCGTCTGCCTTCGGCTCAGGTCATGATCCCAGGGTCCTGGGATCGAGTCCCACATCGGGCTCCCTGCTCGGCGGGAAGCCTGCTTCTCCCTCTGACCTTCCCCCCCTCATGTACTCTCTCTCATTCTCACTCTCTCAAATAAATAAATAAAATCTTTAAAAAAACAAAAAAAACAATGTATCATCAAAAAAAAAAAAAAGAATTGCTGCTTCCGATTTTTACTTGAACTCAAGTCTCTAAGTTTCTTGGCAGTGGAGAGGCTAAGGGCAGGATTAAGACAGAAAAGAAGCAAGAGTCTGGAAAATTCAAAACAAGGATATTCCCCATAATGGAGAGGGCACTGTGTTCTTACTTATGAACACATTAGTGGTCATTTTCTTGCTTGCAGCTGCCATGCCCTAGTAAACCGCCTCGCTCTGTCCGTGTGTGTTTAGAAGCCCTCTGACGTTGTCAACTCTTTGGATCTGCGTGTGAACATCAGTCTGGAAAACCCTGGCACCAGCCCCGCCCTTGAAGTCTACTCTGAGAAGGCCAAGGTCTTCAGTGTGAGTGCGGTTTGCCCTTCCTGGAATTCAGACTGGCTAAGAAAGCTTCATAGTCGCTGCGGTCGTGTTTGAAAGCTACCTAGGACATAACTTTTCAACTGTTCGTCTTCTACGTGAAAATACCTACATGTGCAAAATTCACCAGCATGCAAGTTCCATGAAGGACAGGGATTTTTATCTTCTTCACTGCTCTATTCCCAGCCCCCTGAGCGGTGCCTGGCCCACCATAGGTGTTCAATAGATATTTTTTGAAGAAATAAATAACCACAAAGTCAAACACCTTGTGCTCACCACCCACTTAAAAAATGTTACCAAAACCTATGTTCTCTGCATCGCTCCCTACCCCCATTGCATCCACGTTCATCTTGCTCCCCCAGGCAAATCATCACCTTGCATTTTGCCTTTATTGATGCCTTTCTTCCTATGTTGCTAACCATGTATATATTCCTAAAATGTTGTTTAGCTTTGCATGGTTTTGAGCTTTACATAAATGGGATAATTCTACATGTATTCTTCCACAGTCTGGTTTTTAACTCAAGAGCAAATGTGTGGGATTGTTTTTCCTTTTTTGTAGATCCCTTTCTACAAGGACTGTGGGGATGATGGAGTTTGTATCTCGGATCTAGTTCTAGATGTCCAACAACTGTCAGCCACTCAGTAAGTCTGCTCTTGAGCTCAGTGTAAAATGTAGAAATAAGACACGTTAGATCACTTTATTCAAGTGAATGTTTATGGAGATTTTTTTCTACAAAAGAAACATCCGTAACTAATAAAGACCCTTAAAATCTGAATTTCAGTTTCTACCATCCATAAAGGAGTAAAACAGTAAGAAATCTCAAACCATTTGTATTTGGGCTGGTTCCTCTCCCTGCAATGTAATTAAAATCAATGAAGAAGAAGATCTAATAGCATTAACTTATTTGTTGTCTGCATCATTTTACTATGAAGATGGTTTATTAAACAACTTTCTCAGTCCTCCAAATCTAAAGAGTTTTATCTTCTTATTTTTAAAATGAGTGAAGTATTTGAACACCGGCCTTTTTAACCTTACTTTGTTTTCTCTTTTTTACCTTTTTCCTTTTAACAGAGATCAACTCTTTATTGTCAGCAACCAAAACAGAAGGTTAACATTTTCAATAACACTGAGAAACAAAAGAGAAAGTGCATACAACACTAGAATTGTTGTTGATTTTTCAGAAAACTTGTTTTTTGCTTCCTGGTCCATGCCGGTAGGTGACGACACTCCAGGCTCACCGCTCTTGTGTTTCCTGCCTGACATTAGTGACCACCTTGCTCACACCCACACCCCCGTGTCATGTATGCTATCTGAAGAAGCACCTTACACCTAAGTGCGATCAATACTAACTTTGGGGCTCCCAACTAGTTAAACCACATGAGAGCGTAGCCTGGCTCTGTATCTAGACCAATTCTGCTTCACAGCTTGGTCAGTTTTTCCTCTGCCCTGAGACTTGGCCAGACACAACCATAACTCTTGTCAAGCCATCTGTGGGATGAGGCTGCCATGGTGCTGCACAGAGGCTCCGAGCTGCACTTGCTCTGAGAAGTTAGAGTCCCCTAGCGCCCGGGCCAAGCTCTGTAACCACAAGTCTTGCTACTGCCAGGATGCTGCATTCCAGCGAGGTCAGTTAATCATGTTGACTTGATCACTATACCAGGAACACACTTGGCCATGAATGCCCCTCTGGCCCCTCTGTTGCCACCAAGCAATGAAAGTAGAGGAGAGAAAAGCTGAGATTTCCCAAATTCACTACTTGATAAAAGGATTAAAAATGGCTTCATCCAAGTTAAAGTCGAACTTAACAGATTTTGTGTTCTAAATCTATTCTGACTTCGGTGTTCAATTTCCTATGCCAAATGGGAACTTCTTATTTTAAAGAGGAAAAAAAAAAAAAAAAACAAGGAGAACTAAAAAAGATTCTTTAAATTATTTAAAATACAAACACCAACATATGATTTGCTTTCTTCTCTTGAAAGTACAAATTTCAAATATATTGAGAGAAAGGTATGTATTAAAGACATCATTTCTAAATATTGGATTAAAGTTATTTTGTGCTTTTGAAATATAAGAACTATGATTTATAGTTCTGGGGGAAAATTCCAGTATTTGACCTCACTTTTGGCTTATTGGGTGTCCTGCTTAGCAATAAAAATAGAATAATAGCTACCCGGACAATATAAGCTTTTTGAGTCTTGGGGGACAATAAATTCATTGTGAACCAGCTTTACTGCTAAAATGCCCATGTGGTTTATATATCCTTCAGCATGTATGTGCACACGCATGCATGCCCACACATGTATGCGCACACACACACACACACACATGCACTCTACATATTGATCATTGTTTCCTTGGTCTCTTTCAGGTTGATGGGACAGAAGTAACATGCCAGATCGTGTCATCTCAGAAGACTGTTACCTGTGATGTTGGCTACCCTGCTTTGAAGAGGGAGCAACAGGTACAACTTGCATTTCATCCTCAAATCCACACTAGCCCCTCTCGGTACTAGTGTTCATTCGCCACCATCCCATCTTCATTGTTAGGTAACATCATTTGACAGGTGTCACAAACTGCATATTTACAGGTAGTTTTTAAAATATCTGAGTGGTTTAAGTTATTAATAAAAGTGGGATTTTCCCCCATACAATTCATTTCAAAAGCACATACAAGAGGGAGAGTTCTTTTTTTTTTTTTTTTTTTTTTTACTGAATATATTGACCAACACTGGTCCGAGTGCTGTACAGTCACGGCTATCCTATGTTAACCCCTGGTAAGCAAATTTCACTTCGGCACAGAACTCTCACGTTCTGACAAGTAGCCATGCCTGTGATGTGAAGATCTGTACACGCGACTTGAAAGGTGTAGGCCCTCTAATTCTAAAGGTGAGGCGTGCTAAGTACAGCAAGGTGGATGAACAGATATTCTACAAGTTCGAAAGCTTAAGGCATATACAATTCAGAATCAAATTGGGGTGAGTTTGCTTTTCTGGGGAACTTTTTCTTTAATTGGTCCCTGTGTATGAACCATCCCAGATTAATGAACTTTAATTTTGTGTATAGGTGACTTTCACTATTAACTTTGACTTCAATCTTCAAAACCTTCAGAATCAGGCATCTGTCCATTTCCAAGCCTTAAGGTAAAACATAATGAAGCCATGAATTGATAATAGATGGGCTTTAATAATATTTCTCTCTAAGTAGTTTCCTAATGTCTGTTTCAATAGCGAAAGCCATGAAGAAAACAAGGCAGATAATTTGGTCAACTTCAAAATTCCTCTGCAGTATGATGCCGATATTCACATAACGAGGTAGGTGAAACACTGAGTAGCCTCTGGCCACTGATATCACTCGGTTTGTAACACGTTTGGTTCGTGACTAAAGAAGTCCTCTATATGTTCATTCTTAACTGGAAAATTTGAATTAAATATTTCCCCCTTGCCAACTAAAAGAGAAGTCCAGGGACAAGTGCGTCCTTAGGAGAACCTTGAGTGACTATGTCGTTTATGGACTGAGAGCAACACCAGAAGAGCCAGAGGAGCAGCCCCTCTGCCACATGCTACAGGGAAAGACCTCTGCGGGCCTTCAGATGAGGTGCCCGCTTTCCCTAAGGGCCACAGCAGAACGCTTTGGGCCCTGAGGAGTTGCCATCACTTCCTTCTCCACGCCTGCTTCCTGCCATCCCCATAGGCTCGCAAGCAATGCCCCATCCCTAAACACTGAAGCCCCAAGCACAATGCTTTGCACATAGCAGGTCCACCACAAATAGAAAATCTCATCACAGAAAATCAGCTTCTGGGTGGAAAATTCCTGACATCACCGATTAGGGGTTTCTTCCAACTGAGAGGAAACGAGGCATTTCCCAAAGGAAGTCATCTACGAAGAAATACTGTATTTATTCCCTTTTCTTGCCTGACCAGAGCAAGCGTAGCTGAAAGCAGTGGCAAAATGATCCTGGTTGGTAGCAGCTATCTTGAATTGTTCAGAGGGGCAGGTGTCCTGAGAAGTGGCTAACATGTGGAACACCGTAGGCACGAATAGGGTGATGCATCACCTTCACTCCCCCTAAGAAGGGAAGCAGGTTCATGGGCGCAGACATACGAGCACAGCTATGCAGGTACGCAGGCTGAAGGTGATGCCCCCCTCCCAGCCTGGGAACCAGAGTTCTCCACCTGGTGAGGCACGGAGGCAGCTTCCTAGCACACATCGGTCATGCCTGGAAAATGCGCTGCAGTGTATTGCCAAGAAGCCAGGCCTCAAACAGTGTTTAGGGACAGCGGATTTCTCCAACTTGCCACATCGCCGCACCCCTTAAAAACATGGAACACAGATCATGCAGTAGGTCACTGAGCAAAAACAAAAAGGAAAATGTGTCATTACGTCGAGAGCATGAGACACATGAGCAAAGATTAAAGAATGCTTCTGCAAACAGCAAAAGCAGAATAAAATACAGCCCAAGTCATCCATCCCTGAAAAATTAATCAGTAACTGCAGATTCCAAAAGGACCCGCAGTGCTCAAAGAACTGAAGAGCAATGCATCCAGAGAGATTGTTATTACCACAGTACCTGATTTTTTTTTTTCTTCCTACCTACAT
Organism: Mirounga leonina; assembly: GCF_011800145.1. Taxonomy (NCBI): domain Eukaryota; kingdom Metazoa; phylum Chordata; class Mammalia; order Carnivora; family Phocidae; genus Mirounga; species Mirounga leonina. The sequence continues at coordinate 2,603,538 of NW_023270971.1, forward strand.
TGATTCTTACCCTAAATGCTTTTTCTTAACACAGCCTTTATAGGATTCTAGTCTCACACAACGGCCAGTTTTTCCAGATAGTTTAACATGAAATAAATATAAGATTGAAGTGGGACTTCACTTTCAGTAACATCTTAGCTCTGTATTTTTGTGATGGTAAACTGGATTTTAAGACCATCTGATGTTCTTTAAAATATACCAAAAAGTTTTTTTACAAATTAATATGGAGAATTATGATATGTAAACATTAAAATGGCTCCTAATCCCACCACCCAAATAATTCCTCTTCATGTTTTTTTTAAAGAAACCAAAAATCCAAACACTACAGAAAGACAATGAAAAGTGAAGTCATCCCTCCCACCTCCTCTGGAAATTCCATAGATGACTCAGCTATTTTTCAGAATACCTTCCAGATGCAAGATTTGTCTGTCTACCGGGATATACACATCATGCGTGCACACACACACCCGAATGGAATGATAAAATCCTTCTCTAACCTTGCTTTTTATGTAATCTTAGAGAAGTTTTTATATCAGGACATACAGATCTAACTTATCCTATTCCTGGCTGGATCATAATTTATGTAACCAGTTCACAATTAATAAGATTTATTTTGCAGATTTATTTTGTTTAACCATCACAAGTACTGTAAAAAAAATTTTTTTTAACTTTTTGAAAAATTCCTACCCAATCATTAAGCAGTGTAGCAACTACTTTGATAAATCTGCAATTATACTGTGCAAATATTATGGGTGGAAATCATGATAGAATTATTTTAAAAACAGGAGCCCCCTGAGCATAGCTAACTGCTTATAAATACATTGATCATCCACACTTACATAACTTAAGGAAAACTTAAGTAACAAATGGAAAAATGTCAGATCACTGTAAAATGCAAAAGCAGAATATACTAACTTAGCAACTCTTCTTAGGGGCTCAAACAAAGGTCTTCTGGAAGGTAAAGGGAATAATTCATGCAAATACAGCCAGGCTTTCTGTTTCAAAGTCTAGTAAGTATTCCCATTTTCCATGTAAGGCTGACAAATCATTGTTCCTCTCATCTACATAACCTTGACAAATGCCACATCTATTTGAGTCTCCTTGGACATATTTTCCTTTAGAGAATTTGGAAAAGTTTTAGGCATTAAAAAAAAAGACAGGAGTTCCATATAGAAGCCCAAAAACTATCTCAGAAAATGTCCAGTTCAAATTTCTTTTTGAAATAGAATCATCATCCTAGAATTATGATACACTGCCCAGGGGGAAGAAATACTGCTTTTTGGACCCCTATGCCTGCTACCGAAGCCCCCACAGTCCCAATGAGGTTAGCTTGGTTGAAATCCAGCCTTAGCCCCGGAAATGGGTGAAGAGGAGTGGGAAGGGTATCCAGTTATGTTCCAGTCTGAGCGGTCCCGTCGGGGTTCCTCTGACCTGGTGCTCCCTTCACTTGCAAAGCTTAGTTGGCAACCCCAAGCAAAGAGATCAAATCATCTGATACCTCTAAGTTTAGTCTAATGAAACCTCTAGGTCAGCCTTCATAAACGCGGTCTCTACACTAGTCATGGAAACAGACTGACGAACCTCAATTCAGACCAAAAGCATTAGAGTTGGTTTGGAACTAGAGAAGGATAGAGAGAAGGAATAACAAGGAAAATGTATGCCCTATTTTACAGGCATCCAGTACAAAATACTGCAGGAGCTAAAACTCCATACCCTATCATTGCATTTCAGCCACCCAAGTGGAAAATCCTCTGGCTTATCAATCCATTCATCCGATCAACAAGGACTAAGTGTGCACTGCATTAGCACACCAGTCAGTGTAATAGCAATCTTGAGCTCTACTAGTTCTAAAGTAACACACTTGTACTTATTTTAGAAACCTTACAACTGGTAAACATAGAACACAAAGAATCTTGCGTAAAGATCATGAAGGGATATATTTTTAAAGGAATTTGTTTTAGTCTTGGAAACATTAGCCTGTAAGTAGCTTTTGTTTTCATTAGGTTTTTAGACCTAAATATAAATGTTTACTTGTAATATAAGCTAGAAGATATTTAAATAAAGGAAGTATTAAGCTTCGAGAACAACAGCAAAACTAAAATATTTGGCTTTACAAACATCATCCAACAGATCCACCAACATAAATTTTTATGAAGTCACCTCAGATGGGAATGTTCCTTCTGTCATGCACAGTTCTGAAGATATTGGTCCAAAATTCATCTTCTCCATTAAGGTTGGTAAGCCTGCCATAAGAATACTAAATCAGGAGGAGGGGGAGGGGGGAAAAAATGAGACCAGGAAGAGAAGAAGTAAAATGTTGAAATATACCAGTGGTTCTCAAACTTGAGCATGCAATAGAATCCCCTGGGGGGAACGTTAAGGCACATGTCCTGGGCTCCATCCTCTGAGTTTCTGATTCAGTAATCTATGGTGAGCCTAAAACTGTGCATTTCTGGGGCGCCTGGGTGGCTCAGTCGTTGAGCGTCTGCCTTCGGCTCAGGTCATGATCCCAGGGTCCTGGGATCGAGCCCCACACTGGGCTCCCTGCTCAACAGGAGGCATGCTTCTCCCTCTCCCACTCCCCCCTGCTTGTGTTCCCTCTCTCGCTGTCTCTGTCAAATAAATAAAATCTTTAAAAAATAAAAAAAATTAAAATGTGCATTTCTAACAAGTTTCCAGGTGTTGCTGATGCTGCTGGTCCCGGTGCTATACTTTGAGAACCCCTAGGACTTCCAAAAAGTAAACAGCTGAGCTTTGTGCATAGCTATGTATTCTGGGTAAAAAATTGATGTATTTTGAAGGCAAATGTTTAACATTAATCAACGAAGTGTTAATATAATGGTATTACTGTGGGCAAAAGTCTCTGGAATATAATTAAAATGCCAGTTTATCCTTGGAGACCACTTCTTGAGAAGCTAACCATTTATACACAAATACCTTCAGTCAGTTTACATTAGCATTCATAAGCAATTATAATCTAAAGATTGTTACCAATTATAAGAGAAATTTGTGAAAAATTGCTATTTTATAATAAATCATAGAAAATTTGAAAAGTAAAAAGAATTTAATTCCCAGGTTAGTTATAAGATTGGTAGGATTATTATTCCTATTGTTATTTTCTTTTTAAGATTTTATTTTTGAGTAGTTTCTATACCCAATGTGGGACTCAAACTCACAACCCCAAGATCCGGAGTTGTATGCTATAATGACTGAGCCAGCCAGGTGCGCCCCATGGTTGTTATTTAAAATGTTTAATAGGGATGCCTGGGTGGCTCGTTGTTAAGTGTCTGCCTTCAGCTCAGATCATGATCCCAGGGTCCTGGGATTGAGTCCTGCATCTGGCTCCTTGCTCATCGGAGAGCCGACTTCTCCCTCTGCCTACCGCTCCCCTTGCTCGTTCTTGCGATTGCTCATGCTTGTGATTGCGCGTGCATGCGCTCTCTCTCTCTATATATATATGACAAATAAATCTTTAAAAAACTATTTAACAACCAGTAGGACATGAGCACTGGCCTATTAGAACAGATTCCCCACCAATGAGAACAAATGCTGTACCTGCACATACCCCCTAAGTTGCTATTTTTATTTTACAAATGAGGAAAACAAGCGTACAGAGGTCAAGTATCTTGCCCAAGCCACACTGCTTGTCAGGGGCAAAGTGGGACTTCAGCCCTGGTAGCCCAACTCAACAGTAAGTGTTTTTAACCAACTTCTAAGTCACAAATTACTTACCAGTTCACATTATAGATGTTGAGATTCTCCACGAACAGGTGAGACACAGAGACCCACCTGAGTTTGACTCTAAAGTAACAAGACTTACTCTCAAATGGACTCAATCTTACCACTTAATAGTTGCCCTCCATCAACACAGAGGTTATTGATCATTTTCTTTGCAACATGTGCATGATGTAGCAATAACCAGAATGTTTTCTTCCATATCATGCAGGTAACAACAGGGAGTGTTCCAGTAAGCATGGCATCTGTAATCATCCACATACCTCAGTACACCAAAGAAAAGAACCCACTGATGTACCTGACTGAGGTGCACACAGATCAGGTAAGGGCAACTGAATTGCCTATAAAAGTGTGCACTTTCATTATGGAAATACCCCCATGAGGTTAGGGTGATCATGTCTTGATATCGTACAGATGGAAATCTGAGAAGATAAATGCTATGCATCCTAAGTGCCAATTAACTAGCAGTCAGTTTCATATTAGAAGCAGGTTATTGTTATATGGAAACAGTTACAGATGGCAGAAATTATTGCTAAAGCTTGGCTTTGGCCAAGTGAAGATCTTTGTCAGCGTCCTGTTCATGGAGATGTTAGCTGACTGCCACTGTGGGAGACTAATTGGTCTACAGAGCTGCAATTGGTAGCTGGTCTTTAAGATGCCCGCCTGGACTTTGACCTGGTAGTGACCAACCCTGGCTCCTCGTTTTTATCAGCTGGGTTTCCTGCCCAGGCTCAGGCCCACCCCCAGTCAATTAAATCAGAATCTTCAGGGCAATGGCTCTAGCACCAAAGATTCCTTAGGAGCCCCCACCCCCAGGTAGTTCTAACGTGCAGCCCGGGTGGAGAAGCACTGTCGAGCCAAACCCCTTGACATGGGCTCAGCCTTTGTCTGGCACGTAGAGCTGGCTCTCCGGTAGTTACTCCTGTGGTGTGCACAGGTGACGTCAGGAAATCAAAGTCTTAAAATGGTCCACAGAGAGCCCTGAATTCCGTCAGTTACAGTCTATTATTGCAAATGGTCTTGTTACGTATCAGGCTGTAAGAACCAGTGCCCCCCCCCCCCCCCCCCAGTCACATCAGGAGGATCTGAATACTTCCAGGTTTATGTGAATGGCTACAGGAGGGGTGGCAGGGTCGGGGAGGTGAAAGAAGCCTAAAAGTCCTCCCCTGCCCCGACATGTGACCTCAGGACTTCCTAACATGTTAAAAGGAACATCAGAAATAATTTTGCTTCCTGAGACTGATTGGATGTCCTTCCTTACAGGCTGGTGACATCAGCTGTAATGCCGAAATAAATCCACTGAAAATAGGACACATGTCTCCTTCTGTGTCTTTCAAGAATGAAAATTTCCGGCACATAAAAGAATTGGTGAGGACAGGTTAATGGGGTGACTATTTCTTTGGGTGATTCACTGTTTGTTTTACCTGGAAATCAAAGCACTTCTTTTCTATCACCTCATGTTACAGAATTTTCTCATTTTGGCTTTGATGGCCCTTATGAATCAAGATTTAGAAAACATACTCTCAAATCTAGGTTATTAGGATTATTACTTATGCCGGTAATATAAAATCCATGTATCAGATTTCACGAAATCAAAAGGATTCCATGTGAAACTACTGTTTTGCATCAGGCACTTTGTAAGCATTGCAATGATTTGTGAGAGATCTGCGCATGCGCTTTGAAGGTGAAGCTCCTTACATCCCCCTTCCACATCATCACTGAGGTCTTATTTAGCTGCTAAAATGCCTCTCTGGCCACCCTTCTCAGTTTTCTAATATTTTATTATCTCCTGCTCCAGAGTGATGGGCCTTTCCTTGAGAAAGAGGCTAGTCTAGCATCTGGTATGGTGCTTGGCACATATTAAGAACTCAAATAGTAAACATTTAGCAAACAGTAACCCTAAACAGACCGTAGTTCTCCTCTAAGAACAACACTGAAATTCTGGTTTTCATTTATTGAAATTGTTTTATTTTGTGATGGGTAAGGGTGGGGGTACAGGAAAATAGAATGAAATAGTTTCTTTTTTATAGTGTAATTACAGTGTAAGTATGGCTTAAATCGAAACAGTAGTATGTAAAAATGCCCAGGAGAAACTCAGGGTATGCCAAAATATACCTCTGAGCATTGTCCTTATTTTTGTGAAAATTTTGATTTTGTAAAAATGGCAACTGCTCACTATGAACAACATAAAACACAAACAAGAAACTAAAGTCCTCTAGAAGTCAAATTGCCACTCAGTATTTAATGAACATCCACCTCTATACCTTTAAGTATTAATCCACATCTAGATAAATGTATCCTGTTACATAAATGGACCATGCTACCTTTATTTTTTTTAATTTTTTATTATGTTAATCACCATTACATCATTAGTTTTTGATGTAGTGTTCCATGATTCATTGTTTGTGCATAACACCCAGTGTTCCATGCAGAACGTGCCCTCTTTAATACCCATCACCAGGCTAACCCATCCTCCCACCCCCCTCCCCTCTAGAACCCTCGGTTTGTTTTTCAGAGTCCATCGTCTCTCATGGTTCGTCTCCCCCTCCGATTTCCCCCCCTTCATTCTTCCCCTCCTGCTATCTTTTTTTTATACCTTTCTTTTAATAGGTTAATATATCATTGACTTTTTTTTAATAGACTTCATTTTTTAGAGCAGTTTTACGTTCACAGCAAAACTGAGTGGAAGGTACAGAAATTTCCCAACTGCCTTTTGCGCCCCCACATGTGGACAGCCTCCCCCCACTCTCAAAATCCCCTTCCACATCAGACTGGTACAGCTGACGAACCTACACTGACACATCATAATCACCCCAAGTCCATAGTTTACATTACAATTTACTCTTAGATGTCGGACATTCTATGGATTTTCACAAATGTGTAATGACCTGTATCCACAATTAGAGTATCATACAGAATCATTCCACTGCCTTAAAACTCCTCTGTTCATCCTTCTCTCCTCCCTAACCCTTGGCAACCATAATTCTTTTACTGTCAACTTTTTTTTTCATCTAAGGAATGCATCTTTATCAATTATGTTTAATGACTAAATTGCACTGCATTTTGTGCATGTATGTCCAATAATCTACCTAACTAGTACATTATGGATAAACAAATTATTTCGTTTGGTGGTTGTTTTTAGTCTCAGAAATAGTAATGCAACAAACAGGTTTGACGTACTCTTCTCCGCCCATTTCTGATTATCATCCATACAGATGGGAAATTGCTGGGCCAAAGGGCATGCATTTTCTACCTTTCGAGCCTAGTGCCACAACCTCCTGAAAGAAGGGTTAGAAGGTTCAGGAGACTGCCTGTCTTCCTAGATCCTTCCCAGCACTGGGTTTTATCTATCTTTGTAAAATTTGAGCATTTACTTTTTTAAGCCCATGCTCTTTCCTTTCACCATTGACTCCAACCTGAAAGAACTGCAGAGCTGCTTCATGTGGTAACGTTACCTGCTGGATGAAAGACCTTCAGGTCAAAGGAGAGTACTTCCTTAATGTATCAACCAGAATTTGGAACGGGACTTTTGCAGCCGTAAGTATAAGCTTTATTTGTTGGGCTTATCAATAGCAAGGATGCATAGGTTTCATTGTCAATAAAGTCATACCCTTCAACAAAAGTAGCATTCTGACTAATATCAGCAATGCCCAGATGACTCACAGCAATTTTACCCTGGAAGGCAATTGGCTTCTGATCCCTTTCCAAAGTTTGCCCAACCTGGTTATGCCTCAGAATCACCTGGGGTGCTTGTAAATCATCAGCTTCATAGATTCCATGCCACCCTACTACATCAGAACTCTCTGGGATGTCAAGATCCTCTGTGCTGTCCTGGGAACAATGGGCCACCTGGTTTGTCTTCGTCCTCATGCCCTTGATTTTTCTGCCTTCCTAGTCACTTTAACATGCCCAAATCAAAGTGCACGTCTCTGTCTCCTTCCTTGAGCTCCCAGCTAATTGACTGATCTCAGCCCACCATGTAGATGAATCCTGCCATGGAGCCACTCTGCTCTCGTTTTACCCTTTCTCTGGTGAAAGCCCAGTATACATACACTATTTTTTTTTTTAAAGTCCTTCCCAGCTCATGAAAAGTTTGGAGAATATGTCAAAACAGTGTCAGTGATTTTTCCATTTGGCAGGTGTGACTCTGCCGTAGTCATATCTGCTTTTAGCTGAGATTTCGGTAGCCAGAATCTCAGTCTGGCATGAAAAATAGGATAGACAGGGCTCCTTAAAGCTGACTACGTAAGTAGCTAGCTATTCATTTTATCGACACTGGCTCTGATTGAGGCAGCAAAATAAAAATTAGTCTGAAACCTCCAGGGGTCCTTGTGGCTCTTGTGGTTTGTTTTTTTTTTTTTAAACGAATAATGAATCCTCAAGGTGCTTACCAACCACACTCCATTCCCTATTTTCAACCATTCCATGATCTCCCCATTTTCCCTGCTATGGAGTTTTAAGATTAGAGGACTAAGTTCCCTCCGAACTTGTCCCTGGAACCAAAATATGAACAATATTCTTGGATAAAGACATAATAGAGGAACAGTGAGAGGGAGGGGAACAGAGAAGTGGGAGAGTGTAGGAGTGAGGAACTGGGTTTTCCTCTTACTTGCTTTTATTTTGTTGTTGGTTACATTTGCTTTCAAGCCTTTCAGACCCCTCTAAATCCTAGAAGATGGGAAGCATGCGGTGAGTTAGACCACCGTCCCAGCTGATGCAGTTTGGTGCCAGATTTCACCAATTGGTTCTTGTCTCCTTGGATTTGAGGAACAAATGTTTTCCTTAGCAACCTTTGCCAACTGGGAAGGAAAACTGTTGCAAATCAAAATGCAATCATGCTGGCTCTGTAAAAAGCCATTTGGGTTTTCTTGAGTTTCTTTAAAACTACATTATTTTAACTGTAAGACTTTTAAAAGTACCTTCCCAAACGTTGTCAGGAGCAGCAGTCTCATTTCTGGGAGCAAATTTCTGAAGTATATTTATGCTTTTTCAGTGGTTATGGATGAGCTGAAAAACCCCTATGAGAGTTAGTGTCTGTCGAGTCCCACACATCTTCCTCCTCCACTGAAAAGGTCAAATGTTTATTCCCACCTTGTTTTCAGCTATTTCAACAGTCAAATGGATGCTCTCGGGCCACCTAGGAGATCCAGTCTGAAATACAAATCTCATTTCCTGTACTAGAGTCCATTAGCATAGTGCCTTTCACCCTTTTCCTGATGCACTGCAAGTAAACATTTCCCTAATTTCGTCACAAAGTGACTGCTCAGGCCTCTGCATCAGTGGCATGGTCGGCTGTGGTTTGGAAGGCGGAGCCCTGTGAGCGCTAGCAGGTGTGTTATTCACTCTCCCAGGTACGCGTGGTGCAACGACCCCGGTTAACAGGATGTCGTGTGCACGGCTGTGCCAAGGGGCAGGCTTGGGAGGGCAGATGGATCAGTGTTGAGAAGAAATTTTTTTTAGTCTACAGGGACTATGGAACAGCATCATTTAATTGCTATTTTTCTTTTTAAAAGAGACCATTACCAATACTGTGAATGTTTCCCCAATAATGTGTGCTTAAGACATGAGGGATCAGGCCTAACTTCTGATGCAATCTTCCATCTTGAGAAAATTAAAACTAATCAGACTGAGCCGGGGGAAAGGAAATAAATTGCTCACTTTTTGGATATGCATTCTTTTTCTGGCTCCCAGATATAATTTAGCAAATCACCTCATGATGTATGTTGAAACATGTGCCTTGGTAACCAGAAAAACTGAATCCTAGTAGCCAGAGCATAGGAAGGCAGTTCTAAATCTGGGCACCGTATGCTATTTCAAAGTAAGCATCAGTCCCAACATTTGCGTTACAGAAAAAACAAAATACACGTCACTAATGTATCCACTGAAAAATCATTTTTCTCTAAGTAGGTCCAGGAATACGTGTAAAGTTATTTCATATTACATGGTTACTAGTAACAGCATAAAATGTGTCCTTCCTATATGCCTGCCCCAAATCCAGTATTTTATATAAATACTTAGAAATTAGAAACCTGAAATTATTACTCATTATGTAGCTCGACAAAAGGTTCAGGGTGTCTGCTGCTGACATGCATGGTCAAGTTTAAGTGTACTTTTACTGTTTTTATTCGATTTTCCATTCCATTATTTGACTTATTCAGGTAAATATATGAAACCTCAAGCTTGCAATTTTCCCTCATGATGAAAACTTTACATAACGTTTTTAAAAATCTGAACCATGATCCTTCCCAATTAAAAACTGCTGATGCCTGAACTTCGCCCCCACTCCCAAGATTTGGTTTAATTTGCTATTATGGCCCAGGTATCCACACATTTTCAGTTCCCCAGCTGCTTCCCATGTGCGGTCCTACATGTATCACCAATTTAGGAACACAAAGATTCTTGGGGCTTCATAGGAGCCCTTTGCTCTTGTCATTTTCCACAAGGAAACAAATAATAAACATGCCAAAGTTGTGTGTGTGAACTTCTGCTAGGATAAAACCTATTTATTCTTATGTTCCAGTCAACTTTCCAGACCGTACAGCTGACCGCATCTGCAGAAATCAACACCTATGACCCTCAGATATATGTGATCGAAGAAAACACAGTCACGGTGAGCACATCCTGTCACCCCAGCGGGCGCTAGTCTCTGATAGGCCTTCCTTTCTGAAAACTTAAGAATAGTGGTTCTTCTCACCTACACATCTGTACAAGTTTCTTAGTGAAACTCTAAAAACCTGAGGTTTATTACGTTAGGCTTATTGGCAAAGTTGTTTGCTACTTTACTCTAAAAAGTTCAGTGGTATACTTGCCCTCCACACTCCCCCACGGCCCCCAACCCATGTTGGCGAAGCTGGATCAGAAGGGACAGTCCACTTCGAGGCACAACAAAAGGGGCTCCTGCTGTCTGTGGCTCCCTAATCCAGGCCTCAAGCCACTCTTCCTTTCTCCTTGCTTTCACAGCACAGTCTACATCTCAGGCTATGACATTCAAGTCAGGCTTATTTGAATCATATATTTTATTTTATTGTTTAAAGAGAAGTGCTTAAGTAGGCTTAAGGCATTTATTAGAGGGTTTTGGGTTGGGTTTTTTTTAGTATTCCTTATAGCTAGATACCGGCACTGTGTGAAGTGTCCATTCATTAGTTCTTATACTCTAGAAAACTATGAATGTTCCCCTTGATTTGGAAGAGAAAAAAAAAAAAACTCTTGCAAAGAAATGTACTTTCAGAGAAAACAAAGGCTCACTGTTCCAAGGGCTGGCACAGGACAACTTTCCTTTGCAGTGAACCTCTGGTTCGAATAGGCCATATTTAGATATAGCGGGACTTCCAAGCTCAGCTAATCTGCTGGCTGAGCATTTTCCTCCCAATGCTTTTGTTAACAATTGGAAGCCCCAGCTTAAGACTCTGTCCCAAGACCAGCCTGGCAGCTGGCCTCAGTCCACTGTTGTAGCCATTAAAAAGCCAATGGCCCTGTGAACTCTGGACCTCTGTCAATCCTTGAGAGTAGGGCTCACAGCACTGGTGGCCCACTCTGGTCCCAGGAGAAAGGATTCCAAGAAAGGATGCTGTTCGGCCCTGGGCTTACGACCCTCAGCAAAGGCCCACACCCTCTCTTCAGAGGCTGGGATGTGGAAAATCAGAAATGGAGCCAAAGGAAATGTGGACTTCAAATTCAAAGTATTACGAACTTAGCAGTACTATAGGTATTTTAGCAGTTCATTTTTAAAAAATGTAGTGTTCAGACTCTCTGAACATCTGCCGAGGTCTTTTTTTCAGAAAGCAATATTTCAATTGTCAATACGTTTATCTAACAATTTTAATGAATGCTTTAGATTTTTTCTTGATTTTCTCTTGTCAATACTGATAAATAACAAAGGCCAACTATTCCTTGTCCATGAAAATACATTTTTAATCCAAATAATCTGGATAATTTTTTGAATAATATTTGGAATCCAGATAATAAACTGGCATATCCCTTTAGGTAGATGAGCGATTCTTAAATTTATTTGAATCCCAGTCCATTTAAAAATCTGATACAAAAATTTTTATACTCATGGATCCCTTTGGATCCATGGACCCGACTGGGAAATTCTGGAATGGAGAGTAAAGGTTTGACTGCCATTAAGTTAGTTACTTTATTCCTAAATTGTAAAACCTTATTTTAGCTCTTGAAAATATAAATGAAAAGAAATATAATTACCAAAAGGCAAGACAAAGTTCAGCCCAACTCATAAATTCTGTGACGGCTCATCTGCCACTGTAATGTAGTGTTAAATCAATCAATAAATTGGGTTTTGTCGACTTGTTTTTCCCAAAATGCAGCTCTTAATATTCTTAATACACTTTGTGGAGGAAATGGCAGTGATTCTTTCTGCAATTAAAAAAATATACATAAAAAATATATATACACACATATATGTATGTATGATACTGTTTTATCATTACAACTCTTAGGGCAACCATTCTATTACAAAGTCACAAAGATTCCCAGGAAGTAGACATAAAGAATCACAAATAGCCTCAAGGACAGTTTATCACGGAAAAGGTCAACCTGAGCCGTTACTTCCACTTTTTAACAATCCACATCAAATAACTTGAGTGAGTTAAGTGAAAGCAATTACCTAGGATCCTAGTACAAAGCTGCTGTTACTTAATCACAAGGGATCTGGGGTTGTTAATTTGTTTGGTTTTCGACTCCCCTCTCCAAGTCTGGACTCCAAATGCTGTCACTTGACGATGGAACTGTGCCAGAAACCGAAGTTCCTATTTCATAAATAAAGCATCTGAGGTTGTCCGAGGTGACGTATCTACTAAATACAGACACAATTAAGAACAGAGGAAACTAGAAAACTTGTATTCCTTGCCTGTACTTTGCAGGAGCATTTTCTTTAGAAATTATACTGCACAACATTTAGCTAGGAATGAGATCATGAGTGAGTCACGTCACCTTTCTGGACCACCATTTATAAAATTAGAGAATTTGACGAGACCATCTCACTTTCTCTGGGTGCTACAATTAACTCAATTGTTGCATGTGTACATTTACAGATTCCCATCACGATAATGAAACCCCATGAGAAAGCTGAAGTTCCAACTGGAGTTATAGTAGGAAGTGTAATTGCTGGAATCCTTTTGCTATTAGCTCTGGTTGCAGTTTTATGGAAGGTAAGAAAATTTTTCATATTTAAAAACATGGGGCTCCTAAAGACATCTGTCTTGAATTTCCTTATCAAACAGTAGCCTTAAGTTTTATATAGTACCTCCTCCATCGTAAGAGAAAAGGAAATGCAAATTTATTTGCAAATTCTCACTTATGTCCTTGAAAACAATCAGTAAGGATTTTAGATCCTTGGTCTTGGTCCCTATATTTTTTTTTTTCAGCCTGCCTTCCATCCAGACCCCTGAATGTTTTGTTCAGCTGCAAATAAGCAGACCATGGAAAATTTAAATTTAACTTGATGCAATTGAGAATTGAGTTCAACTCCCTGAGTACTATTTCCTCACTGAAAAGCTGACACCAGGTCACAGTGTGCACACCACCCCCTCCAGAGCCCCGAGAGTCCCAGAGGTGCTCTAGTGGGCGGCCAGGGCGGGGGCAAAGATGCCATGACAAAATAGCCCATGGGTGGTCAACTGTTTACACCCGCATCTTACAGCTCGGCTTCTTCAAAAGAAAATATGAAAAAATGTCCAAAAATGCAGATGAGATTGACGAGACCACGGAACTCAGCAGCTGAGCGCCCCCCCAGTCTCCGGGCAGCATGCAGCCTGGGTCTGCAATTTGCATGAATGGATTTTTTTTTTTTTTAAATCTGTGTTTTATGTGTAATAGGTAAACTAGCCTGATATTTTACAAAAACTGCAGGTCAGTTTGGAAAGAAGAAATTGGGGCGGGGGGGTGGCTAGGAGTATAAAGGGTAAAAGACTTATTTTATATGGGAGGAAAAGTGGTATCTTTCCATTGGCTGGTCCAGAGTTTACATTATAATGTGCATTGTGTCAGAAAAATGAAATGCTTACAAACATGAGAAGTCTTAAAGAAAAATACAACCTTTCTCAGATTGGAGGGGGAACCCCAATCATTGAAAATGATTGTTTTTAAACAGTAACAACAAAAGTGGAAGGACTTCACATAGACACAGAATTAGCTTGGCTATTGATGTTGATGGGGAGAAAACAACACAGGTTTTCAACTTATGCTGCTCATCCAAAGCTGCCACAGAAGTTAAAGTGATAATTTTCTTAATAAAGTAGGGTAAAATTTGCTGTTGTCAGCCTGCAGCTGCCTTCTCAGTCCCTTGTTTGCTAGGATGTACTTATCAAAACACGCCTGGATACCTGGTAGGAGCCCAGAGTATGCTTTCTGGAGAAAAAAACTTCCATTTAAGGGTGGAGAGGGGGTAGTAATTTAGAGGCCAAAGCACAAAACTTTGTTTAAAATCCATAATATCACAACGTTTATGGTAAAATCCTATCTGCTAGAGGCCCAGCCTATGCTACAGGAAGTAGGAAGTTGCCTTTCTCCTTCAGGATGCCCAACTTGCTAACTTGACTGGCTGGCAGGGACCTAGTTTGAATTTTCAGAAGATGAGTAATTTCTTTGGCATCCTTCCTCCTTCCGGACCAAGCCACTCTCCCACCTCCTGGTGCCCCCATCTTCTAGAAGCTCCCTGAGGCACTTCCCATCCAGTCATCCAGAGTTAACCACCTTCCCTTGGCCCTTGGCCCAGTCTCCCATTCCTTGGGGGCAGCTGCTCCCCTCATACCTCCAGGGATGAGGACGAAAAATCATCTCACATACTTATGTGAATAATCTCCTTAACTCCAGGGAGCTATTTTCATTTATTGGTAAACAAGTAAGAAAAATAAGCCAGAGTGAATTTCTAATTGTTGGAATTTCAGGCAGTTTAAAAAAAAAAAAAAAAAAAAAACACGGGAATTTGCAAGAAACTACAAGGAGATATTGGAAACCACCAAATTAGCAGTTATACCCTCTGGGTTTGTGTGTTGCTGGAGGACTTAAGCTTCCAGACGAATGACTCCCACCTGGGCAAGTTTGATCCCTAGGTAGCCTGTTGGTCCCAACTCCTGAGACATTTATTTGGTCAGACAGGGATGAAACCCATTAGTCTGTTTTCTAACGAGCATCCCAGTCACTGATGTAAATGAACTGTCTTGGCGATACACCACCCATTTCTCCTTCTGCACTTTGTTTCTGAGCCCACACATTCTCCAGAAGGGACTGGGAGAAAGGCAAAGGGACTATACACTGCAGTGTCTGCATTAGAAAATGGGAAGACTGGGTTGGAGTTCAGCAGCAATGCTTTTAGCTTTAAAAGGCTATGATCTGGATTTCTTGTAATAACAATCCTCCAAAAACCTGACTTTGAAAACAGGCATATGCCCGTGTGCATCTGGTCCCGACTGCCCTCCTGGCCCAACTCCTGTGAGCTATCTCAAGCTATCTACACTGTTTAGTGATTTATTTTGTATTTGACAAAGCAAAACGGGGGGGGGGGGGGGGAATTAGCCATAAAATGTCAGGGGTTTATAACAAAACCATGGTATTCTCTAGATGTGCTAGAGCCCAATTCTTAGTACAGCAGTGTGGACTCTGAGTCCAAAACTTCTGAGAGTAGAGGAAAAACATCACTAAGTTGATAGAGTATTTAATAAACCATCTAACTACTGTACACATATACATACTAGTTCTTCAGGGTGCTACACAAGGAATTCTAGCAGGTCATTCCTTTCTTACAGAAGCACTAAAACCCACGGTGAATTTGGGAGCCTTGGCCAAGCCGTGGCTTAGGTAATCTACCTTGGCAGCATTGTCTCCATGAAGTAGCTGGGTTACTACAAACTAAAAACTTAGCCACTGGTCTCTGTACCATTTATTACCCTAGGGCAGGGTTTCTCAGCCTGGGCACTACTGACGTGAGGGGCCAGGTAATGCATTCTTGCAGGGGACTGTCCTGTGCCTTGTAGGATGTTTAGCATCCCTGGCATGGAGCATCCTCTGCCCCAAGATGTGACAATCAAAAAATATCTCCAGACATTGTATCACGCCTCCTGGGAGGCAAAATCACCCAACTGAGAACCCCAATACACTAAGAGCAAGTGGCCTAATATAAATACACAACTTCCATCATCAGATCAAAATTTGAGGCAGGGCTCTAGTATTTCTCAAGCACTTTTAAGCAAAGGCGAGGATTTATCCAAGAAATTAAAACAAAACCCACTGCTTGAAATAAAGTTATGTATTCCTATTCAGCCACACTTTTGTTTTAAAAGTAAGTATAATATGGGGCTTAAAAGATACCATCTTAAAGTTTCCATTTCATAAATGGTATATAGACAAGATCTGTAGAATGTGATTAAAAACAGTTGCTTTGTGCATGGCTGCCACATAAGCCATTTAGAAAATAGTAAAATAGTTTGTGAGGAAGCTGCCTTAAGACTTGAAATGGTGCATCATTCATTTTAGCAGCAAAAGAACTCCCCAACTAGAAAGAAATTTTTTCTAGCTGGCAGTGTTCTTTTTATAAAATAGAAGTTATCTATTAACTGTGAAATGAAAACTAAAACCAATTTATCATAATCACACAAGTGATTATACTAAAAGCTATTGTAAAGGTATAATTTTATAATGTATTTATCTATTCTGATATGCAGCTATAAGTTAATATATTAAAAATCTCAAGACATTAAACAGAAAGCAGGATCCCTCAAACTGAGCACCCTGGCCCATCTTTGGTATTTCAGTTTGCACACAGAAAATACCTGTACCCATGACTTTTTGGGATTATGCCCCTCATGTACATTAAGCATACCCATTATAAACAATTTGAAAGGCTAAACATCTAAAGGTAAAAGATAAACATGAGGGTAAAATTTGAAATAAAAATGTTAACCACGTCTTTGAACCTTAATGAAAATGTAGCCATATGTAAATACAAAAAGATGGTTTCATCTGTACTGGATTTTGGCAAAGTCAAAAATGTATATATTGCACAACTATGTTAGAATTGTATATTTTTTAAAGAGAAACTGTCTTGGATATTTTCCTTCATGTAAAGTATAAATCTTTAAGATGTAATTAACTGGTTTTTGCCTTTTTTCTCTCCACAAAAAATATAAAAATGTATGCATGTTCATCTAATTGTACAATTCATTTCTGAGAAACAAATCGAATTGGAAAAGTAATCAACATTCATATGAGAAAAACTCAAATATGAGAATCAAGCAAAAGTGTTATTTAACTGTAAACACTCTTTATACCACATTATTATAATTAAAATAGCTTTGAAAATAAAGTTCTATTACTTTGGACTTTTAATTTTATGGCTCGTATATTTATTTCACTGTATTTATCTTACACACTCTGATGGAGTCTTGAACGTGTTCTGAAGCAAAGTAAGAATTGGAAGGATGTAACTAATCTCTTAAATTACTAGCAGTGACCACAGGATGTTCTGTAAGAACCTTAAACTACCTTCATGGTTTAAGGACTAGGTGTAAAACCTTGCCTCGCAATGTGTGTCCACAAATAAGCAGCACTGCATCACCTGGAGCCTATTACAAAATGCGTATCTCAGTGCCATCCAGAACTACTGAACGCCAGTGGGAAGTTTAGCAAGATCCCCAGATGACTCATATTACATTACATAGTAAAGTCTGAGAAGCACTGCTCTAAAGCACAACTTCTCACGTGAAATAAAATGTGTGCTTGGAAGAGAGAGGAAAAAACGTTGGCCAACTGTTGCAACTTGCCTAAGCAGTCATCTGAAGTTGTTTGTTTGGTTGTTTTTTTTTTTAAGGTTTAGTAGTAAGCAGGAGGGTTTAAACATTTTAAGGATTAAATATGCTGAAGTTATTATGTGTTAGGAAAGATACAGAGCAAGCTTACCGACTGGCCTTCACTGTAGAGACGGCACATTAATGCAAAGGTTGGGTGGCACATGCTTCCATCTACATCGATGCACAAGCGTGTCCCATTCCCAGATCAGGTGACCTCTCAAACGCTTTCCTCAACCTTGCCCATCTCAGTTCTGGTGAACCAAGCTGTCAGGGCGGCTTACCACGGGACTACCACCAGTGAGTGTGTCTGGTATGTACCGTACACTAAAATACAACTATGAAGAAAAAGAACATGAGGTTTGTCACAGAACAGATCTATATTTTAAGGCTACCACTTTGTCCCAAATTGGAAAATTTTATATTTACTCATTTTTTAAAATTCCTCCTACTTATTCTACATCACTTTTTAAAAACTATAAACAGCATTTTTAAAAATTCCATCCTCATCCTATCATAACCCCTCAATATTTTAAATTCAGGTACCAATTAGGCCCTGGAAATAATCTTCCTCAAAGCCAGACACTACTGTTCATCTAAGAACCACTCCAACCCTAACTTAAAGAAAAAGGCTAACTAAACTGAAAGTTTGGTTCTTTGCAAAAGAAAAGGAACAGACTAAACAGCGGACTCAAGCTGCTCTTACTGTAGCCCTGGCTCTGCTGCCCTCTGCCGGGTCAGCTACGAACTACATCACAGATCACTCCCGCCTCAAGAGACCTCTCACAACTTCCGCGCTCTGCAGACGGCAGAGTACAGGAGCAGAGCGGAAACCCACCCACTCATGCATTCAGCCAGATACCTTCACACAACAGCTACACATGTGCCAGGTGTGTTTAATCTGGGGCACAATACTTAACACCAACAGCATTTTCCAGTCCATGGTAGTGGTGGGGACATTTGACAGAGATCCCCTGACCTCAGGAAGTCTAGAGTCCAGTGATGGAGAAAACTAACAGATACAGTCCATCAGGTAGCATTAAGGGCCACAACAAGGCAGAAAGCAGAGTAAGGGACCAGGACTCCAGTTTGAAATAGGATAGCCAGAGAAGGCTCTCTGAGGAGATAACATGTAACCGGGGATTGAAATAAAGTGAAGAAGCAGACTGTGGGAATACCTGGAGGAAGAGCATTCTAGATAAAGGAACAAGTAAGGGCCCTACGACAAACTAAGCTTGTTGCAGACCAGCCACAGCAAAGCAGGGGTGCCTGGAGCAAGCGAGGAGCAGGGGGGAGCCCAATCACAGACTGTGGGCCACGGAGAGGACAGTGGGGGTTCTAGGATGGGACTGGCTCTCAGAAGGTTCCAAGGAGGATGCAGTGACTCAGCGGGAGGCAGAACAGCAGCAGGGGACTGTCAGGCCAGAGCAGCAGTCCAAGAGACATGCAGTACTGGCTTGGATGAGAGATGTGGCAGTGGAAAATGGAAAGACATCCAGGAATCCGTTTGCAAATTCTCCAATAGGTTCGCTCAGGGATTGGAGATCAAGACTCAAAGTACTGGCTTCTTGACCACTACTTCTCACAACAAACTGAAATATATTGTGACTCTAATATCATATTCAAAGGACAAAACCACCCATAAAATCATAAAGTACTTCATTCATTGACCATCTACTATTACCTTCAAAGAAAATAAAATCCTTTTCATTTTGCTTCTCATTGGAAAACACTTAAAACATTATGTAATCTGAAATTCCTACTTCATGGAAGAGTATGTCTACCACCAACATCTCCCCTCACATTTCAATTACTCTCCCGCTTTTTCCCTAAAGCCTCTCCTCTATCTCCGGTTCCTGCATAAGCCCTCATCCTGAACACCCACTTGCTTTTTGTCTCCCTTTTGTCACATTGTACTGGTGTAACATAAGAGACTGTACTTCATTAAACCATCCTAACTTCTGGGAAAGAAAAATCAAAATATGGTTAAAGACAGAGGTTTACCAAATTTAATTTTAGTATTCTTTAAAAAATGTATGACTTAATCACTGGTTGTCCAAAAGCATTCTTTGTTTCTTTTCCAAGATGATGATGATTCTTCATACATTTCCTGAAAAACAGAACCATAACAGGTATTCAAAACAGAGTGGCTTAAAAATTCAACTACCTCTGAATAATTCAGGCAAATGAATATCACATCTGTTTAAATCTGCTACTCTTCTAACAATCCAACAAACATTTGTATGAGGCACTAAGAGTAGAAAAATGAATAAACATGTTGCCTACACTTAAGGACTCCCAATCCAGTGGGAGAAACAATAGACAAGAAGATCTAACAAGACAAGGTACAACCACAGAATGGAATAAACAATTCCATTCGGGACCATGTCGGGAGACAACCTGAGCAAGTTCATGCCGGGAAAATGGAAGATCATTAGTTGTAAACATTTTTTTTCTTTCCAAACACATCTATTACTTCAACATTTCTAAATATGTTTTTCCGTAGGCAGAAGGGGTATTTCCACTAGGTGTGAAATTAAGTGACCACCCACAGAAGGTCCTAAGTAGGTTTGGGCTGCACCCTACCAACAACTGTGAGTGTGTGCCCCACCTATCCGCCTACACCTTGCCTAGATCACTAATGATCTCAAAGCACAGGTGGGACTAGAACCCCACAAGAATTTAGATACTTCTTGGAAGGGAGGGGAACAAGAATGTATCACTTTTTCTTCTCACTCTCCTGTCAGATCTATTCCTGAGGGACAGAAATCCAAATTCGACTTTCCTCTGAACACCTGTATACCCTTCTCACCCTCCACACACAGAAAAGTAAATAGAAAGCTCAGCTAGTCCTCCAAGTATAAAAATGAGATGATGCCCTAACTCCTGCCCACTTTCTTATTCTGGAGGTCTACCCTCTCATCTACTTTCTGTCAGCTGGCTGTCCCTTCTTCCTCCCTGGTAAAGAAAACTACCTCTGCCACCCGAGCTCACAACTCAATGTACAATGCTCTTCCTACTGCACTCTATTCAGGAAACGGCCTCATGTAGTCCATCAAAATTGTGGCAGCTTTGTTCATAGCAAAGCCACCATCTATCTGAGCTTCACTAAGCACCAGGACAGTTTTCTCTCACATATCCTATCTTCAAATCCCAAAGTATCCCCTTATAAGAATGGGTTTCAGTTTTTATTCAGAAAATAGGGTCACTGAATTTCACAGGCCCTGGGTCAGAGTCCCACATTTGCTTGTCTCCACCACTGACTGAGGTGGTAGCCTCCTAGGAAAGACTCACCCTCTGGTCCTCTGCTCTGGCCTTCTGATCTGAGCGGCTAATTCATTCCTCAGCTTTGCCACCAGCCAAAATGTTGTAGGCAATTCTACGCTCTTAAGTGCAATCAGAAGTTTGAGAATTCAGAATAATCCCACTGTTGTTACTACACCAGGGAAGAAATTAGGGAGTTGGGTCTTTTCATCCCTTCAGAATGTCCTCTTTAACCAGAGATTTGCTCTTCTTGATTGGTTTGATGTGTTGACAGAAAATGAGCTAGAATTTCCTATTTACATTTTAAAAATCCACTCACTATGCAATTTCTCCGGAGGCAATACCCCACCCTTTTCTTTTCCTAAAAAGAAGTTCTTTGCTCTTTTGCCTTCAGAAATCTGGTTTTTTTTGGTTTTTTTAAAGATTTTATTTATTTATTTGAGAGAGAGAGTGAGAGAGAGAGAGAGCACAAGAGGGAGGAGCGGAAGAGGGAGAAGCAGACTTCCCGCCAAGCAGGGAGCCCGATGCGGGACTCGATCCCGGGACTCCAGGATCATGACCTGAGCCGAAGGCAGTCGCTTAACCAACTGAGCCACCCAGGCGCCCCCAGAAATCTCTGTTTTAGCTATTGCCTAAATAGCCATGAATTATTCCCACTCTCCAAAAGAAATTCAAAGGAATTCTAATCCAAAGAAAATGAATTCATATATGAACCAATGGGACCAGTCCCGACTAGGAATTCTAGTTGTTACTATCTATTGAGACCTAATCTGTGCCATGCATTCTTTGGGGCATGTACTTTTCATGTTTAACAAACCCTGGAAAGGAAACATTACATAAACACCCTATTCCACAAATAAACATGATTCTATAGAGTTAGGGAAGACCCATGAATACAAGATCTGTATGTAATCTTATTCCTTGTCTTTTAAAAATTTGTGAGAAACGGCATCAGAGAAATCCAAATCAAAACCTCAAAGAGATACCACCTTATGCCACTCAGAATGGCTAAAATTAACAAGTCAGGAAATGACAGATGTTGGTGAGGATGCAGAGAAAGGGGAACCTTCTTCCTACACTGTTGGTGGGAATGCAAGCTGGTGCAGCCACTCTAAAAAACAGTATGGAGGTTCCTCAAAAAGTTGAAAATAGAGACACCCTATGACCCAGCAATTGCACTACTGAGTATTTACACCAAAGATACAAATGTAGTGATCCAAAGGGGTACGTGCACCCTAATGTTTATAGCAGCAATGTCTACAATAGCCAAACTATGGAAAGAGCCAAGATGTCCATCAACAGAGGAATGGATAAAGAAGATGTGGTGTGTGTATATATATAATGGAATATTATGCAGCCATCAAAAAAAAAACACAAAAAAAACAAAAACTATAATCTTGCCATTTGCAATGACGTGGATGGAACTAGAGGGTATTACGCTAAGCGAAATAAGTCAATCAGAGAAAGACATGTATCATATGACCTCACTGATATGAGGAATTCTTAATCTCAGGAAACAAACTGAGGGTTGCTGGAGTGGTGGGGGGTGGGAGGGATGGGGTGGCTGGGTGATGGACATTGGGGAGGGTATGTGCTATGGTGAGTGCTGTGAATTGTGTAAGACTGATGAATCACAGACCTGTACCTCTGAAACAAATAATACATTATATGTTAAAAAAAAAAAAAGAAGAAGAAGATAGTAGGAAGGGAAAAATGAAGGGGGGAAATCGGAGGGGGAGACGAACCATGAGAGACGATGGACTCTGAAAAACAAACTGAGGGTTCTAGAGGGGAGGGGGTGGGAGGATGGGTTAGCCTGGTGATGGGTATTAAAGAGGGCACGTTCTGCATGGAGCACTGGGTGTTATATGCAAACAATGAATCGTGGAACACTACATCAAAAACTAATGATGTAATGTATGGTACTAACATAATAAAATAAAATTTAAAAAATAAAAATAAAAATTTGTGAGAAAAATCATGTCCAAATGGCAAAAATAGACATTTCCTTACCTTTTTCCATATGGGCACCTTGGCTTTTAAAGTATCAATGGCATAGCTCACAGCTTGGAGGGATGCGGCCCTATGGGCTGAGGACACAGCGATGATAATGCTTGCTTCTGACACTGGAACTAAGCTTTAACAAAAATGAAGAAAAAATAATGCCATTTCTTCTGAATCTAGTTAAAGAATCTACTAAACAGATGAAAAAAAAAAAATTCCAGTAAAACATTCGTACAACTAAACATCCAGTTCTGTTTTACATAAACTTCCAGGTTAGTTAAAAAACAGTAATTGATCCAAATTGCATTCAGCAGAGGGGATGCTGAGGTGGTGGCTAATTTGTTAGCATCGATCCATTAAACCTGTCTGATGGGCACTGAGAAAAAGGCCTTTCAGTGATTCTATCTGATTCAAACAAGGCACAGTGCCAGATAATGCCTAGAGACACAAACTTACTGCATGGTGAGTACAATGTAGAATTTAAAATATTAAACAGAAATAAATAATCATAGAATTGGTAAAATTAATAAAATTAAAATTATTAATAATAAAATAGCAACTAATGGAAAATAACAGAATGGAGTCTCTATTCCCGGGTTCTTTTTAAAGCATGGAACTCCACTCTTAGTGGTACGAAAAGACAAATTAATTTAATGACCTTCAAAGGCATTTACATAAAAAAAAAAAATCTATTAACAGACTTGTCATACAAACTGAGTCCAGACTATGAAACAATTCTTTAAAAGGCCTTAAGGACTTTAGCACACATTAGCACAGGCCATCTGTGCTGGGGGGGGGGGGGGGCTTGGAGTTTTGGCACATTTGGACTTTGTTACAGCATCAGCCACTCTCCAAATGTTACAATGTAACACCCAGAGTGTCTCCACTCTGTCTGCCAGCATCACTCACAAACCTTCCTCTCATGGTAATACAGGATTCCTATGGAAGATTCCAGAATCAGAATCAGTACAAAGATGGAAAACAACTGCAATTAACGTTTAAATTGCTAAAGGAAATCATACCCAAGTCTATGAAACACTGCTATGTGTTTGACTGGCCATTTCTGCCGAATGTCACTACAGATCTTTCTGATTTCATTTTCTGCCATTGGGAGATATGCTTCATATTCTAAGCTAATGACTTTTTTCCCTTCAAAGTTATTTCTTGTAGTCCCTAAAAAAAAAAAGAAAGAAAGAAAAAGAAAAATATTAAAATAAGGTTTTTCCTTACAATAGAAACAACACATTAATAGAAAAGAGGATTATTTTTTAAAAGACAAGCAGCATACCGATTTGTCTAAAAAATGCTTTCAAATTTTCTAAGAACAAAAACCTGGTTAGAAAAATTAAAAATAGAGGCGCCTGGGTAGCTGAGTCAGTTAAGCGTCTGCCTTCAGTTAAGCGTCTGCCTTCAGCTCAATCATGATCCCAGGGTCCTGGTATCGAGTCCCACACAGGGCTCTCTGCTCAGTTGGGGAGCCTGCTTCTCCCTCCCCCTCTGCCTGCCCCCTCTGCCTGCCGCTCCCCCTGCTTGTGCTCTCTCTCTCTCTGTCAAATAAATAAAATCTTTAAGAAAAAATAATTATCACAAAGATATAGAAATAAAATGACACTGATTAGGCAAGCATACCAAAAATACTCATAGGACAAACCAATATGGGAAACATTATGCTCCCAGGATTATCATTAAGTTAGTATCACTATCATTTTTCCCCCTCAATATTTGGAAAATACAGAATTCTCCCTGCTCGTAATGACTTTTATCCTACTCTTTTAATGCCTTTAATATAAGTTAATCTGAAGATTACTAAAACAAAATAAGAACCAAAAAAATTTCTACCCACCACCATGGGTAATCTTGGCTTACTGTTCTCAGTATCTTAAAATCCTCTATTAACATTGAGCGTGGGAAACACTTGCTAATTTCTCTTGTCTTATGCAGTCAACAGATGCTGTGAACATGACAACTCACCTACAAACAGGGATACTGCACCACAGAGTGGAGAAATCACCAACTGTGAGGCTTCATCTATGGACAGCTTCTCAGTGGTGAATTTTATTATCTCTTTAGCTGACTCTTCAACTTCCTTCAGCTCTTCCCTAGAAGATATTAATAAACCTTAACATTGGTATTAGAGGCAAAACACCCAACTTAGACTATTTTTCAATTTATATTTTTTGTACATTAGATGTGATAGAATAATAAAAATAAGCAGGTGTAAAATTTTAGCAAAATCCAGCATGTTTATAAATATTCCTAATGAATCAAGGACAATATAAAAAGGAATTTACCATTAACAGGATCAACTTAAAATGTAATCCATCTCATGTGCCACTTTATTCCAAATTCTGGAATTGCGGCTCTTCTCTCCCATCATGGGGTGGGTCAGACATCGACACTCCATCCACACGCATGTCACCTCTAACCACTCTATTTCCATGCACCACACCCAAACTGCCTTTTTCTTTATCCAAAAAGAAGACAAGGAGAACAAAAGCAATGCTGACTCCACAGGAACTGGACTCATTTTATAACCAGACATAATCCAGTTAAGTAACTGAAGAAATAAGGAAATGAACTGCGTGCCTATCACCAGATGTCATACAAAGCCCTTTGCCATGCATTTCTCATTTCATTCATCAAGCATCTATTACATACTCACTAAGAGATCAACCCCATGCACTAGACAAGGACCAGGGAACAAACAACCTGGCTCCTGCCCTCAGGGCACCTACACAGGAATGGAGAAACAAAGCAAGAGAGAAAAATTATATACAGGGGTAACATAAACAGGGTTCTGAGACAGAACATGGGTGCTGGGGAAGAAGGGCTGTGTAAGAGCATCAGGGAAAGCCTTTCTCAAGAGAGAGTATTTAGAAGTGAGACCTGAAAGATAAGCAAGCAGTCCTGTAAAGAAACGGGAAAATGGGGCGCCTGGGTGGCTCAGTTGGTTAGGCGACTGCCTTCGGCTCAGGTCATGATCCTGGAGTCCCTGGATCGAGTCCCGCATCGGGCTCCCTGCTCGGCGGGGAGTCTGCTTCTCCCTCTGACCCTCCTCCCTCTCATGCTGTCTCTCATTCTCTCTGTCTCAAATAAATAAATAAAATCTTTAAAAAAAAAAAAAAAGAAAGAAAGAAAAGAAACGGGAAAATGCCCCCAGGCAGAGACAGAATGGCAAATGCAAAGCCTCTAGGACAAGAAAGACCAAGGTGTGTTCCAGAATCTAAGGGGACGCTGGAACCCAGGGTTCAAAGCAGGGAACAGATGGGCTGAGAATGGGCACGCAGGTCGGGCTTTGCAGGATGAGGAGTCTGGATATAATCATAAATCCTGAGGGATTTTATTCACATTGAGAAAGAAGGCTCAGAGGAGTTGAGGACTCCATTCAAGGTGACTCCAGTCAGGGACTCCCACTAAATCCAATGTTCTTTTCCCTATACTTCCAGCTACTGAAAAGAAAAGCACAAACATTCACATTCCACTGGATTCTAAGATGTTTCAACTTCTGTACATGCCACCTGAGCTTCTTACAAGAACTTATAGGTAACCCAAACATGGTCTATGCTCTATGAACTTGGAACCATACCAAATTCCTACAACTTGATTCTATAGGGACATGGATTCTAAAAACCCCATGATACAAATCCTGTCAAACACCTTCAAACAATACATAATGCTGTTTGAGTAATCTTCCTAAGCTTTCCAAAGAACACCTTTAATCTCTTTCTCTCTCTCTCTCTCTCTCTCACACACACACACACCCCTTTAATGGCAGCATACTATTTTCTGAATAAATTCCAAACTCAAGAAAATGGCATTTTTCTAAAATCATGGTGGTGATATGGTTACCAGTTTCCCAGTAAAACTGAGAAAAATATGACAAGAAATTCTACTATTTCCAAATAGTGGGACTAAGAAAGATCCAGTCTTTACCGTAACTTGCTTTGCAATATATATTCTTCACTTTTGGGGGCACTGCCCTCCAGCAGAGTAGAGGAAAAAAATAGGTGAAAAAAATAAACTGGCATCCTTGGTATGTTCCTTTCTTTACTGAAACCAAGGTTTTGCCATTGAGTATGGTATTTACTCTTGATTTTGGAGAAAAGCCCTATCACATTAAGAAAGGGGTTTTTTTCATTCCTAACTTACCAAAAACTTTTAATTAGGGATAATCATTAATTTCTACATTATTTGCTCTTCAACTGTCAATAAATTAAGCCTCATTCTGTCTCTCCAGACTACACTAAGAGATATTCTTATGCATCATCCTACTTAGATAAAGACTATGCTGTTTGGGAAGATGCATTGGGTCCTAGAGCTACCTGCAACACAGCTATAATAATAAAGCTGTTTCTTTACACCTGGAAAATGGTAAGCTTTCTTGTTAGGCACAGTGATCTTTTTACTTCCTGACTATGCAATCTTTCTACATTTCTCTGTACCCAGGAGAGCTATTATCCTGTATTAATAAACGTATTTGTGAGGGCGCCTGGGTGGCTCAGTCGTTAAGCGTCTGCCTTCGGCTCAGGTCATGATCCCAGGGTCCTGGGATCAAGTCCCACATCGGGCTCCCTGCTCGGCAGGAAGCCTGCTTCTCACTCTCCCACTCCCCCTGCTTGTGTTCCTGCTCTCACTATCTCTCTCTGTCAAATAAATAAATAAAATCTTAAAAAAAAAAAAAATTAAATAAATAAATAAATAAATAAATAAATGTATTTGTGAAAAAGTAGAGAATCCAATAATCTGAATTCAAATGTTGGCTCTGCCATTTATTAGCTATGTGATCATAGACAAGTCTTTTAACTTCTCTGAATTTCAGTTTTCCTTCCCGCAAAATAGGAATATTAATACTCCAGCATCCAACACTGTACCTGACACATAATTTCAATAAACCATTTCAAGTGGAGAGAATGAACATGTCAAACTGACATAAAATTAAACTGCTTACAAGAGAACAGACGTTGAGATGATACACAGATATGTATAAGTCTGTCTACTTATATATGTATAAGTCTATCAACTATTATAGCAGCAACTCTTTACTGGCACAGACTTACGAAAAGCATATACTTAAAGCAAATCATATACAAGTTATCATCTATGTGATCCTTTTCCACAAAATTGGTTAAAAAAAACATATCTCACACACCCAAGTGGCTCATGAGCACTACCCTCCACTAATGGGGGGGATAATGGCAATTTCGTCTCCCGACCGAAGCTGGAGGACTTGATCTCCAAGCTCGACATATTCTTGACGGACAGCAAATATCACCTGATTTCTGACATCAGCCAATCTGAAGGGAAAAAAGTATAATTAGAAGTATCAATGTTGTGTTAGACCTCAAATCTCTTCAGCTGCAACTAAAAATATCACATTAAATATTACTTCATGAAGCACCACCTGCAGTTACTAATTAAACCAATTCATATTCTGCAGCGAAAGTACATATCCCCTGAAGAACATACTTATTCACCACAAAGAACACAGTAAACTGCTAACAACTCTTTAATGAGTGTTGTGTCTCAGGGATTTAAACAACCACCCAACCCCAGCAAAAAAAAAAACTAGATCACACAACATTCAGACCAGGTCAAGAAAAAAAAAAGAGAGATTTCCTAATCAGTACATGCCCTCCCCAGGAGATCTCAGTACACAAGTATACTAAGTGTATCTCAGAATTTTCCCACAAAACCAGTGTCTCCCAACAGGTAAAAGGTTAAAGATAAAGCAGGACCAAGGCCACATCCCATTTCATCAATTATCAGGGCACTTTAAGAGCAACTCAAAGGGGCACCTGGGTGGCTCAGTCAGTTAAGCGCCCAACTCTTGATTTCCACTCAAGTCATGATCTCGGGGTCGTGAAATCGAGCTTCGAGTTGGGCTCCACGTTGGGTGCAAAGCCTGCCTAAGATTCTCTTTCCCTCCCCCTCTGCCCCTTCCCCATGTTCTTGGGGAAAAAAAAAAAGAAAAGAAAAAAAGAAACTTAAAAGATGAAATCAAGAAACACTTTTCCCATTAAACCTACATTGTGGAATATCTTTTACAATGCACTAGGACTTCCCAGTTTAAAAATCTATACAGGGGCGCCTGGGTGGCTCAGTCAGTTAAGCGTCTGTCTTCGGCTCAGGTCATGATCCCGGGGTCCTGGGACTGAGCCCCATGTCAGGCTCCCCTGCTCAGTGGGGAGCCTGCTTCTCCCTCTCCTTCCCACCTGTGCTCTCTCTCGCTATCTCTGTCTCTCTCTCAAATAAATAAAATCTTTAAAAAAAAAAAAAACCTATAGACTTAAGTGACACAATTAAAATTCCTGGAACTCCTTCAAATAAGCCATAATTATACTTCATTGCAAAAAAGGACCTGAGGTAGGAACAAAAGCAGTAAATTACAGATTTTTAAGAACCAGAAAAAAATGAAATACTATGAAAACTCGATTCAGCAGTAGCTACAGTTTGTGAGCTTTCACTTTTCTTTTAATCTTAGAAATTTCTATTTTGAGTTCTCTAAAGAAGGGGCAGGACATAAAACTAAAGCATAAGTTTTCAACCTAATTTGTAACAATCCCATGTAATGTTATAAAAATGCAGAACCCACATTTTCAGTATTTTATAAATTATAAAAGCAAATATATTCATGTCCCTTTGGCAGTATTCCAGCTCTCTGTGGTTATTAGTAAAATATCTTTAGCTTTCTTTAAGAAATTGTGCATTTTTAGATACCAGAATTTATTAGCAGTTCCAGAAAAACACGTCTACTGACCCTTTTTGACATTAAGCATGGAAATAAAAATTAGCTTTTTTTCTCTAATCATTTACACATTTTTCAATGTTAAAAAGTGCTAATCATATGCATTCTACAAATTTTTAACTACCCAGGATGTCGTGCTTCTATCTCATTCCACAGCTGCAATGCTTTTATTTCCTGTGGCACAGAAATGGTCTCCGAGCGAATTCCTGCTATCTCAGCACTTTTTGCAAAATACAACACTTCAACCTGAAAAGGAGAGGAAATGCCTTTAACAGTAACAGTAATAGACCTTTTCTGTCTCGGTGAGCTTTTCTTTCCAATTACTTTAATCAAAGACAAATTTTATAAATTAGAAATAATTAAATCACCCAAAAAAATGTTAGTATAATTACAAGTTCAAATTTTGAAAACTCTTTGTTTTAAGCACAATTCAGATTAATTTCCAAATGCTTTTCGGTTTTATGAATGTAAACCTGCCACAACAAAACCCTAACGGTATCTTCTTAAAAACCATTAAGTTGTCCTTTATTTGACATTAAAATTATAGCATCTTTTATAAACACTTAAGCAGTGAACTGATGTCTGAGTCAAGAGATAAATTCCATATAACCAAAAAAAATGAGACACGTCTTTCACGCTTGTCATATGACCCTTGATTTCAGTCCACATTACATCGAACCCAGCTGCCAAGGATTAAGTTATGCAACATACAAACCCTGACTCTGTAAAGGCAGGTGGGTTTGATATACAGGTTAAACTGGTATTTCCTAGGACAAACCTATGCCGTCAGCCTGGTATCTAAGAAATCCGACCAATTAAATAACCCACCTGTCCCAGTGTGCAAATTAGAGGTTTGGAAATAATCAAGGGTTTGCAAATGCATATATGAAGCACCTTTTTCCACAAGAACTCTTAGTTAAATGCATGAACTTGAAAACTGTCTTTGCCAAAACGTATAATTATAGAAGCATGGGGGCGAAGTCGAGGGTGCCTTTAGAAACCTGTGACGCCGTCACCTCGGAGACCAAGAGTTCGCGGAGAGAACTTGACCTTCCTTCGGGCAGCCCAAGTAAAGCCTCCGCAGCCCGGAGGGGCAACACTGGTGGTAGTGGGCGCGGCACCGGACGAAAGACTCGACTAAGGTGGCTGCGATGAGGATCCGGCTGAGCTGGGCCGGGTCCGTGGAGGGAGGAAGGAAAGGGGGCAGATGCACCTGTGAGGGCGCCCCACCCTTACCTGACATCGCAACACCATCCCGCCCGGATCCCCAGTCTGGTATTCCGACCGCGGAAACGGAGCAAGGTTGACGAGAGCGCAGGCGCAATCTGACGGCCCTTTCCGCCCACACAGAGCCTGCGCAAAACTAGCTCCGCCCCGCTGCTCTCCCAGCACGGTTCCAGCTGCAGACGGCTCCGCAAAAAGCTGGTGGGTAGCGGTGGCGAGCTTCAGCTGTAGGTATCACGAAATGCGGGACGGGCTGGCCGTTCATGCCCGTCTTCTTAGATGAGAGGCCGAGGTGCGGGAGAGCAGACACCGGTCTCTACTGGACACTTGTCACCTGCGTCATGGAAGTTCGGCTTTCCCGCTCGTTCACCTGTAGGCTTGTCTTTGACATTTCTTATCCACCCCGACATCCGGTATATGATTAATGTCCCTTAAAGGCAAAGCATTCAATTTATCAGAGTATTCGAACTGTGTCAGATTTACACTTTCCCGGTTTACTAGCTGCTCAGTAATTTGTCCAATTGCTATCTGTCCATCCAACATTTCCAACTTTTTATCAGCAAGAACTCTGTTTTAAATTGCTTACATAGTTTTGTGGATAACGCTAGGCGCCCCTCCCCTTGGAATTCACAGTGCTGGATGTGAGACAGTCATAAACCATTAATGGTAGTCAGTGTACCAAAGGCAATATTAGAGGTACATGTTACATTTCATGGGGGCGGTAAGGGGAAAGTGCCTGGTCACCTGAGGAGTATAGTCTAGGAAGTCTTCACAGAGGCATGCCTGAGCTAAATCTGCTAGAATGAGTAGCAGCAATGTCAGAGTGAGGGTAGGGATGAGGGAATTTCATTAAGGTGTGCCAAGCCAGAGGGGTATAAAGCAGCATTATGAGGTCACAGAAGGGCAAATAGTTGGCAAGGTGGACATGCCCCCTGCAAGAAGTACTGGAAATGAGGCTAGATACCAGGTAGTTGTAGCCCGTGGGAGGAAAAATTGACAAGAACTGACTAACACCAACATATATTCCTATAAAATTACTAAACATCAAGGATAAAGAATTACATTCACAAACATAGGAAAACAGGGGAATGATGACAACAGCCTTAGACTTCTCCATAAGCCCTAATGCCAGAAGATGGTGCAACATCTAAAAGAGGCTAAAAACAAAAGCATGACCCAAAATGTTACGTACAGCCAAATGGATGTTGTAAAAGGCCATAGCCTAATACTCCTAAATCTGCAAAACCTCAAAAAATAAAATATCCAAGAGTCCTTCTTTTAAAATCTCCTCAGGCAAAAATCCAGTCAATCAAGAGAGTAATCGAACTAAAAACTTGGTAATAAAGAAGTTAATGGTAAAAACAAAGCAACTAAAGATGAGATTTTAATCCATTTAAATTTTTATAAAACAAAGACATCAGGGCGCCTGGGTGGCTCAGTTAGTTAAGCCTCTGCCTTTGACTCAGGTCAAGATCCCAGGGTCCTGGGGTTGAGTCCTGCGTTAGGCTCCCTGCTTGGTAGGGAGTCTGCCTCTCTCTCTCCTCTCCGCTCATGCTCTCTCTCACTCTCTCTCAAATAAATAAATAAAATCTTAAAAAAAAAAAAAGACATCAATTGTGGGATTAGGGTTATGGAATAAAATGTAAATAACATTGAAATAATTTTTAAAAAGTTATAGAAACTGCCCCAAATTGGAACATGTCATTACAAAATACAATTTAAGCCTCTTAATATTTTTCATAATCTTGTTTCTTAATTTTAGAAGGATCCTTTAGGGGTAGCTATGTCTTGTGAATAAATAATAATCTGATGATTTTTAATTCCCTACTTTGTTGTTAAATTCAAGTAAAAAGAAAAATCTAAAAAAGAAAAATAGCACAAAGTATAATTGCATTTAAAAATTATATCTATGTAACTTTAATGCCCGGAGAAAAGGGAAGGAATAACATTCACCAAATGATAATAATTACGGTATCTGGGTAGTGGAATTATGGATGATTTAAAAAATACTTTTGCTTTCTTCTTTGAAAGTTTCTGTGTTGCTTGATTTTAGAAGTAATTTGTTTATTCTATAAATATTGAGTGCTCATTGTTATTTAAGTACCAGGGACACATCTGTGAACTATAAAAGTAAGGTCCTTGCCTCATAGAGCTTACATTCTAGTTAGGAAGACACTATATGTAAAAAAAAAATAAATAAACAAATAAAAAAATAAGGACAGTTTGTGATGAACGCTTAGAAGGAAATGAGTAGGGAAGGAGCAGGGTGCAGGTTTGTTAGGATGGTGGCGGGGGTGATGAACATCGCTGGACGTGAGATGACATCTGAAGGATGAGAGGAGCCAGCCTTGTGCAATGCTGGGGGAAGAGGCAACCTGGCTTTGGGTAGGAAAGACTCTGCATGTTTGAAGGATAAAAGAGAGGCCAGTGTGGCTGAAATGTTAAAAAAAAAAAACAAAAACGAGCAAACGAGCAAGGCTGGTGAGATGATTTTGAAGAGAATAAAGGAAACCTGGAC
This sequence comes from Mirounga leonina, assembly GCF_011800145.1. Taxonomy (NCBI): domain Eukaryota; kingdom Metazoa; phylum Chordata; class Mammalia; order Carnivora; family Phocidae; genus Mirounga; species Mirounga leonina. The sequence goes on from NW_023270971.1 coordinate 2,636,827, forward strand.
ATAGAGATTCTGGGAGGTCCTGAAAGCCAGTGTTGCTTTTTACTTTCAGTGGAAAGCCACATAGAAAGACGCACACACACACACACACACACACACACTTAAAGATATGATTCTGCATCTGCTCTGAGCCATTTTGAGGAGGCTGAGCACAAATAAGTCTAAAAAGAAGGCCAATGAAGACTTATCCATGATTTTTTTAATAATGTGAGATAATAAGTTCCTTATTTTTCCTAAATATTTTCTGCCATAATTTTCAGCTATTAAATAGTAGGTATCTGGTCATGTATTTTACCCCATTATCAGGAACTCTTCATGAAATGCTACTTACTTCAGTGACTTTAGGCAAGTTGAAGACTATACTCATATACTATGTTAAAAAATGGAAGGAATAGGGGTCCCTGGGTGGTTCAGTGGGTTGAGCGTCTGCCTTCAGGTCTGGTCCTGATCTCGGGGTCCTGGGATTGAGCCCTGTATGGAGCTCCCTGCTCAGCGGGGAGTCTGCTTCTCCCTCTGCCCCTCCCCCTGCTCATGTTCTCTCTCACTCTCTCTCAAATGGGTGAAATCTTCAAAATAAAATAAAACGCTATGATTCTGAATGGTTTTAAAAAAAACAGAAAAATAGATTTTCAAGTCTTAGTCCATATGCAGGCCCTTATTATTAAGTGTAGCTGGACTTGTGAAAAGTGAAAATATCTCTGAGGAAGAAGAAATTTCAACTGTGTGGTGTGATATCTGTAGACACTTGACTAATATCTTTAATATATTTTTGGTAGTATTTGAACTCCTCATTAAAAAAGTGTATGATGCATTAGTTATTTTTTAAAAGACTAGTTCAACATAAACTCATCCAGAATTACTTGTTTTAACAGGTTACCCAGCTAATGAACAGCCTACCAGAGTGCCTTGTACTTTGTAGGTATACAAAATATTGTTGATGCAGTTTTGCAACTGAATGAAATTATTTACAAAATAACACATTCTTCTTGTATAATTTTATTCATGGGTCGTTTTCAATGAAAACATAAAAACAAGTATACACTATATACGTTAGTTTATTCAAAGAAATAAAGTCAAAAGAAACATGCCCCCTTGTGGTTACCTATTCCCACTTGCAAACCCTTCACCTTCTAAGTGGAAAGTAAATACAAAAGAGCTTTTTGCAAATGGTCAGCTTTTCACTGACAGCATTCTAAAGCCAATATACAATCTTCCAGTTTTAGATGGCAGAGGAAAACCAGATCTCAAAATTTCATTTCTGCATAATCTAAGATATGCACAACAAATAGGTTAAAGAAAAAAAACCAGAAAAATACACCACACAGTGGTTGTTAGCTAATGAAAAATACAAAGGCTCTTTTAAGGAGCATGGTGTGGGCTCTAGAAAGCTCCTACTACTGACTTTCTTAATACTCTTTAAGAGGGAGAACTGAGGAAAACAAAAACCTGAAAAATCTTACCAAAGGAGAGTTGGTGACACAGAAATCTTTATAAAAATAGGAAGCCCATCCCTTCGGACATAAAAAATTGATTTGAGGCAATTGCAGGAGCAGGGAGAGGCTGAGCCCAGAATCCTTAGGGACAGCCCAGGAAAAGTCCTCCTTGTCTTAAAGGTGCTCAAGAAGTGAGTCAACCCCACCTATCACATACCTGTCAGCAATTTTAAAGTAGAAACAACTGATGCCTGAACACAAGGTAAGACCTCTTGTATTACTGCCTCTCCTTAGAAGTGGCAAAAGTTCCAGATGCCCAAATCCAAGTAGAAATTGAGGAGGAATCTGAAGCCCAAGTTTATCCCTGGATGTAAAGGGATATCCCAGACATTATGAAGTTAACCCAGATGAAGACCTTTAATAAAAGTGCAAGAGAGAACAGAGCCTAGTTTGGCCAATAGAGGCTGCACACAGGCCTAGCTGAGAAAAATTTCTTCCAATCCTTTACTCGGCCCACCCCATGCCCTCAGGCTATAGATGCTTCCTCCTCTGTGCCTCAGGGGTCAGCAAACCTTTTCTATAAAGCACCAGATAGTAAATATTTAGATATCCCAAGCCATGTGATCTCTGTCACAGCTACCCAGCTCTGCTATTGCACCAGGAAAGCAGCCACTGACACTACGTAATGAAGAAATGTGGTTTGGTTTCAATAAAATTATTTACAAAAATAGGAGATGGGCCAATTTGTAGTACACGCCATATTTGCTGACCTTTGCAGTGTCACTCATAAAATGAGGGGAAAGGATGGAGGTGGAGGAAAGGGGAATTTAGCTACATTGTAATCGCATAAATACGTTTAGACAAATCTTTACATGTTAAGCATCAGTAAATTAAGAAACAGGAAAAAAAAGTATAAAAAACAAGGGAAAATATACGTCAGCAAAAAATGATTAAAACTAATAGGGAAAAAAATGTAGTATGCAAATGACAGATGAAAAAATATCTTATAGTAGAAAGCAAACCCCTTGTACCTTCCCCCAGAGTGCTTTATAAGAGAATTTATAAGGACACAAATTTGTATAAGACTTCAAGGTAAGTTAAAAATACAAAATAAAAAATAAAGCTTATATGGAAATATAACTATGAACTAACATATGACTAACATATGACCAGTACAGAACAAAGAATAAATATATAAGAAGATAAATACAACAGCAGCAGAGACTCAATTATTAGTTTAGAGTAGAATTGTCCAGTAGAATTTCCTGCAGTGATTGGAATGATCTATAGCTGTGCTAACCAAGAGTAGCCACAGTGACTACTAAACACTTGAAATGTAGTTAGTGCACTCAAGGAACTAAATTTTACAATAAAAAGTTTTTAATTAATTTAGATTTAAATAGCCACATATGGCCAGTAACTATTTATGGACGTATAGGTCTAGAGGAAACTCTGGAGAATATTACAACGAACACAGAGAAAAAAAGAGGTTAAGCAATTACAGCGAACATAATAAATATAAAATAGGTATAGAGACCACAGAACATAAAGACAAGCTGTGTCAATGAGTGAGAAGTCTAAACAAATGGAATATGACATGAATTTTAAATCATAATAGAATATAATTTTCCCAAATGCAGGAGGAATTTATGCCGCAGATTCAAAGGGCACAGTGTATTTTAATAAAATTCTGAAACATCACAATGGACAATAAGATATTTCCTGGTCTTTACTGAATTTTCAGAATAAAATTTCTTCAGGTATTCAAGAGGAATTTTTTTTAAGTTACTTAGAAGTGGAAGAAAATTGAGCTACCTTTTGATTTCTTTACAATAACATTTAGCATCAGAAGACATGAACCACTGCTGAAGGAAAGAAACCAAGCCTAAAATGTTTCACATTCAGACATACTGTCATTCAACCACAAAGACAACAGGTAAAAATGAAAGAATTTGAGAAATATATTACACATTGTACCATATTACAAAATCTTCCTCAAAATCTGACAAAGAAGAAATAAAATGAAAGCCATTGTGAAAACGTTGCTGGCAAACTTTAAACCCATGTAACTATTTAATCAAACTTGAATAATCATGGAAACTATGGTCAGAAAATATAAATACATTTTAAGAGGTAAATACTACCCTATAATAAAATACCTTAGGCCTGGTTCCCCAGAAGCACAAGCTGAAATGAGGATTTAAATACACATTTATTGAGGAAATGATCCTAGGAAATGATCCTAGAAAACTGTTGGTTAGGAAGTGGGGGAAAATAAGGATGGGGAAGCAAGCAAGCAAGTGTGAAAGAACCAATTTCAGGCAAAACTTCAGCATAACAGAGATGAGAGTGTCTTATTAAACCTGGCAGTTTGAACATGTATATTTACCTCTTCTCCCTCTGAAAAAGTATGGTAAAAGGAGAGGGAAAAAAAGGCATAAACCCATAAGGATGAGGAGAATAGGAAAGACAACAAAAGAAAAGTGTTGGAAGCTAGATAGTAGATGGGACATTTCCAGTTCTGGTCATGATTGAGTAGCTGGATTGAGGCTTACCTTCTCACAAAAAAATTAAAATCTGGAAAGATATATTAAACAACTGTTTGCACACACTGGATTGCAAGAGCTAAGGTCACTGAAGGAAGGAAAGCACATGTGGTAAGCCTCACCTTAATTCCAGCTTTCTCCTTAACGGTATTTTCCAAACTTTGGCACAGGGAAATAGACGCCAAGAAGAGAGAAGGCAGATCGGAAAGAAAAGAATGAAGACAAGATATACTGTGCAAACACTAACCAAAAGAAAGCTGGTGTGACTGTACTCACAAAGAACAAAATAAATTTTAAAGTAAGAAGTGTAAGAGATAAAGAAGGATATCACATCATAATTAAAAGGTCAATTCAAGGGGCCCCTGGGTGGCTCAGTTGGTTAAGTGTCTGACTCTTGATTTCAGCTCAGGTCATGATCTCAGGGTCGTGAGATTAAGCCCCGATTTAGGGTCCACTCTGGGCAAGGAGTCTGCTTAAGATTTTCTCTCTCCCTCTCCCTCTGCCCCCCCCCCCAAAAAAACAAGGTCAATTCAAGAGGAAGGTATAACATTCCTAAATTAGTATACACTGTATAATATCGCTTTAAAATACATAAAGCTAATATTGACAGAACTAAAGGCAAAGGTAGATAAATCCACAATCACAGTTGGGGATTTTAACACATGTCTATCAATACATGTCTATCAACTGGTAGACAAACAAGCAGACAACAGTAGGAATAGAGAATATTTGGATACAACAATTAATCAATTTGATTTCATTGACATAAAGAACACTATGTCCAACAACTGCATAATTCTAGGTTGAGTTGTTTTTCTTTTGGTACTTTGAAACTGTTTCTCCATGGCATTCTAGTTTTTATTTTCTCTTCTGTTACCTTACCTTTGTTTCTCTACACCTAGTGTGGTTTCCGCCCCACCCCAACCCCATCGTTTTTTTAAAGTTTTCTCAATATCCTATTTGTTTAATATATTTTGTCCATTTTTTAGCTGTTTCAATTGGATGGGTAAATATTTTCCATATTACTCATCTTAAAGAAGAGGCTTTTTCCATAGCATTTTGGAATAGAAGCCAGAAAGATATATTCCAATTTGTTTCTGGGGGCGTAAGTGTCTGACTGCCTGGAGTTCTGTGCATACGGAGAGGGTGGTGACTGAGAATTTAGGGGTCACCTTTTCTAAATATAGATTTTAATTTAAAAATCTTGTTTTTGCTGTGTGTTCTCATTTCCACACACCATGGGGCTTTTTCTCCAGTTCCAGGTTTCTGAAGCCTAATCTAAACTTTCTCAGTTGTATCCTTCTCCTTAGACATTCTAAACTATGTTACAGCTCCCTCTATTCTCATTAGTTACAAGTCCTCCAACTGCACTTTTTCTTCCAGGTATTCACTGATGCCTCATTCATTCTCTCTCTCTGTCTCTGTCTTTCTTTCTCATTGAGGATATATCCTGTTGAAATTTCATCAATTTTATGCAGTCAGCCTACCATACTGACCACAAAACCTGGTCTTTATATTTTTAATGCTGGTCAATTCTCTTAGTACTCTATATATTTATTTTTGGTAAGGGAATCAATCAAACTAGTGGAATTTTAAGCAAAGCAAAGCAATCAAATATTTATTAACATTATTCAAGTCCAGACTTCATGCTTCACTTAGCTTCAGGATTCAAATTTATCATTTGTTGTCTACATTAGGTTCAGATCACAGAAATTAAATTAAAAGGCTTTTACCATTTGTGCACATTTGAATTGTGTGTATTTAAAGTCATCCAAATAAAAAACAATAATAAAGTTTCATTTTGTATAGTATTTGAAATACATTATTTTATTTTTTTTTAAGATTTTATTTATTTATTTGACAGAGAGAGAGACAGCGAGAGAGGGAACACAAGCAGGGGGAGTGGGAAAGGGAGAAGCAGGCTTCCCACTGAGCAGGGACCCCAGTGCGGGGCTCAATCCCAGGACCCTGGGATCATGACCCAAAGGTAGATGCTTAACGACTGAGCCACCTAAGGCACCCCTCTTATTTTATTTTTTAAAGATTTACTTATTTAGGGCGCCTGGGTGGCTCAGTTGGTTAAGTGACTGCCTTCGGCTCAGGTCATGATCCTGGAGTCCCTGGATGGAGTCCCGCATCAGGCTCCCTGCTTGGCGGGGAGCCTGCTTCTCCCTCTGACCCTCCCCCCTCTCATGTGCTCTCTCTCTCTCATTCTCTCTGTCTCAAATAAATAAATAAAATCTTTAAAAAAAAAAAGATTTATTTATTTATTTGTGAGAGAGAGAGATAGAGAGATAGCATGAGCAGGGGGAGGGGCAGAAAGAGAGGGAGAGAAGCAGACTCCCCGCTGAGCATGGATCTGGATGCAGGGCTTGATCTCTCCACCCTGAGATCATGACCTGAGACAAAACCAGGAGTCAGACACTCAACCTACTAAGTCACCCAGGTGCCCCAGAAATAAATTATTTTAAATTGAAGTTAATTAATTAAAATCAATTAATCCAATTATCAAAATCAATTAATTAAAAATCAATCAAGAATTGCTACTTTCAGAATTGCCTGAGTGCATGTTATTTTTGCTTTTGCCACACGGTGGCACCTTTTTAGCTAATAATTACAAATATCATCCTCTAATAGAATTTTTCTCCAGTTCTGCATCCTTTGAATGTTACTAAGTGTCCAGAAATTATCCTCTACTGAATAAACTGTAATCACCAACTTATAGACCTGACCAATCTTATAGTTTGGATTTTGAACTAAAGAATTGTCAGGACTCATCCATCAAGGTTCTCCGTAGATCTCTCACTGTGGGGACCTAAAGCTGTAGTTTCCTGAAAGGTTTTGCTGTCAGGTTTCAGAGATGCCCTGATGAAAAGCCAAGTGAGGTACAAATTACAGTGTTCTGCTTGTACAGATGTATGGTTCTGAATCAGCTAAGAGTGCTTACACTGTGTGAATCCAAATGCTGAGAGATTAAAATGTGCCCCAGTCAATAATCAGAGATAAAATATTTGGGAAGATGGAGAGATAGTCCACTGATTCACAAGATAAGCCTATTAGAGATCTTCAGTGAACATAATTTAATTATATACAAGAAACATTTATTTAGTGTTTTTCCTCCATGCCTATTAAGGCCTTAAACATCAAGGACCCTTTCTGGCCATGACTTCACCTTTTATATTATTTCTTCCCCTTGATTAGAAGAGCTAGCATTTTCAAAAGACTTTTATGTGCTAAATACCATGCTCTGTGCTTTGCATTTTTTATGTCATGTAATTCTTAACACAAGCCTTCAAGGTAAGTGTACTCATTATTTTACAGATGAAGGAAGCTCAGACATGTACCTAGTATCATTCATCTAGTAAGTAACAGAGCTAGGGTTTGTATCTGGGTCCTTGTGCCCAAAGCCCACACATCAACCTTCACCCATTTGAATATGTACACCTACACTTTCTATGTTGCCTGTTTTCCTATATGGATCAGCATCCCACCTATAATTACGCCTGACAATTGCCTGCTAGAGATAATTTATATATTCCCTGATTATGTATAACTGTTTAAAAATAATGGTGAAAGGGCTTCATATCTCTATTATGATCCACTGCATTGATTAATGTATACTCTGATTGGCCCTTTGAAGGTCCTGAGGGTTTACCTGATAGAACAATTCTACAGGAATGTACAGACCAATGCTATGAGGAGTAGGTTCAAGTCTACATAGCCATCTTGGGACTGAAGAGGAACCACTGAAGTGGTTAGTTTATTCGGTGGGGTTGGCCCTCAGATTAAAAAGAAGAAGAGCTTTAGAATCTTAGAGTTGAAAGAGACTGTGAAGTTCACTGAGTCCAAATAACGAAGCTTGAATGCATTCTGCCATATGCCTACTCAGCAGCTGGCCAGCTACTCCTTGAATACCAGAGAATTCTATAGCTCAGGAATCACTTTCAGTCTTGGGCCAGTCTAACTGTTCTTCGTATGACACATACAGCAAGGATGACCAGCTACTGAGGAGATGGTGGTGGCCATGACCATGAAGTTGGTAGAGGCTTTCCCACTTGATCAGAACTTGTTCAGGAGCTGGGTCAGCTATTCCAGCTAATCCTGGAGGAACACCATCAACAGAAGCTTTGGCAGGGCAGATGCTTGAGGAAAAAATTCTGATGGAGGCACAACAGGGTTAAAGCCTGTGAAAAGTATATTTATTTGTATTTTAATATACTTATTTGGTTCAACTTTTTGAGGTAAAATGTAAATGTACATAAATGAGCCCTGATTAAAATTCTTAGAACAATTGAATCAGATGACAGATCAAGATCTACCCAAGAAAAAACAGTCTTATAGTGTAAATCTGGGAAGACCATAATTATGCTACATGCTAAAATCTTCTCCTGGACTTCACATGTAAGCAAAACTACATGTTAATTTGAAGTCATCAAAAGTGCCTGGAAAAAACACATCGAGGACAGGTATAACACCACATTCTATAGATTTTCCCTTTCCAACACCTAACATAATCACTTCCACAAGAGGGCACCAATTGATATCTTATTCTCAATAAATGGAAGGCCAGTTTGAAATAATGGGTTGTTACAGTTTATACACCAAATTTTCAACATAATTCACACAGTATACTTGAGAAGATCACCTTCATTGTTACTGTCTCTCAAGAAAATAACATTTTAGGTTTCAGGAAGGTACATTTCTAGTCCATAGAAAAAAGAAACCTTTCATGTTAAAGTCGAGTACTGTTTAATTTTTCCAAAAATAAATACTAAAATGCATTTTAGAAAAATGAATTCAGGCTCTCAATATTTTTACAGTTTATTTCAAATGTGAAATTTGGCAAGTTTGCTTTGCTTTAAGTGAAAAAACAAAAATGCCTCAATTTTCCCCTTTTTATGGAGATAAATCTAAGAGTAGAAGGCCTCAGCAGTGTCGTGGGAGTGTTGCTAAATTCATAGGTAGATTAAGTTTGGCAGATGCTCCAATGTATCCTGTGTTGCTCTTTGGAAATTAGCAGTAAATCTCTGATAGTTTAATCCTAGCATGAGTTTCCTAGTATGTACACACACACACACACACACACACACACACTCTCTCAATACTTAAAAGACATTTTACTTACTTAGGTCTCCTCTAACCTTCATCTTTCACACTGAGTCCTCCACTTGCTGTGTGCAAAGAATAATAGGAGAATTGGCAGAAAAATCTGTTTACCCCCTGGGATAAGAGTGCCAAATTGGTCTTTTCTAGGAACTGTAGAAGACTTTCATAATTCAGCATGTTTTTCCATAGTGTTGGTTTCTATGCACAAAGGAAGTGTTTAGCAATAAAAATTGTATTTATTGAGCACCTAATTGTCCCAGGCATTATACAATAATAATTGTACCATGCACATTTTATTTTATCCTCTTAACAATGCAATAACTTAGGTATTACCAATACTCACATTTTATAGCTGAGAAAACTGAGTTGCAGAGAAGTTAAGTACTTCCCCAAGGTTTCTTGCCCTAGGAGGGCCAGGATTTGGATGCTGGTCTATCTTATTCCCAGGCCCCAAAGTTTTAACTATTCTTCACGACTCTCTGAAACCCAGCAATAACTCCGTGATATTAGCAGGCTTACACCTTGGAATCAGGTCCTAGAATGTATCTAGTACCCTCAGGTTATGTTTGGACAAGGGCGGATCTGGGAAATCCATGGTCTCCTTTGATGGATATCACAGGAAGTGGGAGAGATAAGGGAAAGTTATTTCCAAATTTTAACTGGCTCTCAAAGTGTCATCTCTGCCATCTCAGTCATCTCTGAACACTGTGATTAGGTCAAGGATAGGCACATGACCCAAGGCACATTTCTGGATTTTTATTTGAGCAACTGGGAAAGCAGACTATCCTCTGCTAATGTTGATGGCATAAGCCTTGAGTGGGCCTCCACAAAAACCCTAATACTCTTCTGCCTACCATTAATTATCCAGAAAAAACAGAGTGGAGATAGGACTCTGGGGATACCACTGGGGCCAGGAATCAATAGGGCCTAAAGCCAGGTCTTTCTACTTGACATTTTTAGTTATGTGAGACAATATACTTCAGTTATTGTCTCACAATAGTAGTAAAGTATAACTACTTTAGTTATGTGAGACATTTTTAGTTTTGTGAGACAAAATGGCAGAACCATTTTGTGTCAAGTGCTTGGTCACTCTTAACTGAAGATACCCTCGCTGATTCAGCCAGCTCAAATACAACAGTGTAGAAGGATATTGAGCAGGCTTTCCCTAACTTGGCAGCAAGTCTCAGAACAGAGAACAACACATGTGAAATCATGAAGTCCCTGCATTCTGAAGAGAGCAGCCAGACACCTCCCTCAGGACTTACAAAGAGTCTGCAGAACTGACCCACCCACATGTGACTGCCTCCCTCCTCCAGTCTGATGGGAACAGGATAGGGTGAGAGTCAATGGATTCCTTTCACTCAGAGAAACTATAGGATTTAGATGAGAGATGGTTCACTCCTCCTTCACCAGGGAGAAGAGAAGGGTGTTCCCGTGACCAAGACAAGTCACTGGGAGGCTCCGAGAAAACAGCTCAGAGCATGGGGCCAAATGAATGGATGCCCTGGTGACATGTCTGCTTAGGCAGTGAACTAGCTAATTTGTCCTTGTGCCTATCTGGCTGGGAAGAAAGCATCTAAAGAGAAAAAGCAGAAGGGAGAGAGGAGTCAGTTTCCTCTACTATTGTTGGTGGCAAAGATATGCGAGTTGGCTGTGGGTCAAATGGATACTACAGAAAGTAGTAGGTGTAGGCATCTGGCCATGCCCATAGTGGCGTTCTCCTGGCAAAGGGACTTCAGCAACAAAAAGCTGTAGGGTGATGGTACAAGCAAATGGGAGGTAGAAGAGGTGCAGTTCAAGCTGGCTCTCCTGGTCAGGGAACTGCAGAGTGGATGGGTCCTACAGGGCCCTCTGAAGGACTCATACAGGGACCACACAAGAAAGATCACAAAGGAAGGAAGGGATTTAAATCAAATTTGAGATTGGTGCTTTAAAATAACTGAGTTTTAATGGCTCAAAGTGACTGGAAATTTATGGGATCTATCCCAGATGGTATTAAGTGACAAGAAATGGAAAATGAATGAGGCATGGCTGAAGGCAGTGAATGGAAGAAATAAAACCTTTATATATTTATACCCCCACTGAGTTGAGACTGCTCAGTAACTCTAGTGGGATATTGGAGAATTCCTCCTTCACCATACAGACACCTGAAAATGGATTAAGGGGCAATAAAAACTTTGGCATTAGGTCAGAAGTAGCAATAGCAAATCCAGCACCAGTATCTCTGTCTACAGTTGCATTGCACTCTTGGTCTTTCTATAAATCCTATTTCAGGAGACTTTGCTAGAATGGGGCAGGGAAGGGCTGGGCCAAGGGGAAGGTCAAGGTGTATGTCCAATGGTTATACAGGTTGCATTAAACTGGACAACTAGCCAGTTATCAATTTAGAGTCTTATTTTGAGAAGATATAAGAAACTAGTCACTTCCTTTTGTGAAATTATATCTCTTATTCTTTCTATACGAGGGGAGGTGTTGTTAATTTTATTTCAAGGTACAATTTTATTTTTCATTTTCTTTTTTTTTTTTTTTTTTTGGAGGATAGAGGGATAGAGCGAGAGGGAGAGAGAGAGAATCTTAAGCAGGCTCCATGCCTAGCATGGAGCCCAAAGTGGGACTCGATCTCACAACCCTAAGATCATGACCTGAGCCAAAATCAAGAGCTTAAAAGACTAAGCCACCCAGGTGCCCCTTAAGGTATAATTTTAAATGATTATGCTCATCCTTAAAAATTCTTCAAGGGCACTGGAGACCTCTAGAATAATTTTGGAAAGCCTAGTGGGGTATGGGAGAATGAGAGGCTTTGCACTCAAATATCTAGAGGGACCAGCAGGCAGGGAATGTAACCAGTGAAACGGGCTGGGTGGGGTGGGGGAGAACTGCAGAGTATATGACTCGTCAAATGACACAGCTGCTACTCAACCCCAGTTTACCGTTGCTATGTGAGTGTGCATACCTAGTTTACCCAAGTCTTCCAATTTTCAAGAAAAATGAAAAATTCAAGTTTTTATATAAATCTCATAATTTCTAAGTGTTGGCAATTATTCAAAATTTTTAAACAGCACTGTATAGGCCAAATGAAACACATCTGTGAGCTGATATGGCTGGTGGGTTGCCAGCAACCTCTGGCATAGGTAATGGGAGAAGGTGGTCAGAACTGAAAAATGGAATGAAGGCTCAGGGCCTGTCAATCACTACTACTCCTAAAATGAGCTCTGGACCAAAGGCATCTCCCAGACATGAAACAGGAACTTTGTAGGAAGTCTGAGGGATAAAGGAAGCAGGACAAATTCTGCTAATGCTAAAGAATGAGGCATTGGTGCCCCTAGGATGATGTTACTTGCCACAGGACACACATCAGCTCAGAAAGATTCATTTCAGGTACCACTGAGAACAGGTAAAGAGACTGAAATCCAACTAAAGCCATAATCTGCTTTAGGAACATATAGCTGAATGTGCTATGGGTAAGAGGATTTTAAAAAAATGGACCAAAGGATGGAAGAGGTATCAAAACTGGAGGTATCAGAGATACCTGGGAAGAGGAGAAAGATACAAATGCAAGGTTCCTTCAAAAACATTTAAGGCCCAGAGGAAAAAACTTTGAGCCAAAAAGCTGAATGTCTTCCTTCCCTAGGATAGTATCACAGGGCTGACTTGAATGTAGATAAATTAGAGAGATGTTGGTCCATGTACAGCAGTGAGACCAAAGCAGGTTATGAATGGTTCTGAGGAAATGCTACAACCAGAAGCTGGCTATGAGGTGAGCCTCTTGGTTAAACATCTAATGCAGACATGGCTGAATATAGAAATTTCTAAGACAAGAACTCATCTAGCATTTGAATTATTGTAGTAGTCTCCTAACTGGTCTCCTTGCTTCTGAACTTGACCCCTACAGCCCATTCTCAACAAAGTGATCCTTTTAAGACTTAAACCTGATCGGGTGCCTGGGTGGCTCAGTTGGTTGAGCGACTGCCTTCGGCTCAGGTCATGATCCTGGAGTCCCGGGATCGAGTCCCACATCAGGCTCCCTGCTCAGCAGGGAGTCTGCTTCTCCCTCTGACCCTCCCCCCTCTCATGTGCTCTCTCTCTCATTCTCTCTCTCTCAAATAAATAAATAAAATCTTTTAAAAAAAAAAAAAAGACTTAAACCTGATCATATCACTCCTCTCTTAAAAATTCTTCCATGGCTTCCTATCTCACTTGGAGTAGATGCCAAAACCCTTAAAATGGAAGACAAGGCCTTGATTTGGCCTCAGCTATGTCATATCTAATGTCATTTCCTCCAACCCCACACATCTTGCCCATTCTGCTCCAGCCATGCTGGCCTCCAGCCATTCCCTGAACACATCAACATATTCAGGATCTTTGCACTTCCTGTTTGCTCTGCCAGAAGGGTTCTTCTCCCAGATATCTGCATACTATACCCCTCATTTACTGCTTGTTGCACATTGTCAGAGCATCCTTTACGGACCACACAATGCAAATAGCAGTCCTCCCACCCAGCTTTCTCTTTTTCCATAACTCTGCTTGTTTTTCTCATATTACTTATCACTACGTGGTATATTGTTTTTTGTTTATTTGCTTATAATCATCTCTTCCCATTAGAATGCAAACTCCATTAGGATTTTGTCCCCTGATGTATTCCCAGAGTCCAGAACAGTGCCCACTATATAGGAGGTGCTTGATAAATATTTGGTGAATAAAGAAGTGAATGAATGAATGAAAAGTAAAAAAACACTTCTAATAACCTCTGAAAAAATTGACAGTCACAGACTAAGGAGCTACTTAGACCATTTTGAAAGAAATTTGGAACCTCTGGGCTGTTTCCAAAATTAAAAATATACATATGATTACCCTTGTCTATTCCTCCTCTGTGATGAGTAATGTTAGTGACATGAAGTTGAAAGAATGGGTGGTTGCTTTCTGGAAAGAAGGGAGGCTGACTCCTTGAAAACTGTTGAAAGATCCGAAAAGAGTAGATAGAGTTCCATGTTTGCATGAAGAAATTGGCTCTGAAATTGGCCAGTAAAGGACCCATATGTGGGTTTACAACTGAGAGGACACTATGTCTAAAAACTGTTACTGAGCTCGTGCCAGAATCTGTAATCAGGACCTACGACTTTTCGGGATTTCTTAACTTAAAAAAAAAAAGTCCATGATTTAGATATATTTCTTCAGAATGCTGGCTGTCAACAAGATCTAGTAGTGACAGCAGTCCTTAGGGACTGCTAATGGGCTTTCCTTATTTGCTAAGCATTTTTGTTTCGTCTTTAACACATATTTATGAAACACGATGGGGAGAGAGAGGCAAATATTTGAAAGTTTTTTTCCCCAAAGCTTTTCTCTTTCTCGCTCTCTTTCTTTCTTCAAGGCCATGGATATGTCTGTCTGTACGTATGTGTAAGTATATTTATTTCCACTCACATATTGTTTATCCTCAGCCACCCTTTGCTGCTATAAATGGGTGGGAAGGGGCTAGACGCAAGATGAGTAACTTAATTCATTACCTAATATTAGACATTTAACATCACATTAATCAGCCTCGACTGGAAAGACCAAGGAACAATATGACTCCCATGTTACTGTAATAAATGTCTATATTTGAGATGGGCAAGGCCTTAGCATTTTTAAGACTTATATTTGCTTAGTGTTTTGAATTTTAACTTTATTTAGTTTCAAAACTTTTTCAAGTTCCAGTGTAGAAAACAGAACTTTGTTTTTAGAATAATTTTAATTCAAGTTTAATAAACTCAAGATGGAGAAATGACTCAAAAACAATGAAATGTGTTTTTCTAAGCAAGCATATTAGGTTATAATACAAAAACATGTGAATAAAACCACAAAGAATACAATTTTTAATTAGAATATTTTATGGGCCCAGTTTCCCTTGTAGAATATATAGAATTATGTGCCAAATTCTCATTAAATGTAACAAAAACGATGCAGAAAAGAAGAACCACTAACAGTCAAAATATGACTAGAAACCAGAGGGTTGCTTCATTTCTTGCAATTGACCAAAACCTCACTTAGGTTGTCCCATAATTGATGGAACTTTTTGTGGCCTCTACAGTGAGAGAATACTCTGCTCTTTAGCTTTATCTAGGGAGTCCTCTCTATATCACCACTTCTGAATTCTGTTGCTCCACACTACTTTATATTTTAGAGACTCAGAATCCATTTCCTTTATTCATTCATCGACTCATTTAGAAAAAAAAAATTGAACACCAAAGTTCAATGCCCCCCACCTGAGGGGAAATAATGACATATGGGTCAAATTTTAGTCAAAGATTACAATTTCGAAGATGAGATATACGTATGTCATTATATTCTGGGGTTTGGCATGATCTTTGTTATACATAACTTCCATAGGAATTAAAAGAAAGGAGTTATCTCCAGAAAGATCGGGAAGGTTTTCATGGAGAAGATGACACATAAGCTGGACATCTAAGACTAGACTATATAGCAAGACTAGAGACAAAGAAGGGAGGAGGGTATTGGTGGAAGAATACAAAAAAAAAAAAAAAAAAAGAATTCCAAGTGGAAGAAATAACATGAGCTAAGTCACTGAAGCAGGAAAAGCCAGGAAGTGTTCTGGAAATGGATACTAGTAAAGATTTTTTGAAACACAATGATCAAGTAGAAAAGGTGGTTGTATATGGAAGGACAGCTTTAAATCAGATAGTGTAGGTGTTTGAATGCCAAGCTGTATTAGTTAGGAATGATGAAACAGAAAACCTGACTAAAACATATGGACATTTATTGTTTTCTTAGCAAGAAATCTAGAAACAGGCAGTCTCAGGGTTGTGTTAGCAGTTCAACAGAGTTCTCATGGACCAGAATCTTTCTACTTGGGCTCTGCCATCCGTAGGGATTTTTTATCTTTATATCTACCTCCTCATGGTCACAAGATGGATGCAGAAGTTCCAGACATTATATTTACATTGAAGACACAAAACAGAGAGACAGAATAGTAACCACCACATATGTACTTTTAATCAGAAAAGTAAAGTCTTTCTCAGGATCCCTGCTAGTCTTATATCTCTATCTAAAAATGAGTCAACAGCCATTTGCAGTTGAAAGAGAGGCAGAGAAAGAGGTTTCTGCTTTTCAGCCTTTATAGTGGGAATGGCAAAGAAGAAAAGTGTTGGAGATGGCTGGTGCCTTAGTTAGCCATCTGCCCAAGCTAGGGAGGACTGTATGGGTCTTATAGGCAATAGATAGTTGTTAAAGATTTTAAGGATAGAAACAACACAGAGTGAGACTTTAATATGACTGATCTGGAGGTGGTGAAAAGAATGAATTTGAGAGCAGAGACTCGAGGCAACAAGAAAGATTAAGAACATGTCTCGTTCTAAACATGTATTCACTTCCAAGTGGGGCAGAGTTTGATGACAGGAATGTGAGTTGGTGTCAGTTTTTTCTCCTGTCTTCAAATGGGTTTAAAAATCACACTTTGGGGGCACCTGGGTGGCTCAGTCGTTAAGCGTCTGCCTTCGGCTCAGGTCATGATCCCAGGGTCCTGGGATCGAGCCCCGCATTGGGCTCCCTGCTCCGCGGGAGGCCTACTTCTCCCTCTTCCACTCCCCCTGCTTGTGTTCCCTCTCTCCCTATCTCTCTGTCAAATAAATAAATAAAATCTTTAAAAAAAAAAAAATCACACTTTGTTCACCGCACTGTGCTATAGGTGGGCAACACTGAACCAAAGTTATGGATGCTAACCTTAGATACCCCCCATTATCTCTGCTTCATCTTTTCCAACAGTGGATTTAAATGGCCACTATGACAAAAATAATTTATGGCCAAAGGCTTATTTTTGTACTGTGTCAAAGCATTTTATCTTAATAGAAATGTTATTATTTTTTTAGAGATACATGAAATAGATGGAAGTGATTCTAAGGCCAAATTTGAATGGCAAAAAAAAATATTCATTCTTTGTATTATTCACAATTATAATGTGCTTATAATTCAAAGATAATATTTTGAATATATAAAGTACAAAAAGTTCGACATGCTGCTTATACTTAATGATATAGGACATTTACCACTCATTCTATGAAAAACATGGACAATTATGAAAGAGTTTATCAAAATTTACATATTACCTTCTTAATCTGGTTGGCAAGCAAATTTTGAGGCAATAAAAGTTATCATTTCCCTACCAGCAGTATGTCAGGTATTAGAATGACCTATGGAAGCAAGGTATCTGCCCCAGCCCATCACTTATTCTTTAGTTATGCTGGATAATTTGTACAAACTGCTTCAAATTGCTTTTAGGTTGAAGTGGAGATAATTAAGTAAATAAATAAGAACAAGATATGCTAGAAGAATGGCTACAGGACCAGAAGCCTGGCTTTCATCATAAATGATGATCGAATCTGATGCCTAAAATGTAATGTGTTGTAACCCCAACATTAAGGAGACCACTGCTCCTACTTCCTGAGTGTCAGTATAGCAGAGTGGTGAGGGGAAAGGCTCTGGAATCATAATGTCTGCATGTGACGTCTGGAGTCATCACACACTGGTTGTGTGACTCGGGAGGAGTTAGTTTCCTTTCTGTGACTCAGTCTCCTCATCCATAAAGAAAAGGACTACTGTGAAGATTCAGTAATAATCCACATGAAGTACATAGAACAGTAACTGGCGCATGCCGCTGTTGCTGCTGTGGCTATTACTACAACTACTCCACTCCACTCCACTACTACTACTGCTGCTGCTACACTATTATACTACTACTACACCACCACCACCAGCACCACCACACCACCCCCACCCCCACCACCACCCCCCCCCCTCCACTACCACCACCACCACCACCACTACTACACCACCACCACCAGCACCACCACCACTACCACTACCACTACTACACTACCACCACCACCACCACCACTACTACTACACTACTATCACCACCACCACCATTACTACTACTTGTACTACTGCTACCATACTACAACTATTGCCCTGCTGTTGCCACTATTACTACTCTACTACAACTGTTGTTATTACTACCACCACTACTACTACCACAACTACTACATTACTAGTACTACTGGTATTAATACCACTGCCACTCCTGATAGCCAATGTGGAAATATTTTTTTGAGAGAAAATATAACAGAAAAGTCCCAAAGCTTGTTCTTGCAAAGATCCTCAAATGATCTGGCTGGCAATGATCTCAGGTGATCTGTCTGCAGCATTTGGCACGATCATTGTAAACTCAATTCACTGTCTTCTCTCGATTTCTCTTTTAGAGAAATTCCAGTCATTTAGGCTGAAAACTTCAGATTCACCCTCGACTCTTCTCCTTTCCTCTTCTCTACCATCCATCAGGAAATCATGTTGCCTCAATGTTGAAAACAGATATGGGCTCTGACCAGTTCACACCACTTCTACTGCTACCATTCTAGTCTAAGCAACCATCATCTTTCACCTGGACATCCAAAATAGCCTCCATGGTAGATTGTTTGCAAAAATAGCAGCAATTATTCCCCTTGCTATAGCATACCCCTTTGTAATTTGGCTTTGGAGCTTCTCCTGTCAAGATTGGAATTAATTCCTCTAATTCTTCAATTTGTGTAAACCTCATGACTTGCTTCAACTAATATAATATACCCCCCAAGTGATGGCGTGCCAGTTTTGAGCCTAGGCTTCAAGAGATCTTGCACACTTCTGCTTGTTCTCTTGAAACCCTGCTGCCATCATGTGAATAAGCATGTGGCCCAGTCATCCCTTTTCTCCAAGCCAACAGCTAGGCAGCTCCCTGAGGCAGAGCTACCCAGCAGATCTGTAGCGTACTGTAGGCCAGACCGGTAGAACCGCCCACTTCAGCCCAGCCTAATTTGTCAATCCACATAACTGTGAGCTAAATAATGGTTCCTATTTTCAGCCACTAAAATAGGGAGTGGTTTTCACTGAGCAATAGCTGATAGATACAGCTTCCTAACACATGCCCCTACTGCTACTCTTGGCCTCTGTCTATTCTCAGGACAGCAGACAAGAATAACTTTTTTAAAAACATAAATCAGAATCATATCACTCTTTTGCTCAACACTCTACAATGGCTCACTTTACAGGGGGCTGTAAGGCTCTAGCTCATATGGCTTTCTGTTACCGCTCTGCCTACATCTCCTACTACTCAACCGTTTGTGCTTTCCATTTCAGCCATACTGACTTCCTTGCTATTTCTTGAATATACCGGACACACTTCTGCCTTAGGAATTTGCTTCAGGTGATCGCTCTGCCTGAAACGCTCTTTCTCTAGAGAGCCCATTGGCTAACTCTCTCCGTATCTTCAGATATTTTCTCAAATCTCATATTCACAATAAGGCCTCCTCTATTTAATAAAACAGCCTGATTCCCATCGCCAACATTCCCAGTCCTCCTTATCCTGCTCTACTTTTTATCATGTTTTTCTTTCACTTTTATCATCTTCTAATATACTGTGTAATTTACTTAATTATTTGTTGTATGTATCGCTGTATTATTCAAGGTCCTCCAGAGAAGCAAAACCAATTGAGTGTGTGTGTGTGTTTGTGTGTATGCATGTGTGGAGAGAGAGAGACACTTATTTTAAAGAATTGGCTTACCTGATTGTGGGGACTGGCAAGTTCAAATTTTGCGAGGCAGGCCAACAGGCTAGAGACCCAAGGAAGAGTTGATGTTGCAGCTGCCATCCAAAGGCAGTCTGGAGACAGACTTCCTTCTTCAGGAGACCTCGATGTTTTTCTCTTAAGGCCTACAAATATTGGATGGGTCCCACCTAAATAGGGAAGGTAATTTGCTTTATTCAAAGTCTGAATAATCTCATTATAAAAATACCTTCACAGTAACATCTAGACTGGGTTTGACCAAATATCTGGGTGCCGTGGCCTACCCAAAGTAACATATAAAATTAACCACCACACTCTCTTTAGGTGAAATACAAGTTTCTAGAGGAATGAAATTTTTTTTTGTCCACTAATATATCTTAAGTGCCTAGAACTATGCCTAGCATAGAGTTGGTGCATATGTTACATGAATCAATGAATGAATGATTGAGTCTTTAAAAATAAAAGTAAAACTCAACAGGAATATTATGAGAGTGACTGGAATTTGGTGGGGTTAGTCCAGAAAGCTCTCTGAAGGATGTGTGTTTTACAAATAGTTTTGAAAGGAGCCTGGGATGTAATTTGGCAGAAGGAGGAGTGAAGAAACCCCAGGAAATCAGAGTGATGTGTATATTGGCTCAAAGTAGAGAGAAAACAAACAATGTGTGCCCTCTAAGATAACCACATCTTATGTAAATAAAGGGACGTTTTTCAGTTATCCCTGAAAAACTAAACACTTCCTTATTATCTCTTGAAGTTCCAGAGCCTCATTTGTCTGTCTATAATACTAAAAAATTGTGGTCACTCAAAAATTTGAACTTTTTCCAAGTGAAATAAAGCATTTATACAAAGCAGATGCATGCAACATAACCTTCAATCATGATTTTCCTGTAGTCACAAGGATCACTACAAATAGAAGAAGCCATGCCTTAAACCAAACTAGCACTTACAAGTCAAGTATAATTTGATGACCATACTACAGGTACCAACCAAACCTGGGCAGTTTTCTTTAGAGTCAAGAATTCCTGGCACAGATCTCCTGCCAGATTTACTCAGGTACAAGATTTTCCTAACATCTGACATTCATTAGGGCATAGGAAAGTCCCAGGCACCTATTATTTCTACCCAAAACCAGGAACTACAGATTGGCTGGAGAAGGTATTTTTTAAAATAATTATTTCTCATTGTGGTGAATTAAATCAATGTTAACAAAAATCATCTCTGGCTATCTCTGTCCATCTATATGTCTCTTTACCTATCTACCAATCTTTCTCCATTTACTCTACCAAGTTCCAATGTTTTGAACACTAAAATGATCCGTTGGCATCCAAATTACATTGTAAATGTCGGTCACCCTTCTACTCTTTGAGTCAAGCTCAGTATGGGCTAATTTGCTAAATTCAGAGTAGGTAGACTCTGCTAATCAATGGCACATCAATTCAAACTGCCCTCCAGACTCAAGTGGTTGCAAATCTTTCTGTGACCACAGTTTAGAAAGTGGTCTTTATTTTATTTGTTTTTGAGAGGCTGCAAAAGTCACAACCTTCTCATGGGATAAACTACCAGAATTGTATATAACCTTCAAGAACAAAAAATCTCCAAAAGTCAGGCTGTCCGAGGAAGGCAATGACATTTCTGAATATTCACTGTTCTCTTTCAACAGTAGCACACAATAGTGGAGCAGATTATAAGACTATGACACAACTTTTTTTAAAAAAAGATTTTATTTATTTGACAGAGAGAGACACAGCGAGAGAGGGAACACAAGCAGGGGGAGTGGGAGAGGGAGAAGCAGGCTTCCCGCAGAGCAGGGAGCCCGATGTGGGGCTCAATCCCAGAACCCTGGGATCATGACCTGAGCTGAAGGCAGATGCTTAACGACTGAGCCACCCAGGCGCCCCTGGCACAACTTTTTTTTTTTTTAAGATTTTATTTATTTGACACAGAGAGAGAGAGAGAGAGAGCACTAGCAGGGGGAGTGGCAAGCAGGCAGAGGGAGAAGGAGAAGCAGGCTCTCTGCTGAGCAAGCAGCCCGATGCGGGGCTCGATCCCAGGACTCACACAACTTTTAAAATAAGATATAAACAGGGGTGCCTGGGTGGCTCAGTTGGTTAAGCGTCTGCCTTCGGCCCAGGTCATGATCCTAGGGTCCTGGGATGGAGCCCTGCATTGGGCTCCCTGCTCAGCAGGGAGCCTCCTTGTCCCTCTCCCTCTGCCTGCCGCTCCCCCTGCTTGTGTGCTCTCTCTCTGTATCAGATAAATAAATAAAATCTTAAAAAATAAAATAAAAAAAGATACAAACAGAAATTCATTCAACCATTCATGAGACATTTTTATTTAAACTATCTGTAAATTTTTCTTTAAAAAAATCTAAATATTAATACCTAAGTATATACTTAAACATCAATTTCAAAGTTGGGTATTTACATTTTGGATGGAAGGGACATAACTCAGAACAGTGATTTCCATATAAAATTCAAATGAATTCAGAACATATTTACAGAGTTGATTAGTGTCATCTGCCAATGATTAGCAACTCTATTGCTAATTGAAGAAAGCAACAATGAATGTTCTGGAGCAAGCAGATATGAGGGGCTGTTTAGAGATTTTTTTGTATCTCAATAAAAATATAGTGTATATTAGTAGTGTACACAAAGTATTAGTTACCCACTGCTAGCAGCATAATCCAAATTTATTCCAGAATCCCTAGAAACCTAAGATATATTTTCTAATCCTCCGGGTAGTCTAAAGTATTAAAATAAATTCCCTGGCTGGCTTTTGCAATTCATCTCCATCTTTGAGCACATTCCATTTTTTGATCACACATCGCTAGCATCAGAAAAGTGAAGCCCATAAAAGAAAAAAGTAAAAGAAATCACATTTAAAGAAGGGGAAATGGTGAGTATTTTATTGGCACTTGTAATAAGTTTCCTGGTTTTTTTTTTAACTGGCTTGGATATCAGATATCTACCCTGGTAATTTTCTTTCTGGAAATTTGTTCTGCATAACAAAAGAATATCACCAATAATCTTTTAGAAATAATTTATGGACTCACGAGCTATTATAGTATAATTTGTAACTAGGTAGCTTCCCCACCCAATACCCTTATGAAAAATAGCAACTACTTTCACAGTCTTTGTCTCGAAGTTCATTGTGAAGACATTTAATTTCTTCCAAGTTAACTTGTATTTGGATTAGTATATGATTCCATCTAAAGTTAAATTGATTCTGGCTATTTCTTCTCCTTACTGGGCAGTTTTAGGAGGCTGAAAAAAATTTTAATAGAGTAGCTTGAATATCAGTGAGAGTAGTAATATTTCTGAAAGCTTTTACCCCATTAGTGGAATGACATGGCAAAAAGAATCTCTTTCTAGGCCTACCCTAAGCGGTTGAAGGAAGAGTATTTATGATACTACAAAAAATACCTTAATATAATTTGCCCTGAAGTTGGTCTCTGGTTAAGAAAAGCAGAAATGGTAAAGCTGTATTTTAAACTCATCTACCCCATGAAACTACAAGTAACTTGACTCCCTAGTGGAAAAACAGAGGTAATGAACTAATCTATACTGTGCATTCATAGGATGCTAAGGTTTCAGTGCTCCTTGTACATTATTTGCTTTGATCTCTTCATTTTTCAGATGCTAAAATTGAAATCTGGAGGGTGATATAACTTGTCCAAAGTTAATAGCAAGTGAACTCTTAATCCATCATTACTTATTAATTTTTCACGATGTCACAGGTAATATAGCATTAAATATATATAATGTAGTATTGAATTTTAGTTCCCATTTTAATTACAGCACTCATATTGTGCAAGTAAAAAACAATGTAAGAATAAAGTAAAACCAAAGTCTGTCAGATACTCTTTTCATTTTCTCAAAGTATAAACAAGAACTGCCAACAAATAAAAAGTAAAAAGAATACAAGTAGAAGACAGCCAATAACATCCATAAAGTTGTTGATAGATAAAAGCAGAGCCCAG
The DNA here is from genome assembly GCF_011800145.1 of Mirounga leonina. Lineage (NCBI taxonomy): Eukaryota > Metazoa > Chordata > Mammalia > Carnivora > Phocidae > Mirounga > Mirounga leonina. The sequence continues at coordinate 2,660,477 of NW_023270971.1, forward strand.
AGATAAATACAGCCTATGTGCTTGCTCCTCAGTGCACCTGTCTCTTTTGTTCCCTTATAAAAGAGCAGAAATAACAATATCTATTACAAGATAAGTATAGAATGATTGTTGCTGGCCTGGGAAAATATTCATAAAATGATATATTTAAATACAGAAATGCTCTTCATTCAAGGTGAATTATTGATATTTGAAGACTCAAAAGGGTCATCTACTAATCTGTAAAGAGTATCAAACTTGAATCATTCCATCTAGCCATGATTCTAAAATATTCTATTTCTTTTGAGAGACAATCAGTACAGTTCTTTTCTATAGAAGCCCTTCTCTGTATACACTCCATTGTCAAGCCATCTCAGCAAGAATAAATTCAACAAATGTTGGTCACTTACCATATCAGGAATTACTAGGTACTGCTGGAGAAATAAAGATGGCTAGGATTCTCTCTGGCCCCAAAGACTGGAACTACCTAGTTAGGAGAGATGAAGGAATAAAGAAATACTTGCTAACTATTCAAGTCAACTGAAATCCTTTCTAGAACAAGATGGGTTACAAATTATTTTGACCTTTGTAAGTCAATAATCATTTCATATTTTTAACCCTATAAGCTAAAATAAAATAAAAGCACAAATTATGTACCATGAAATTGTCCAAACAATGCTAAATGGATTTTCTGACCCTTTGTCTGCCTTCTACAACCTTTTGTTGTCATCCAAGTCCAAAATGAATCTACAAAATAATATTCTATGGAATAGAACCCACATTAAGAAGAAGATGACATTTTGGGGGGCACCTGGGTGGCTCAGTTGGTTGAGCATCCGACTCTTGATCTCAGCTCAGGTCTTGATCTCAGGGTCGTAAGTTCGAGTCCTGCATTGGTCTCTCACACTAGGTGTGGAGCCTACTTTAAAAAAAAAAAAAGATGACATTTTCATATAATGAAATATGAAATCTTACTTAAAGAAAGATAATCTGCTTGAACAATTAAATACCTAATGCAGAGATTTTAATTTGCAGTCAGGGAAGTTGGCATTTGGAGGGAGCACTATAAGTTATTCAGACTTTGAAGCCAGATCCAGGTTCAATCAAGCCCAACTCTCCTTCCATTATATTTTTGACTTGAGCAAATCTCTTAATGTATTAACTTCTTGGAGGTTTAGTTTCCTTATAAACCCAGATAAATCCAGATAAGACTCCTTATGATGTTGTAAGAGGACATACATAGTGGGTATTCAATGAGTGGAACTTATTCCATTCAATGTACTTCCACAAAGCTCTCAAAACAATACGAAGTGACAAAAAGATTCTTATGTAGAAAGGAAAAAAATGCATTTTAAATATCTTTCCATCTTCATGCCCCCCACCCCAACCAGATGAAATAAATAATAATAGTCAGCCTAAGAGGTATGAAGTGATATCTCATTGTGGTTTTTATTGGCATTTCCCTGATGCTTAGTGAAATTGAGCACCTTTTCATATATCTGTTGGCCATTCATATGTCTTCTTTGGAAAAATGTCTATTCAGGTATTTTGCTCATTTTAAAATTAGATTATGTATTTTTTTGCTATTGAGTGTTCTTTATATATTTTGGATATTAACCCCTTATTAGATACATGGTTTGCAAATATTTTTTCCCATTCTATGGGTTGCCTCTTCATAGGTTAATGGCTTCCTTCCATCATTATTAAATGACTCCCATCTCCTCCTCTTCCATTATCCTACCACCTGGATTTATCTTCTCTCTCTCCCTCTCCCTTCTTCCTGCAGGCCTTCCAATAACACATACTGGTACCTATGGATATCTTCCCAGTTAGCCACCTGAGATTAAAAAGTTTGCTAATCTTGGCAGAAATCTCAAATACCCTGGAACATTAAGTTGCCAATTATTGGAATTGGACTGTCATTTGTCCTGATGCATTTCTGATTGCCCTTTAGCCTTACGTTACTTGTCCTGGGTCAGAAGAGACCAACCCATCCCTTAGCCAGCTGGCAGTTTTGGTGAGGGTGCTGCTAATAAGATAAGAAAGCACTATGATAATCTTACAAACTGCATCTTTCACCTTTCTCCAGGAATAGTTTCCTTTTTTTTTTTTTTAAGAGAAGTAAATTAAAATAGGGGAAAAATCTGAAACAAGGTCCTGTTGAATATAACTTTCCAGGATCCACAAGATATTCAGAGGTGATTTGTACACCAGCCTTCATATTTCAGAACTGCAAAGGGATGAGCTCAGATCCTGTTCTCTCACATAGAATGTGCTGTAATACTTTGGCACAGATGCCCAAGATCCACTTGAAGCAAGGAGCATTAGTCTTTAATTTGTCTCTTAACTGGCCTTTCAGGACACTTAAATGTCATCCTTGTGTTTTTATTTGTATTAAAATTTACAAATACAAAGAAAGGCTCATTTATGAGGCCCTTTGTTTTCCTATCAGCTGGAAGAGAGGATCTGAGTAATTTAGGAAGGCGAGGTTTGTTTAACTGGAATAAAAAGGGAAATGGTCAAAGCTGAAATTGTTTAATTCTTTCTCACCGAGTAACTACAGAATTACAGATGTCTCTTGAATGCAATAAATTAATTTCAGTCATGCTTGTTTATTTGTACACATGCTGCCAAAGTAAAGGCCTAATCCAAAAATTAATGATTTGAGAGTCCGTTGGGTATTCTTCTGGACCACTTCCATTATTATTCACGTGAGCACACAGACAAACTCTCCTACAGTACAATGTGTAGCCAGCTGAGTGATTGATTAGGCAGCTAATGCATATCAAGGCACAGTTGAACTCACAGCTTCAAGCTAAAGCAAAGTTCAGCTACTTAAGTCATCTTTAAATGTGATTAAATCTATTGGGCTCCAGTTACATGGAACCAGAAACTAGAAAAGTTGGGTTAGTCAATGGAAATAACAACTGGTTATAAGTCCACGGTCAAAAGTAATGAAAGTATTCAAGAAAAGAAATTTTTTGTTAACAAGAATCAGATGTTGTGTTATTGACTTTTTTAAAAGTATAACAAACTGTTTCATAATTTGCCAAACAGCATCCACCTACATAAGTTAATAAAAGTACCACTGATTAGTTTGGGGGGAATCTAATTAGGGCAAGAGTTGACAGCAATACGCACTTGGCTAATAGGTGGATTTTCTCTTTATCACAGCATCCTTTAGTTGCTTCTCTATCCTGATACCTAGGAGGGAATACCACCACTCTCTAAGCACATGTGCACTCTGCAAACAGTATCAAGTATGGCTACAAGGGTAGTCCCTAAGAAGATCGTTCTTATTATAAAACTAGAAGAATCATTTGCCCCCTACTAGTTCCTCTAAGATTTGTAGCTATAATTACTTTATGTAGTGAAGTTCTCATGCACCATAGCAAATTTTTATTATACCAACACATAGCATCTTCAGTCTGCCCCTCTCCTGTTCATTAGACAGGAGAATAGTCTGGCCTATAAACCCCCATTAGTAACAAAATGATATATATCTATGCCTTCAAGCAATAGGTACAAAATTTCTACTTATAGACAAGGAAGTTACCAAGTGATTAAAGAAAACATTGATAAAGTTGGATATCATCATGATCATGATGAAGTCTCAGAGTTTAGAGTTTAGAAACATGAAATTTTAGGGTTGACAAGCAAATATTGAGATGAGTCTCTTGAGATGGCATTCTATGTGCTATTTCTTGGTTTTCCACCCATTACATGCTGTAAATTATAAGTTTTGACTCAGAAAGAATAGTTAATTTGAGAAATTTCTTTGTAGTTGTCTTACTAGCAAAAACTGCAGAAAAGACTGAATTTCACTTTGGGGTCAAAATGGTGTAGATGGGTGAGAAATCTAAGAGTTAGGGAAGGCTAAGGAAACAGAAACCACCTGCAGAATCAGAAGACACTCTTGGGAAGTCTTTGAATTCCCACAGACCATGGAGTTTGGTTTAAGCAGCAGAGAGGCTCTTAAAGACATCTTAACCACATGATCGGCATCCTATCTGCACATCCCTACTATTATCTTTTGGGGACTTAAAGAAAACAGCAATTTTACACTTTGACTAATTAGAAAAGAAGATAGAGCATTTCTAGTGGCTGGACGTGGTAGGAGTAGTAGTGGTACTCTCCGGGCCTGTTACAGAACTCGGGTGCTGCTCCTGGAGCAATGTCGTACTTCATTTGAGTCATACTTAAAGTTATTCACCAAATACATTCTTTCTAGAATTTAGCATCTCTTCAGACCAATATGATACTTTCTTTAAGAAGATAAGAACTAAATAAGATAATGGATCTCCATTGTGCCTTAGCTGCTGGGATGTTCAAAGTTAATTACTATAATTATTCTGGGTGTCCTCAGCATCTATATTGAAGACATATTCAACTTCTGTTGACTCCCTTACTTCTAACAGTTTTCAAATTCATTGCACTTTAGCCATTGGCTACCCAGGCTGGTGGTCCATCAAAGGCTCTACTTCATGGTATACTGTTGTCTCAAGGTAGACACTACCATCAGCTGGAACTGAATGACCTATGAAAGCATAAACCCCAGTGTATCACATCTGCCCATAACTTCTCATGCCTCTATCTCTTTCACTCCCTAGCTTCCAGAATTCTTGGTCTTAGACATCTGGACTCCTCCTAGACCATCACCTCCTCATGGTTTCCCTTCTTTTTTTTCCCCCAATATGATGAATCATACTATAATCTTATTTGCCAGGATCCTAAACATTGTGGCCCATTTTTTCCCCACTATACCCACTGTAAAAACTTTTATACCAATTTCTAGATCAATCCAACCATGTACTTTCTGGACCCCACCTCTAGAAGCCAAGCACCAGTGAAAAAGCACATAAATCAAATTGATTGGTGCCAATGCAGATTTGTGGACTTCAACTTTGGCTTGGCTTTAGCACTGCTTGGCTATCTTTATTTGTGTACATGGTTGGCCAACTTATTTTTCTACAGCAGCTATTTCAAACCTTCACTACTTTCCTCTTTATATACCACCTGTCTATTCTCCCACAGTAGTACCTTGCTTTAAAAACTCAACTAACAGTCATTGTATTCCTTTCTTCAATTCCCAATCACATTTCAAGTCCCCTATTCTCTAGTTTCCTTTGAAATTGCTCCAGCCAGAATTTTTAATGTCTTCTTTGTTGCTAAAACCAATGGATATTTTCTAATTCACATCTTAGTTAATCTGTTCATACTTCTTTTTATATGAAGCTCTACTCCCTTGGCTCTTGATTTATTTTTCTTCTATCTTAACAGCTCCTTCTCAGCCTCCCCTTAAAATTTTTCTTCCTTTGCCTGACCTATAACTATAAATAACTATTGTTATTTCCTAAGTTTTACCATCTTCCCCTTGATCAGAGCCTATAACATACTAATCCTATACTAGTAAAGTACCAAATGTGTACCACCATCCTACCTTTTTTTCCTAGGTTCCAGACATGTATATCTATCTAACAATCTGTTGGCAATTCAGCACTGGTTTTTGTTATTAGCAATAGTTAGTTCAGCCTCAAAAGCTCATGCTGTTGGGTCCACACATACCCTTCATCCTTGCCAACATTGCTACTTCATTCACTTATGACAGCATCGGGGAGCCAATGGCACAGTCCGGCTGATATTCACTGTCAAGTGCCTCTTCTGTTTTTGGTGGATAACATAAGATATAAAGATATTCACACTTTATGTTCACTCCCATAGGTCCACTTACTACAGCTTGAAACTTTCTCATTTCCAGGTTCCTGAAGATAGAGCCAAACCATTTGGCACTGCCAGTTAAGTCTGTGTATACTATGTATATTCTAACTTCAGGCTTCTTCTCTTTCTAGATAAGGTAAATAACCAGGTCTGCCGCCTAAAGCTCTGTCCATTATGAAGACTTTCCTTTACCATTGACTTTCAAAGCCACACTTGAGTGAGGATGTAGCACAGCCACCATCCATTTTCTACTTGCTTTCACATTCCTAACCTGATCTATCTGCAAACCAAGTTTGGACTTTTTTTTCCTCCTTCCTTCTGGGGTCATAAAGGATTCTCCCATAGATGTCAGTTTGGAAGGCACAGGTGCAACAGGGGTAGATGACATGGAGGTCTGGGTTACCAGCTCATAGCCCTGCATTGCCTCTACTGGTCCTACTTGTGCTTTTTCTTGGAGGTACCACTTCCATTTTAAGATATATTGACACTGGGCCCACTTGACTTTTGGGTTTTGTAGGTTTGACAATACTCGTGAGAGTAGTTCTGGCAACATGGTCATTTGATGTCCCATGTTGAGGTGCTCTGTCTCCACCAGGGCCCAATAGCACACCTGAAGCTATTTTTTGAAAGGTATATAATTTCATACTACAGATGGCATGGCTGAACTGAAGAGATCTGCACTATGATTTCCCTATTGAAGCTTGCCATAAACTCCATACGGTGTCTTTTCCCACCAGCTATTCTTCTAATAACATAGTGTCTTACAGATCATATGGTCGGTGCAGTAGATCTGTTTGCATTACAACTTGGAACTGAGGCCAAGTCTTTTCCTGCTCTGGATCCCTTCCAAACCTGGCAGTCTTTGTGTCACACACCATATTTATTAGTTGGAGTGATATTAGTAGGAGTGGAATTGCTACTGGTGTGGGAAGTACAATAAGCAATAAATGCAGCTTTGACTTTGAAGGAGATATTCCAGCATGCCCTAGACAACCAGGTACCTAAAATGGTGGTGGGACCCTGAATTTCTATAAGTTTTATCTCCCATCCTCTGAAGTGCTTGTATCTTACCAGGCCTTGAAAGGTACTTCCACTTTGTACTCATGTGGTCTGATTAATATGTCATTGATGTGATATTCTGCAGGATGTCTAATAAGCTCAGATCTTTTTAGACTATCTGATGACAAAAGCCAGGAGAGTTGATATAGCCCTGAGGCAAGATTGAAGATGTGTATTGTGGCTTGTTCCAAATAACACAAACTGATCTTGAACCTCTTTTCTGATAAGGATAAAAAAGGATTCATTCGGCAAATGAATGGCAAATTACCACATTCTCAGATTTGTGTTAATCTGATCCAGCAAAAGGTACTACATCTGATATAGTAGCTTGGATAGGGGCTACTATCTGGTAGATTTCACAGTAATCTATTGTTATCCTCGATCTCTCTGAGTTTTGCAGGAAACAGATTCCTGAATTAATCAGAGATAAGATGGGTACCACTACCCCTGTACCTTTTAGGTCTTTAAAGATAGCTTTGGTCTAACCCCCAGATTGTTTTTTATTTACTCTCTTGACTTAAGTAGAGATAGTTTCAGAGGCTCCACTTGACCTTTCCCACTATGACTGCTCTTACTCCAGAGGCCCAGGACCAATACAGGTTGTCACAAGTACCAGTTAGTTTAGTTTAGTTATGCATTTGAGACCAGGGAAATGGCAAGAGGATAGTCTATGGATCCAGTAGACCCACTGGGAGCCAGATGAAGACTCCATTTATCACCTAACCCTTACATTCTCCCACTTTAACTTGGGCCCATGAAGACACTTTGGGTTACTAGATATCAGTGTCAACTCAGACCCTGTGTCCAAAAGTCCTCAAAATATATGTGTGTTCCTCTTACCCCAGAGTACATTTACTTGAGTAGATAGCTGTGAGTCCCTTTGGGAAGGAGTAGATTCTAGCTCTAAGAAATGCCTCAGATCTGAAAACTGGTAAATTGCCCAGTTTCTTGATTACCTGTCCTTGATTTCTTTTGCCATTAGGTCCACCATGTTCTTTTAACCTTATCCATAACTCTCTGTGGGTTAGCCACCCCTCTGCCTCCTTGCCACTCATTATAGTCATTGCATGCACTTGGGAGTGTCTTGGTAAAGTGGTGCCACCTGTTATTTCGTAGTCTTGTCTCTATTATTTCAGAGTCTTGTTATCCACATTACTGTTTTGAGCTTAGTTCTGTAACAGCATCTCTTACCATCCCCCTGCCATCAATGGAGCTTCTGAGTGATGTTAGTACCCTGTTCACCAGCAGATGCTTTATTGCTTAAGTAAGTGGTATATCCTCCAAACTCTCCTGTACACCACAGTCTTAGTGGGTTTTCTGCCTTATGGTATAATCACTCCAGCATGCCCACTTCTCTAAGACTTCCAAACTCTTCTTTCCCAGCAGCCATAGCATTTTGGCACTTCCACCTCACTTAGAGTGGGCCATCATTTTCCCATGCTTTTAGGGGTCCTCCTAGTAACTCGTGTATACCGTCTCTAGGGTGTTGAATGCTGTATCCTAGGAATGTGATCTCAAATTTATAATTTCTCCATTTTTCAACGTATGCTCCTTCTCTCTTGATCAGTACCCTCAGAATACAGTCCAATGCATACTCTCCCAGCTCAGGACAATGGTGGGTGACCCAGCCCCAAAATCATAACCCAGCATCTGCTTTCTCAGAGCAGTCCTGGCACCAACTACTGAAGTTTGTATTCCCTGGGAAGCAGACTCCGAGACAAAGATTGGCATGTAGGATGTTAGTAGGTAGTGCTCTTGGGATCAAGACCTGTGGAAAGGAAGGGAAGAAGCAAGATCAGTCAAAGGGAAAAGCCAATTTGGGATACAGCCTCAATAGAAGCCTCAGCTAATCCTCTGGGTTCTTCTGAAGATGGGATAATCCTTTAGAGGTCCCAAGTTGGGGAGAAGGGACAAAGTCTTTATAGCTCCCTCACATTGAATATTAGCCATCTCAGAAAGGGGTTATGGCACTGAGTAAGGCTGTTCTCTTCACTGAGGCAAACCCTGAAGAAGGCTAACAGCCAAAACTATTTTTGATAGCACATCCAGAAGCTAGGATAATAAATCCTTCATTTCTGAGGGGGAATCTGGGTGGGTCGTTGCAGCCTCCACTACACACAGTGTTAGAGTATACTCATACTAGACAAGGCATGTCTGCAAGACCTTCCATTTATCACCTTTCCAAAATTAGATGAGGTTGAAAAATCTCCGGAGGGCATCTGACAATCTGATCCAAGGGCTTAGGAATCAGGGAAATTGATACCAGTTAAAAGAGTATGACCATGTTTAAGCCATAATCTATTTCTAGAAAAGAGCTTCACAAACTTTTTCTTCACAGAAAATACTATGTCTCTCACAACTGTAGTTGGGAGCCCCATAAATTCTGTCTTAAATTTGTGTCAATGAAATTGCAAAAGCTTAAAAGAGGTTGATTAAAAGATGTTGTGTTATCTTCTTGCCTTGAAGATGGACCCTAGGTTAATCATAAAGTTTTACTCATATGAAAATAGGGCCCCGGAGACCATAACTGGGAGATGTGCTTCCTTATAAGTTTATTTCCTTCCTTCCTTCCTTATAAGTTTACTTACATGTTTACTCAGAACCTATGGCACAGGGATTACATGCGGGCTTTTTAGGAGAACCTAGACAATGCTAACTGGAGAATTCTGAAGAAAAGCAGAAGGTATAGCTCATTTACAAGAAGAGCAAGTTAGGGACTTCTAGCCAGAAGATGAAGACTGAAGTATGATGTGGGGAGCACATGATCAATGGTCCTAGTATCTCAGGATTTTCCCTACATCTCTCTCAGTGAATGTGGTCTCCTAGGTCACTAACCCAACAAGTAGTGAAGATATTCTTGTACATCTCAAATGCTAGAGCCTTGGGGTAGACAGTAAGTCTGGTCTACTAATCAAGGTTCAGCCCATGCCAATGAATCTATTATTGTCACAACCTGGAGCAAATACCCATCTTCAGGAAATCCACTAGAAATCTAACTCCCCCTGCAGGTATCTGAGCCTTAACATGCAGCAGAATTTGTTCCAGCTGTAGGATTTGGGGAGCAATGAGAGAGAGGGTGGGCCAGAATGGCCAGCACCAGGACATACTCTTCCTTTTGGTAGGAATGGGAGAGATGATGAGTGAAATGTGATCCTTCTGCCAGTCTCATATCTGACATCAAGGCCAAGTCCACCAACCTGTAGAAGTGGTGTTTTCAACTTTTATCATGCATTCATTGCATGGAACAATCCTAAGACTTTCTGAGAGCAGTAATCACAGAACTAGGCTTGGGCAAAGAGGCTGAATTATGCAGTGTAACTGGGAATTGGCCTCTACAAGACCCCGACATGGTATTGATATCCAACTCACAGAGCTGTTGGTATGTGACTTAGTGTAGCTTCAGACACACTGATCACTTTGTTACCCTTCCTGAGCACAAAATCAAGGGTGCTATGAGGTGCTGAGCACAAAACCAAGGTTACTATGAGTGCAGAATTTGGTTCATCCTGAAATAAGTGCATCTTTAAGAGAAGGGACAGAAGGTTCTTTGGGTTATCATGATCCCTCCGAGATTGACAGTAGCCAGGAGCAGGGTTTTGATGAGGTTGGCTAAAGTAATGTTGAAATGAGTGGTGACTTCCTCCTACATTTGGTCTATGCCCCTAATAGTCAAGCCCAAGTCTCAATCCAGTGACTTTCAAAGTGGAAGCTTGAAAAGATCTCTTATGCCAACAGTACACAGGGGTGGGAAGGAGGTAATAAGGGGACTTTTGTGTCTTTCCCACTTCTGAACTCTTGGGGAAAGAAAAAAAAAGTTAAAGGCTCTGAATAGATTTATATAAATCTTGGTCTTAAAATTCTTCACAAGGACCCCATCTTCTAGAGCAATAGATCTTAATCCTTCCATTTTTATAGCAAATATTTTTCCATGTCCTTTTTATTATCCTCATATTTAATTTATATAAAATCTTCCTTACATGTTTAAAACAAAATGAAGCAAAAAACTAGAATTTTTTCTATCTGTATTATGGAGAAATTTTTTAAAAAGTAACATAATAAAATATCTTTCAAAGGTAAATGCCTAGACACAAAACCACTAAAAGACCTAATAAAGTAGGCATATATTTACAGCTATATGTTGAGACACCACACACATGACAATTACAAATGCTGACTGCTGTAAGTATACAGACTGGAAAGTCAAATACCAAGAATGGTTTTATTGTGGCAACATGTTTTTCTGCAATTGTGCATAATGTTTGCACATTTTAAAAATACATTTATCTCAATTTACAGGGTAGTGATCTTCCTGAAAAGTTCAGTGTATATTAAATTACATAAAAACACTTGATACTTTCATGTAAAATGGAGATTGGTTCTTGACCCAATAATGATAAATAGGTTTTTCATCTACATAAATGTTTCTTGGATGTGGGACACTTCTTCATTGCATGGAAATGCTCCATGAAGTAGAAGACATCTAGCACCACTGGCCCCTATCCAGTAAATGCCAATAGCACTTGGCAATCATTGTGACAACCAAAAAATACCACCCTCTCTCAAATTTCCAAAATGCCCCTGGCAGCCGTACTTCTCTGTAAAGAATCCCTGGTCTGCAGGATGAAGTCCAAACTCCCTAGCTGTCTTATCTCAGGCTGCTATAACAAAATACCAGAGAGTGGAGACTTAAGCAACAGGAATTTATTTTCTCACAGTTCAGCAAGGTGGAAGTTTGAGATCAGGGTACCAGCATAATCACGTTCTAGTGAGTATATTCTTCTGGCTTACAAATGGCTACCCTCTCACTGTGTCCTCACATCATACAAAGAAAGAGAGAGCAATCTCTCTGGTGTTTCTCCTCATAAGGGCACAAATCCTATTAGATCAGGGCCCTACCCTTATAACTTCATCTAACCTAAAATTATTTCCATGAAGGCCCTATTTGCAAATACAGTCACACTGGGAGTTAGGGCTTCAATTTATGAATTTTAGGGAAACACAATTCAGTCCATAGCACTAGCACATCACACAAGGCCCTCCACTGTCTGCTCTCTGTGGGCTTCCCTGCCTTGAAGTCTCATCAACACCAGGCTGCTTATAACTCAACTGTGCTATCTTACGTCTTTGTTTCTTTGCTTGAACTTCATTCTATTTTTAAAATGACTGAGCATTTCTTTAAGGAAGGCTTTCCTCTCTTTCTAGGCTGGGTTAAGTACTCCTTCCTTGGATTTCCCTGTCTGACTCTACCTTTAAAATTAGCAAGCTGCATAATCTAATATTCTCCCCATTTTTGTGAATTCCTTGAAGATACTGTGTCTTATCTGTGATGGACTCCTCATCACATAGCACAATGTTTGGAATCTAGCGGCTATCAATTTCCATGTGGTAGAATCCTGAGAAGTTATAATCATCAAAGCTGATGGGCTCACCAAAGATGTGAGGGAGGGGGGAGCGGCAGAATATGGCTACAGTTCAGTGAAAGCACAGAGAAGGAATGTTCACATTGGATGAAGGAGGAGGAGGAGAAAATTTCAGTGTCATTAAAAATTATGGGAAGAAATATTCAAGGAATATATATAGCCAGCTGGTTCCTAGACTACAGAAAACTCAGGGAATTAAGATACATAAAATAACATCAGGTCTTTTAAAAGGGAAAATCATTGGTAACATTCAAAAAAGAGTTTCATTAGAGTTGGGTTAGAGAGGAACAAATGATGGAGGTTTAAGAAGAGATTGAATGGATAGGAAATGGAAGTACCCATCATGAATCACAAGGTAAAAATTCTGTAGGTACCTGAAAGCTAGCCCTATATTAAAATTTCTCAAAGATATAAGCTTTGTCTTTTTAGAGTAAAAAAATAATTTTTACTTATGCCCATTAAATGATACATGCAAAGTTTAAAGAGAAAGTAAAAATTATTCAAAACTCTAAAAATCTGAGGTAAACATTTATATTTTGGTGAGCATTCTCCCAGTAACCTTCCTATGCAATTATACATTTTTTATAAAAGTGGGTGATTATTTCTCTTTTTTTTAGTTAGTATATTCGATAGTTTATGAAACTGTTTTTAAGATCCAGTGATTGCAAAGTATTTGTATAATTTTTGAACATTCAAAATCTCATTACTTCATGTGTTGCAGATGACTTAATTAAAGAATACAGAAATTTCACTGGTAATAGAAATGGACATAATTTACTCTGGGAAACTTGGCTTTCAAAATAACATGCATTTGATTAAATAAAGTACAGACTCTCCTTTGGTTTTGTAACTCTCTTGCGCTTTGGTTGGGGATGGAGGGTGAGCATGCCCCCTCAGTGTTTGCTTCACCTTTGTTTTCACTGAACTATAAACTCTAAGAGAAATACCAGGGTGAGAAGTCATGGCCACTTGTCTTGTCTTTAAATTGTGAATTAAGCCTTCATGAAAATCCAAGGACAAAGCCCTTTGCTCTGGTTTTGTGTGTATGTGCCGGCGGGGGTGGAGGGTGTTTGACCCGGTCATTCTTCCCTACTCCCTCTCAGAGAGTGTCTGAGGCATCTCCTTGTGCCTCTTGCTTACCCAGCTGCAGGTGGCAGGTCCCCAGCTCCCGCTCCAAGTGAAACTTGAAGGTAGGACAGAGCCCTACACTGGGAGTTGTAAGAAGTTAGGTCTCCTAAAATGAGGGCCTGTATAGTTGACTTACAAATATGCTCCCAGATCTAAAATTCTATGAGTTTGTAAGGCAGAGCTCTACAAAGGCAAGGAAGTTTCCATTTTATTTTCAGGAACCCTTAGGAGCAAACTTAAAAGTGAATCTTCTAGCCTAGGGTTTGTAATGCAGCTCATCTGTTCTACCAATAATGGTACTGGCAACTCTCCCCCCACTTCTTCACACTGTATGATTTAGTTCCAGAATCAAACATTTTCTGCCAATATGCCAAGAAAGTCTGAATCCCCTAATCTAATGCTGGTCAGGGCAGGGGGGCGGGGGAGACACAGACTCAGCTGTGACACATCAGTTTGCCCAGGCTACCTCAAAGGACTGTTGTTTGCCCTGATACTAAAATTGAAGATGAAAAGAGAAAGGGTACACAGCAATACATTTAGATGCCACATTGGACATGAGAAATAATTATGCCCCACCTAGACATTTCACATATGAAGAAAGTGAGACTTCGTAAGATCATTGTCTTAAATTGGGTCAAATAACTATATAGCGTCAGAACTTAAAGTAGAAGAAATATCTCTTGACAACCTGGTTAATATTTTCCCTCTTTCATAGTTCTGTTTCATACACCACCATATGCCCTCTCAGAGAACATATACGAATATACATATATAAATTCATATATGTGAATATATACATAAATACATATATATTTATAGTCAGCAGCCACTTCTGGCATTTATGTACACATAATGTGGTGCCTGGGAATATTTTACTTTTCTCATCAAAAGTACCCATAGCTGCTTATTCTGAACATCTGGAATAACGGAACTCTAAGCAAAATGCAGTGTGCATAATGCCAGGCACACTTAATCCCTCTTTTGAATGAATTACCAAGATCAGTGTGAAGGAAAGAGTTCAGTAGACCTAATAGAACTGATTTGCAGTGTCACAGCTAATATATTGCAACACAAAAATCTCCCTTGAAGTAGATATATTCTACTGTCAGATGGGCTGAAAATAAGCCAGACTACCACATCCAAAAACAGTGATAAATGGCCATCCCTGAACAGGGGAAGGTGTCCAGTAAGGTCTCTATAGTATTGGAGTGGAACCAAGTTTTTTTAATATCTTTATTCATGGTCTGGTAAAGGGCAGGGAGTAAACCATATCTCCTGCTAGTCTGATAAATGTGTTAAGTTGGCAGCTGTTTAAAACTGTAACGGTAGACGATATAATGCACCATGAAAAAGAGGCGCTAGAAATATGGCAAAAAATTGTGAAATGAAATTCAACTTGGAAATATGAATGTCGATACAATTGGGAATTATAGTATGAAACAGGAAAAGGGTCCAAAATCTGGCCTGAAGGGAGAAAAAAAGAGCAAGTAACAAAACTCACAGTACTTTTCATTCCCAAATAAGATCTGCCAAGAGGAGATTAGAACTTTACATATTTGCAAATATCATAAAGCCAGAGTATGTAGCTGAGAGGGTAGTAACAAAACCACAGAGGGGCATATCAGGTCAATAATCATGTGAGGCCACTCTAATAACACCACGGAACGAGCTAGTGGCACTTCCAGAAAAGCCAGAAGAATTGCATTAACAGATCTATTAAACAGCCTCAGGTGACTAGACACCACTCACAGTAGAAAAGTTTTTGGACTCTAGGAACATGAAGTGGGTGGAAGGTGACACGCATTTTAATGGCTTGCCTGTGACAGTCAACCTGTGTGCAATTAAGACTCAAAGCATTAACATGAATAATATAATCCCTCAAATAGAAGGTAAAAATAAAATGCTAATGCCATGACTGTTTACCGATCACCAATAGGCAGAAATCATTCCAATAAATATTTTCTTATGATCCAAACACTACATCTTCCAAAGAGTACTGCTCATGAGCAGAAGCTATGTGAAGACCTCAAGTGAAGCCCAAGATGAATGTACTTGCCAGAGGATGAAGGTCTCTTTGGAATCTCCTCTTCAGGAATTTTTAAAGTTATTTTGGGGGATTGATTGATTGATTGACTGATTACTTTTTAATGAAGTATAATTAGGATACAATATCTATTAGTTTCAGGTGTACATCACAGTGATTCAATATTTTTTATACATTACAAAATGATCCCCACAATAAATCTACCACCAGTCAGCATACAAAGTTATCACAATTTTATTAACTATTTTCCCTGTGCTGTGTGTACATTACATCCTCATGACTTATTTATTTTATGATTGGGAGTTTGTGCGTTTTAATTCCCTTCACCTCTTTCACCCACCCCCTAACCTCTCTCCTCTCTGGTAACCAATAGTTTGTTTCTTGTATCTATGAGCCTGTACCTGCTTAGTTTTGTTTGTTTGGTAGGTTTTGTTTTGTTTTTTAGATTCTATATTTGTCTTTGTCTGACTTATTTCACTTAGTATAATGCCCTCTAATTCTATCCATTCTATTGCCAGTGGCAGTATTTTATGCTTTTTTATGGCTGAGAAATATTCCATCATATTATATACCATATCTTTGTTATTCATTTATCTTTTGATGGACACTTAGGTAGCTTCCATATCCTGGCTATTGTAAATAATGCTACAATGAACATAGGGGTACATTTATTTCCTCAAATTTATGTTTTTGTTTTCTTCAGATACATACTCATAAGTGGAATTGCTGGATCATATGGTAGTTGTATTTTTAATTTTTTGAGCAACCTCCATACTGTTTTCCACAGTCCCTACACCAATTTACATTCCCACTAACAGTGCACAAGGATTCTCTTTTCTCCACATCCTCACCAACATTTGTTATTTTTTGTCTTTTTCCCCGCTTGTAAACAACAGATTTCATTTGTTATAACACTGCTTATATGTGTTGGGAGACAATTATTCATGTGTCTCTAATGTTTCTTCCTGTTTTGCAAGGGAAAAACCTTTCCAAGGCTGTGTCAATAGCCAATCTGAAAGGAGTGAGGTGATAGCTCATTGTGGTTTTAATTTGCATTTCCCTGATGATTAGCGATGTTGAGCATCTTTCATGTTCCTGTTAGCCATCTGTATGTCTTCTTTGGAAAAACTTCTATTGAAGCCCTCTACCCATGTTTTAATTGAGTTGTTGAGGGGTTTTTTAAATATTAAATTGTATAAGGCCCTTTTATATTTTGGATATTAATCCCTTACTGATTTGCAAATGATTTGCAAATACCTTTCCCCATTCAATAGGTTGCCTTTCATTGTCTTGATAAGTTTCCTATGCTATGCAAAAGCTTTTTAGTCTGTTGTAATCCCATTTGTTTATCTTTTGTTGCCCTTGCCTGAAGAAACTGGTTCAATATATATATATATATATATTGCCAAGACTGATGTCAAAGAGTTTATTGCCTATGTTTTCTTCTGGCAGTTTTATGGTTTCAAGACTTACATTCAAGTCTTTAATCCATTTTGAAATCATTTTTGTATATGATGTAACACAGTAGTCCAGTTTTATTCTTTTGCATGTAGCTGTCCACTTTTCCCATCACCATTTATTAAAGAGACTTTTCCCCCATTGTATATTTTCACTTCCATTGTCTTAGATTAATTGGCCATATATGTATGAATTTATTTCCGGGTTCTCTACCCTGTTTCATTGATGAACATGTCTGTTTTCATGCCAGTACCATACTGTTTTTTATTTACTACATCTTTGTAGTATAGTTTGAAATCCGGGAGAGTAATAATTCCGGCTTTGTTCTTTATCAAAAGTCCTTTGGCAATTCAGGGTGTTTTGTGATTCCATACAAATTTTAGGATTCTTTGTTCTAACTCTGTGAAGAATGCTGTTGGTATTTTGATGGAGATTGCACTGAATTTGTACATTACTTTGGGGAGTATGGACATTTTGACAATATTAATTCTTCCAATCCATGATCACAAATATGTTTCCATTTCTTTGTGTTGTCTTCAATTTCTTTCATCAATATCTTATAGTTTTCAGCAATACAGGTATTTCACCTCCTTGGTTAAATTTATTCTTAGGTGTTTTAGTCTTTTTGATGCAATTATAAGTGGGATTGTTTTCTTAATTTCTTTTTCTGATAGCTTATTATTATATAAAAATGCAACCAATTTTTATATGTTAATTTTGTATCCTGAGACTTTACTGAATTCATGTCTTAGTTCTAATAATTTTTTTAGTGGAGTCTTCAGGGTTTTCTATATCATGTCATCTCCAAATAGTGACAATTTTACTTCTTCCTTTCCAATTTAGATCCCTTTTATTTCTTTTTCTTGCCTAATTGCTATGGCAAGGACTTCCAAAATTATGTTAAATAAAAGTGGTGAGAGTGGGCAACGTTGTGTTGTTCCTAATCTTAGAGAAAAAGCTTTCAGCTTTTCACCATTGAGTATAATATTAGCTATAGTTTTGTCACATATGGCCTTTATTATGTCGAGGTACATCCCTTTTGTATGCACTTTGTTGAGAGTTTTTGTCATAAATAGATGTTGAATTTTCTCAAATGCTCTTTCTGCTTCTATTGAGGTGATCACATAATTTTTATCCTTCATTTTGTTATGTAATGTATCACATTGATTGATTGGCAGATGTTGAACCATACCTGCATCCCTAGAATAAGTCCCACTTGATTATGGTGTATGATCCTTTTAAGGTATTGTTGAATTCAGTTTGCTGATATTTTGTTAAGGATTTTTGCATCCATGTTCATCAGGGGTATTGGCCTATACTTTTCTTATTTTGCAGTGTCTGTCTGGTTTTGGTATCAGGGCAATGCTTGTCTCATAAAATGCATTTGGAAGCCTTCCTTTCTCTACAATTTTTGGAATAATTTGAGAAGGATATGTATTAATTCTTGAATTTGGGTAGAATTCACCTGGGAAGCTGTCTGGTCTTGGACTTTTATTTGGGGGAGTTTTAAATTACTGATTCAATTTCATTCTTGTAACTGGTCTATTCAGATTTTTTATTTCTTCATGATTCAGTCTTTCTAGGTTGTATGTTTCTAGGAATTTATCCATTTCTTCTAGGTTTTCCAATTTGTTAGCATATAATTGTTAGTAGTAGTCTATTCTGATCTTCTCTGTATTTCTGTGGTGTCAGTTGTAACTTCTCTTTCATTTCTGATTTCATTTGGGAGGGCTTTCTCTTTTTTTCTCCATGAGTCTGGCTAGAGGTTTACTGATTTTGTTTATCTTCTCAAAGAACCAGATTTTAGTTTTATTAATCTTTTCTAGTGCTTTTTTTCCCCTCTATTTTATTTATTTCTGCTCTGGTCATTACTAATGCCTTCCTTCTACTCACTTTGGGCTTTGTTTACTCTTCTTTTTTTCTAATTCTTTTAGATGTAAAGTTAGATTGAGATTAAATAAATTGTTTGGAATTTTTGTTTCTTGAGGTAGGCCTGTATTGCTATGAACTTCCCCCTTAGAACGGCTTTTGCTGTGTCCCAAAGATTTGGGACTGTTGTGTTTTCATTTTTATTTGTCCAAAGTTATTTTTTTATTTCCTCTTTAATTCCTTCCTTGACCCATTGGTTGTTTAGTAGCATGTTGTTTAGTCTCCATGTGTTTGTGGTTTTTTAGTTTCTTCTAGTAATTGATTTCTACTTTCATGCTATTGTCAAAAAGATGCTTAATATGTTTTCAATCTTCTTGAATTTATTGAGATTTGTTTTGTGGCCTAACATGTAACCTATCCTGAAGAATGTTCCATGCGCACTTAAAAAGAATGTGTATTCTGTAATTTTTGGATAAAATCTTCTGTATATATCTATTAAGTCCATCTGGTCTAATGTGCCATTGAGGCCAATATTCCCTTATTGATTTTCTGACTGGATGATCTATTCATTGACATAAGTGGTATATTAAAGTCCCCTCCTATTATGGAATTACTGGCAATTTCCCCCTTTATGTCTGTTAATATTTACTTTATATATTTGGGTGCTCATATTGGGTGCATAATTTTTTAGGAATCTTATATCCCTTTCTTGGATTTTCTTTATCATTATGTAATGCCCTTTATTGGCCTTTGTTACAGTATTTGTTTTAAAGTCTATTTTGTTTGATATGAGTATTGCTACTCTAACTTTTGTTTCATTTCCATTTGCATGGAATACCTTTTTCCATCCCTTCACTTTCAGCCTGTGTATGTCTTTAGATCTGAAGTTAGTCTCCTATAGGCAGCATATAGATGGGTCTTGTTTTTTTTAATCCATTGAGCTACTCTTTGTCTTTTTATTGGAGCATTTAGTCCATTTACATTAAAAGAAATTATTGTTGGTATGTCTTTAGTGCCATTTAGTTAATTGTTTTCTGGCTGTGTTTGTAGTTCTTTGTTCTTTTCTTCTCTTCTCTTCCCTTGTGTTTTGATGGTTTCTTTTAGTTTTACATTTGAGTTCCTTTCTCCTTATTTTTTGTTTATCTATTGTAGATTTTTAGTTTGTGGTTACAATGAGGTCTCTATTATCTATCTATCTATCTATCTATCTATCTATCTATCTATCATCTATCTATCTATCTATCATCTATCTACCTATCATCTATCTCAGTCTATTTTGAACTGATAGTCATTTAATTGTGACACATTCCAAAAGTACTACATTTTTATTTTTATTTTTTTAAGATTTTATTTATTTATTTGACAGAGAGAGAGATAGTGAGAGCAGGAACACAAGCAGGGGGAGTGGGAGAGAGAGAAGCAGGCTTCCCGCTGAACAATGAGCCCAATGTGGGGCTTGATCCCAGGACCCTGGGATCATGACCTGAGCCGAAGGCAGACGCTTAATGACTGAGCCACCCAGGCGCCCCTCAAAAGCACTACATTTTCATTCCACCACTCCACATTTTATGTTTTTGATGTCATATTTTACATCTTTTTATTTTGTATGTCCCTTAACTGCTTATTGTAGTTATAGTTGATTTTACTATTTTTGTTTTTTAACCTTCATACTAGCTTTTAAGTGGCCAATCTATTGCCTTTACTATATAGTTGCCTTTACCAGTAAGATTTTTTTCATGTATTTTCTCATTTCTATTTATGGCCTTTTCTTTTGTACTTAAAGAAGATCCTTTAACATTTCTTGTAAGACTGGTTTAGTGGTGATGAACCAGGTTGTCTGGGAAATTCTTTATGTCTCCTTCAATTCTGAATGATAATCTTGCCAGATAGAGTATTCTTGGTTGTGAGTTTTTCCCTTTTACATTTTATATCCTGTCACTTTCTTCTGACCTGCAAATTTTCTGCTGAAAAATCAGTGATAGTTTTAGGGGTTTCCCTTGCATGTGACTATTTCTTTTTTTCTTGCTAACTTTAAGATTCTCTCTTTGTCTTTAACTTTTGCTATTTTTAATTATCATAGATTTTGGTGTGGATCTCTTGGGTTTATCTTCTTTGGGACTCTCTGTGTTCCTGGACCTGGATTCTGTTTCCTCCCCAGGTTAGGAAAACTTTTAGCCATTATCTCTTCAAATAAGTTTTCTGCCCCTTTGTCTCTGTCTTCTCCTTTTGGGACCCCTATAATGTGAATATTGGTATATTTGATGTTGTCCCTGAGGTCCCTTAAACTATTCTTTTTAAAAATTTTTTTTCTTTTTGTTATTCTGTTTGGGTGATTTCCATATTCTGTCTTCCAGATCACTGATCCATTTTTCTGTATTATCTAATCTGCCATTGACTCCCTCTAGTGTATTTTTCATTACAGTTATTGTATTCTTCAACTCTAATTGGTTCTTTCATATATTTTCTAATTCTTTGTTGAAGTCCTCACTGTGTCTTTCCACTCCTCTCCTGAGTTTGATGAGCATCTCTATTACTATTACTTTGAACTTTTTATCAAGTAAATTACTTACCTCCATTTCAGCGGGGTATTTTTCTGTGGTTTTATCTTGTTCTTTCATCCAAAACATATTCCTGTTTCCTCATTTTATTTGACATTCTATGTTTCTATGAATTAGGTGAAACAGCTATCTCTCCCGTCTTGAAGGAGTAGCCTTATGTAGGGTTGTCATTTGTGTAAACTGTATGTGCCTGGTAGCTTGGCAGGCTGCCTGGAGCTGAAGCTGGTGTGGGCCACGGGCTCCTGGAGCATGCCATGCAAGGGCTGCCTTGACAGGACAGCAGGAGCTGAAGCAGGTACAAGCCAAGGGGTCTCTGGGCATGCTGCACTGGGACCGGGGTCACCCTGGCAGGATGGCTGAAGTTAGAGTGGGCATGGGCCAAGGGGTCCCAGGGTGCACTGTCCTGGGGCCACCTTGGCAAAATGGCTGGAGCTGCTGTGAGCCAATGGTCCAAGGCATGCCAGGGTGGCCTAGCAAACCAGTTAGAGCACCTGTATGCTGCTCCTGCTGGCACTATCAGGGTAGAAGAAGAGCATAAAAAGTGACCAGCACCAGCACCCTTGACCCCAGAGAGAGTTTTAGCACTTCCCCACCCATTTGGCTGATGTGCTAGGGTTAGTAAATGGATTTCCTGTACTTATGGTCTAGTTGTTTTCCATACTACTGTTTTTCCATTGTGCCCCAAGGTGAGTGGGTCTGTGCATGGGTCCCTCAGTGATATCCCTCCCTACCACAGAGTGCCATGTCAAAGGTGGGATTCCCACTGTTACCATGTCTCCATCTCTCCTACCCTTCTCTACATGATCCCTCTATTTTTATTGTGCACAAGCTGTTTAATCAACCCTCAGTTCTTCTTCAGGAGGAATTGCTTTATATATAGGCATAGATTTGATGTGTCCATGGGAAGAGGTGAGTTCAGGGTCTGCCTGTGCCACCATTTTGGACTGTCCTCTTATTTTTCAGATTACTTCCCATAGGCACCAATTTTGAATCAATCAAATCTAGATTCAAATGCTAGTTCTATTATTTCCTATTATTGCATCACTAGAAGTCTCTTATCCTTGTTTTCTTCAGCTATAAAAGGTAGATAATAGTACTTCCTCTCTAGGTTTATATGAGGACTCAAAGCATAATACATAAGCAACATTTTGCACAATATCTACTCATAGGAGGCATTAATAATAGAAGCCATAAAAATCTATCTGAAGTGGTAAAGTACAGTGGGTAAGAAATACCTAGTTCAACTCTCAGTTCTTCCCAGCTCTCCAATTTGGGGCAAATTATTTAAGCATACCGTGTCCCTGTTTTTAATTTTTTCAGTGGAAAAAATAATAGTACCTGCCTTTCTACATGATGGTTATGAGACTTAAATGAAGAAAATATATGTAAAATACCTTGCCTAGAACACAATTAACTACACAAAAATATGAGTTACTATATATTCATACATTAAATTCAAGAGGCTCTAAACTCCAAATATATTAAACAAAATATAATTGATTAGGTCATCTGTATTGCATTTCACTTGCTTAGCTGGTAAAACTGAAAGTCATAGATGCTGTTTATACATCTGGATGTCTAGAATGCAGTGACCCATAGTGATTAAGAGCATGATTCCTAGAATCAGGTGCAACTGGGTTCAAATCCTGGCTCTCCTACTAGCTGTGCCATTGTAAGTGTGAGATTTAACCTCCTGAAATCTCATTTTCTTTATGCAAAAAAGAATTATCCGGGGCACCTGGGTGGCTCAGTTGGTTAAGCGACTGCCTTCAGCTCAGGTCATGATCCCAGGGTCCTGGGATTGAGCCCCACATCAGGCTCTCTATTCAGTGGGGAGCCTGCTTCTCCCTCTCCCTCTGCCCCTGCTTGTGTTCCTGCTCTCGCTGTCTCTCTCTCTGTCGAATAAATAAATAAAATCTTTAAAAAAAAAAGAATTATCCACTTCGTGGAATTGTTGTGAAGATTCAAGGGACCCATAATGAGAGTGGAAGGGCATTGCTACATCTTGACTTGCTCCTACTACCTACTATGACAGCTCCCAGGTCCAAAGAATTGGAGAGAGCTAAGGAAATCTCTCTTCTATTTCTCTCATCTTGTGGGTCAGCTTCTCTTGGCTAGTTCCTAAATCTGGGAATAGTTCCAGGGACAAGATGCAGCTGAGGACACAGAGAACAGACTGAGAGCAGAAATCAGGGACAGTTGGAAGACATAAGCTATGGGCAAACCCAGATCCTTGTGGATGGAAGTTGGCTGGACCTGGTGTCATTGGGCAATGACCATGGGAAGGAACAGACAAACAAGAAACATTACATGGCCTTAAAGATACAGAAAAAGTCTCAGAATCAAAAAAAGGATAAGGTGATTTTTATGAGTGCATCTGTGGGGAGTGGAAGTAAGTGTGGCTCTGGAGAAAGATACTCTAAATGTTTTCATTTTGTTACTAAAAGTAAATATGAAATATGACACAATTTTTTAAATACCCGCTATTTCTTCATTAACTAGTTGTGTTATTTTGCCCAATCATAGAGGACTGATTTATTAAAAGAATCCAAATGTTCTTTTTTATCCTCCCAAATAATCAATTTTATTATATATTGTCCAAATTAGAAAGTCCAGATGGGGTCACAGAATAGAAATCTTTTCACATTAAATATTTCTCCCCCATAGAACACTTTGTTTTCTCAGTCCACTAGAAGGGAGAAGAACAGATATAAATTTTGTCAAAAGAAAACAAAATATCTCCCTTAAAAGGGGTTAGAAATCTAGAAGGAAGACAGAGGGTTCTACAAACAGTGAATGTATAATTGATGTTATTAATGATGGAGTCAAAGAGATAATAGAAAAAATAGGCAAATTGAATTAACTCTAATCCTGTAAACATGAATAGTCCATGAAAATCTAAAATATGAACAGTCTGTGAAGATATTTATTAGTCCACTCACTTTCTGATCTACAGAGTAGGCCCCACACAGATCAAAACCAGTAACTTTCTGTTCATAAATTACTCTCTGGGAGTCAGTTGGGCAATTTTAGAAAGTTTTCAACTCCAAGGTCATTTGAGAGCTATTAATGTAAAAGTGAATTTTTTAACTGGTACCCTGAGGAGCTCATAAGAATTAACATGGAAGTAACTTCTGTACTTGGAGAACCTGGCCAAGAATAAGATAAATATGGGGCAGGACAGATCCTTTTGTGACTTGAGCAAGTCAAAAGCATGGTCAAGATTTACATGCACATCTCAAGTGATTCTCAATCCCAGTGAATTGCAAGTGAGACACCAGAGCCCTTATCTTGGACATCTAGATTCCCCTGTAGTTCTTTAACAACTTCCTTTGATACAAATTTATTAATGAGGATCCAGCAGAGCAACTGCATTTCCATGTGTTTAATTTGTCATTGACTACCACTGTGTATCTTACATACATACATTTCTAACTTTTTTAGTAGAGTAACTTATCATTATTAAAGTAATCTGATTTGATCACGGAAACTTTATTCTGGCTAAAAGATGCTATCCTTGGTGTAATTTTTGTAAAAAATGTAATAGTTATTTTTTAATGGAACAGTAATTTTCAATTACAGCAACAATGTACCAATTCACTTGATGATCATTTGATGTAATGCTCTCAGTTTTGCCTCCATGTTTCTCACTTTCTGAAACTTCAATAAACAGAAAAACTCTGCAAAGCCTACACAAAGCATAGCTTCAATCACTTGTTCAGGAAATCTATACAAGAAATTTACCATAACATTTTTCATTTAACCAATTTAATCTTTCGTATCACATTTCATGCTGTAGCTTAAATAGTCACATAATATGCATTATTAGGTAATTATTCTCTTTGGCAGCTAGGGTGTTAAGGGTAATCAAATGATAATTCAGTAATGCAGTTGTTGCCTTAGAGAATATTGCAGCATCCCCAAAATGATACTACTAAGCTCAGACCTTTTTAACAGCTAAAGTTAAAAAAAGAAGTTCTAGTTCCTATGTGCCAGGGTCCCAGCCAATACCCTAACCCCTCTGTTTCTTTGACCTATGTGAAAAATGGAAGTGGCGTTTTGAACATAAAGAGCCTCCACAGCAATATTATCATTTTACTGAATGATAGATTTCCTAAACAAAGCAAGGCTCTGCATCAGCGCACTTTTTTATTTAAAAATTTGCCATGGGACAATATGCTGTTATCTAAAGTTCTGGGTCAATAAAAATGTGAAAATGCCTATTCAACATCTTTTAAAAAGCACCTAACATAAGTCATTCTAAGAACTTATGGAGGTGAATTACATTTTTTCCCTTTTTAAATACTTTTTGTCAGTCGCTTGAACAATAGGATTAAAAATGTCATCATGAAGGTGGAAGGGACCCTGAGGGACATTCTAATCCATTCCTCCTCTAGAGACCTGCAGCCTAGAAGACCTGTGGTTTATTCCAATGTTTTTTTCCCAGCCTCAATTCTTCATGATACAATTCTACATAACAAGAAAAGGTTATTATTATCACGTTGGTAATGTTTCTATGAGATAGTCACTGTTACTTGATATCACTGAAGATATTTATAGGCAATTTCACTATTTCACTAAAGTCACCTCAGATCAGATTTTGGATAAGGTTTTTTCCCCCCTAGGGTTTACAGGAGAAAATATTTTTATCTAAAGTTCGCCATCCCTCCCTCCCCAAGGGCAATCTAGTTCATTCCAAACCAAAAAAACCTACCACACTGAATGATTTGCACATTGTATTATTTCCACAAAAGGATGTATGGTCTCCAAACCTACACACTGGTGCCATTGGGGCACATCTCCATTGGGTGGCAGTACATGTTCAGAACAACCTAATACTGCTAGTTTAGCACATAATTTTGAAATGGAATTTTTATTTCATTTTCTTAAATTCCAGTAACAGTCTTTTCATAAAGGCAATTCATTGCCCATTTAATTGATAAAAGATCAGGAATGAAACTATCTTTCAGATGTTTATATATTTTAATTAATGATTGTAGACAATCTATATTTTACTGATATATATTATCAGTGATAATATATGTAAAATATATATCATATGATATATGTAATATACATTAATATAATGTGTCATACGTATTTTGTTCCCTGATATCTAGTTCAGTGTCTCATAAGTAGTAGTCACTCATTTTTTTTAAATGGCTTCATGCTGATATAAAAATCTAAAGATAAAATTATGAGTGTAGAAAAAGTAACTTTTCTGCCTATTCAACCAACTGTCCAAGGTTTTAGCCAAAACTACTCCATAGTTGGTAATCTAGACTGTATTAAACTCAGTGATCAGTTTTATCTGGTGTTTAGAGAGATGTGCAAAATTCTGTTTTTAACACAGAACAGGTGGCAGTCCTTCAAGTTACCATGCCCCATTAAATCATGTAGTGACACAATTGATTTTCTATTTCTTATCCATTTGTATTCTAGATTAATTTTTTAAAAACTAGGATTAGTGAGGGGCAAAGAGCCAGTTATAATGCTCTTAAGGGGTTTTGATTCTTGTTAATCTGTTTTGACTGGTTGTTTTCATTAAAGATGCTTTTTAAACTAGTCTACTGAGCTAGGGTGCATCTTGGAAAGTATTTTTGGCTATAGACAAATACCATCTGTAATAAAGCAAACTTCAAATTATTTGTAAGAAAAGAAGATTATTAATACAAACCGAAGAAAGAAAAAGATCCCAAAACTGGTCCTTGGAGAAAACAAGAAGAATATACAGGTTTTGTTGAAAACATATACAGAACGTGGATTTTTCAAATAAATAAGTGTCATCTAAAATTGACCAATCCACAGTATTAGTTTTAAGGTAATCTGTATCACTAAATAATTGCTTAAATGATTCTTAATGATTTTAATAGATATAGAAAAATTGCATTCACTAAAAAGAAGCTGAATTGAAATAAACATATATATTATTTTAACATACACATTCAAACTTTAAATGTTCAGGCTCATGTGTAACTAGATATTTTTACATATCACTGAATCTTAAATGTAAGATTCTGTTTGATTGTAATAGTTATAACCAAATCATTTTCAGAGGTTTCTTTTTTCTCATTATTTTTATTTTTAAAATTTTTATTTAAATTCAATTTAGTTAACATACAGTGTATTACTAATTTCAGAGGTAGAATTTAGTGATTCATCAGTTGCATATAACACCCAGTGTTCACTATCAAGTGCCCTCCTTAATGCCCATCACCCAATTACCCCATCCTCCCCACCTCCCCTCCAACAACCCTGTTTGTTCACTATAGTTGAGTCTCTTATGACTTGCTTCCCTCTCTGTTTTTATCTTATTTTATTTTTCCTTCCCTTCCCCTACGTTCATCTGCTTTGTTTCTTAAATTCCACATATGAGTGAAATCATATGGTATTTGTCTTTCCCTGACTGACTCATTTCACTTAGCATAATAATCATTCCAGTTCCATCCACATCATTGCATTAGCAAGATTTCATTTAATTCTATTTGATGGCAGAGTAACATTCCTAGATAGATAGATAGATTAGGAATAGATTCCTATATGTATTCATATATTCAATATTACTCTGCCATCAAAAAGAATATATATAGGCATATATGAATATATATATAAGAATATATATATATTAGAATATATATTGGAATATATATCTTCTTTATCCATTCCCTTCTTTATCCATTCATCTGTTGATGGACATCTGGCCTCTTTCCATAATTTGGCTATTGTGGACATTGCTGCTATAAACATTGGGGTGCATGCACCCCTTCAGATCACTACTTTTGTATCCTTTGGATAAATACCCAGTAGTGCAATTGCAGGATTATAGGGTAGTTCTATCTTTAACTTTTTTTTTAAAGATTTTATTTATTTATTCATGAAAGACAGAGAGACAGAGAGAGAGAGGGAGAGGGAGAAGCAGGCTCCCAAGGAGCAGAGAGCCCAATGCGGGACTCGATCCCAGGACCCTGGGATCATGACCTGAGCCAAAGGCAGATGCTTAACGATCTGAGCCACCCAGATGCCCTATCTTTAACTTTCTGAGGAACCTCCATACCGTCTTCCAGAGTGGCTGCACCAGTTTACATTCCCAGCAACGGTGTAAGAGGATTCCCCTCTCGCTGCATCCTTACCACATCTGTGGTTTCCTGAGTTGTTAATCTTAGCCATTCTGATCGGTGTGAAGTGGTATCTCATTGTGGTTTTGATTTGTATTTCCCTGATGCCGAGTGATACTGAGCATTTTTTCATGTGTCTGTTAGCCATTTGTATGTCTTCTTTGGAGAAATGTCTGTTCATGTCTTCTGCCCATTTCTTGACTGGGTTTTTTGTTTGTTTGGTTTTGGTTTTTTGGGTTTTGGTTTTGGGTGTTGAGTTTGATAAGTTCTTTACAGATTTTGGATAGTAGCCATTTATCTGATAAAAAAGCCTCTTCCAATTTTGTCCAGTTAAGTACAAATTAAACCACAGAAAACTAGATAAGCAACATAGTCCTATTTATCATTTATATAAGTAGAGTCAGCACAGAATGCAATGTAAAGAAAGATAAATTTTAATTTTTCTTGGCCATTACTTTAGAAAACCAACCAATGATACTATATACCAAAGTAGTATGACATAGAATCTACCAAAGAATACAACTTATCCATTGGCAATGGGACATATAGTGTGCATTATTTTTGTATATTTTTTTCACAAACAACAGGATCTATAATAATATTTAAGATAATTTTTTAAAATATGATTTTTGGTCAGATGACTGCTAAAAAGTAACACTAGGACAACATATGGAGAGTTTGAGTGAGTTAAGACTTCAATCCCTTAAAGACCTGCCAGGAAAGCAAACCTTCCTCGGGTGTGAACTCAGCAAAATGCCCATTTGTATCACTGCGATTTTATTGATGATCACACTGAGCGGGGAAAGAGTGAATCAAGCACAAATCAAGCTTACTGTGGTATTTAGTAGTTCTCTCTGTTCACCTCCCTATGCGGAGATAATGAAAATGGGGTGTGGTTGAATAAATGTGGAAAAATTTCAGGGTTTCACACTCCCCATTCCTGCCTTGGAGCACATTTGAACCATAGTCCGCTGGGTGCTGCTGCTTGAATAAACAGTGGAGTGCCGCAGGTGGCACCCATAAGAAGTTTTTGCTGACATGTGATGTCAAATATTTTTCAGTTGACTTAGTCTGAGATTAAGAATTTCCACATACATCAGCCAATGAGAACTTTAGAACTAAGGAAACTTCCTTCATGGTAATGCTTTTAAATCACCATCAATGGAAAAGACATATACCCATTGAATACTTAATGAAATGTCCCAAGAAGTCATCCTTCATTGAGATGGCTTTTAAGTGAACCAGTCTCAGGAAGAGAGGTATTAGTTCTGGATTGGAAATAAATCTGCAATTCCCACCTGCCTGTAATTGGTTTCTTCTTCTTGTATTCTTTCTGTCCTTGTCCAAATGCCAATTTCAAATGCTGGTAGAGTGACTTTTGAATAGAAATATGAAGATGTCAGGCTGATTGTAAAGTCTCACCTCTGGAGGGAAAAGATGGCAGAGGAGTAGGGGACACTATTCCAACTGGTCCCCAGAATTGAGCTGGATATCTACCAGGCCACTATGAACAGCCACGAGATCAGTCTGAGATGTAAGAAGATAGATCTGGATATCTACAAACAGAATATCGCAGGCATTTGGTTTTGAGGTATGAAGCAGGGAGCCGTGATTCCGCAGGCAGATATCAGAGGATACATGGAAAGGGGAGGGAGTCGAGCCATGGGGATCCTACACCACCAGTGAGTGATAGCCTCCTGCACTGGGGACGGGGCACAGACTCACAAACCG
Organism: Mirounga leonina; assembly: GCF_011800145.1. Lineage (NCBI taxonomy): Eukaryota > Metazoa > Chordata > Mammalia > Carnivora > Phocidae > Mirounga > Mirounga leonina. The sequence continues at coordinate 2,690,553 of NW_023270971.1, forward strand.
GTAGCAACAGGAAAGGACTTTAGGGCAGCCCCCTGGAAGGAAACCGGGAGTGGTGGGGCCGCATGTGTGAACTGGGGGCAGCTGGCAGTTTTAGAAACACAAAGGGCAGAGATGTTCCCCGACCTGGAGGCAAGGACTGGGAGCACAGCTGAGGGGCGCACAACACAGGACACTGCAATTTATAGCAGCACAGACAGAAACGGAGATAGTGTGGCCTGGAGAGCTCACTGAAGAACAGATTGCGATCTCTCTGCTCTGAGGCAGAGGGTTGGAAATGGTCTCTTCTGCTATGACTCTCGAAAGAGGCATGCAAAGCCACCAGGGAAAGCCACCAGGGAACAAAAGCCCCCAAAACCAGTTTCCACTGAGACTATCCCCCACCACAAGGGGCAGGGCAACTCTGCCCAAACAGGGTTGCCTGAGTAATAACCATGGCAGGCCCCTCCCCACAGAAGACAGGCTGGGAGAACAAGAGGCCAGCAACCCTAAGGTCCCTATAAAACAGGTGCATCTTGCTTGGGTTGTGGTCAATAATTTGGACTCTATACATTCCCTCAACCACCCCTCAATAGAATGACTAGGTGGCGGAACCACCAAAATAGGAAAGACTCAGAGACTATGACTTAGGCCACAGATTTACAAATGGATACAGATATAACCAAGATGTCGGAGAGGGAATTCAGGGCAGCAATTGTGAAGATGATAGCTAGAATGGAGAAATCGATTAATGGCAACATAGAGTCTCTAAGGGCAGAAATGAAAGCTGAATTGGCAGAACTTAAAAATGCTATCAATGAGAACAAATCTAATCTAGATAATCTAACAGCTAGGGTAAGTGAGGCAGAAGAGCGAATTAGTGATTTATAAGACCAATTAATAGACAAGAAGGTAAAAGAGGAGGCCAGGAAAAAACAACTCAGAATCCATGAAAATAGAATCAGAGAAATAAGTGACACAATGAAACGTTCCAATGTCAGAATTATTGGGATCCCTGAGGGGGTGGAGAGAGAGAGGAGTAGAAGATATATTTGAGCAAATCGTAGCTGAGAACTTCCCTAATCTGGGGAATGAAACAAACATTCATATCCTAGAAGCAGAGAGGACCCCTCCCAAGATCAAGGAAAACAGGCCAACACCCCAGCATGTAATAGTAAAATTCGCAAATCTTAGCACCAAGGAAACCATCTTAAGGGCAGTTAGGGAGAAGAGATTCCTTATGTACAGAGGGAGGAACATCAGAATAACGTCAGACCTATCCACAGAGACCTGGCAAGCCAGAAAGGCCTGGCAAGACATATTCAGGGTACTAAATGAGAAGAACATGCAGCCAAGAATACTTTATCCAGCAAGGCTTTCATTTAGAATGGATGGAGAGATGCAGAACTTCCACGACCGGCAGAAACTGAAAGAACATGTGACCACTAAGCCGGCCCTGCAAGAAATATTAAGGGGGGTTCTATAAAAGGAGAAAGACCCCAAGAGTGATCTACAACAGAAATTTACAGGGACAATCTATAAAAACAATGTCTTCACAGGCAACATGATGACAATTAATTCATATCTTTCAATAATCACTCTCAACGTGAATGGCCTAAATGCTCCCATAAAATGGCACAGGGTTGCAGATTGGATAAAAAGACAGGACCCATCCATATGCTGTCTACAAGAGACTCATTTTGAACCTAAAGATACATCCAGACTGAAAGTGAAAGGATGCAGATCCATCTTCTATGCCAGCGGACCTCAAAAGAAAGCTGGGGTAGCAATTCTTATACCAGACAAATTAGATTTTAAACTAAAGTCTGTAATTAGAGACACAGAAGGACGCTATATCATTCTTAAAGGGTCTATCCAACAAGAAGATCTAACAATTGTAAATATCTATGCCCCCAACATGGGAGCAGCCATCTACATAAGCCAACTGTTAACCAAAATAAAGAGCCATACTGATAACAATACGTTAATTGTAGGAGACCTGAGTATTCCACTCTCAGCAATGGACAGATCATCTAAGCAGAAAATCAACAAGGAAACAAGAGCTTTGAATGATACATTGGACCAGATGGACCACTCTGCTCAAGAATGTTTGGGTCAACCAAGAAATCAAAGAAGAACTTGAACAATTCATGGAAACCAATGAGAACAAAAACACAGTGGTCCAAAACCTATGGGATACTGCAAAGGCAGTCCTAAGGGGGAAATACATAGCCATCCAAGCCTCACTCAAAAAAATAGAAAAATCCTGAATTCACCAATTAACTCTACACCTTAAAGAACTAGAAAAAAAGCAACAAACGACGCCTAGGCCATGCATTAGAAGAGAAATAATTAAGATTAGAGCAGAGATCAATGAATTAAAAACCAGAAACACAGTGGATCAGATTAACAAAACTAGAAGTTGGTTCTTTGAAAGAATTAATAAGGTCAATAAACTGCTGGCCAGACTTATCCAAAAGAAAAGAGAAAGGACCCAAATTAATAAAATTATGAATGAAAGGGGAGAGATCACGACTAACACCAAGGAAATAGAAACAATTATTAGAAATTATTATCAACAACTATATGGCAATAAATTGAGCAATGTGGATAAAAAGGATGCCTTCCTGGAAACCTATAAGCTGCCAAGACTGAAACAGGAAGAAATCGACAACCTGAATAGGCTAATAACCAGTAATGAAATTGAAGCAGTGATCAAAAACCTCCCAAAAAACAAGAGTTCAGGGCCTGATGGATTCCCTGCAGAATTCTACCAAACATTCAAAGAAGAAATAATACCTATTCTCCTGAAGCTGTTTCAAAAAATAGAAACAAAAGGAAAGCTTCCAGACTCATTCTATGAAGCCAGCATTACCTTAATCCCTAAACCAGGCAAAGAACCCATCAGAAAGGAGAATTTCAGACTGATATGCCTGATGAATATGGATTCCAAAATCCCCCCAAAAAATCCTAGCTAACAGGATTCAACAATACATTAAAAGGATCATCCACCACGACCAAGTAGGATTTATCCCCGGGATGCAAGCGTGGTTCAACATTCACAAATCAATCAATGTGATAGAACATATTAATAAGAGGAGAGAGAAGAACCATATGGTCCTCTCAATTGATGCAGAAAAAGCATTTGACAAAATACAGCATTCTTTCCTGATTAAAACTCTTCTGAGTATAGGGATAGAGGGAACATTCCTCAAGTTCATAAAATCCTTCTATGAAAAACCCACAGCGAGTATCGTCCTCAATAGGGAAAAGCTGAGAGCCTTTCCCTTAAGATCAGGAACATGACAAGAATGCCCACTCTCGCCACTATTGTTCAACATAGTACTAGAAGTCCTAGCAACAGCAATCAGACAACAAAAAGAAATAAAAGGTGGGGTGCCTGGGTGGCTCAGTCGGTTAAGCGACTGCCTTCGGCTCAGGTCATGATCCTGGAGTCCCAGGATCGAGTCCCATATCAGGCTCCCTGCTCTGCTGGGAGTCTGCTTCTCCCTCTGACCCTCCCCCTTCTCATGCTCTCTCTCTCTCTCTCTAATAAATAAAATAAAAAAATATTTAAAAAAAAAAAAGAAATAAAAGGTCTTCAAATTGGCAAAGAAGTCAAACTCTCTCTCTTCACAGATGACATGATAATTTATGTGGAAAATCCAAAAGACTCTACCTCCAAATTACTACAACCCTACAGCAATTCAGTAATGTGGCAGGATACAAAAATCAATGCACAGAAATCAGCTGCTTTCTTACACACTAACAATGCAACTGTAGAAAGAGAAATTAGAGAAATGATTCCGTTTACAATAACACCTGTTTGGGAGGTATGAACCAACACAACTTGTAGATGGGTATGATCTTGGAGGAAGGGGTGAGGAAAATGGAAAAATCAAAGAAAACACCTAAGTTGGAGACTTGAGGACCTAGTAAATGGTAAAATAATTTTAAGAGATGTGAACCAATAAGAGATCATTTCTATTGTAGATTAATATCATTCATTCTTCTTATTCTAGCTTAATGCTTCTCAAAATTGAATGTACATATGAATTACCTGTGAATCTTATTAAGATGCAGATTCTGACTTAGTAAATCTGGATTCTCTAACATGTTCATTTGATCTCTATGTCTATTCTTTCTCTAATATCATACTGTTTTTATTACTGTAGCTTTATATTAAATCTTAAAATCAGGCAGCATAGTTCCATCAACTTTGTTCTTTTGCAAAATTGTGTGCTGACCGTGCTAATGTCACTTATTAGTTCTAATTTTTTTCATAAATTCCTTATATATTCCACATAGATAATAAGGTCATTTTTATATAAAGACTGTTTTTCTTTCTTTCCTACTTGTGTGTCTTTATGGAAATCCTTGCCTTGTTTCCTACCTTAGAGGGAAAGCATTCATTCTTTCACGATTTAATATGATGTTATCTGCAGGTGTTTTATAGATGCCATTTATCAGGTTGTGGAAGTTTTCTTATATTCCAGTGATTCTATCTGTGATGGTTGTTCAACTTAGTCAAATGTTTTCCTGCATCTATGGAGATGAACATATGGTTTTTCTTATTAGTATACAGAGATGGTAAATTACATTGATTGATCATTTAATTAGAACCAACTTTACATACCTGGGATAAACCCAACTCATCATGATATATACAGTGTGATTGGTTTACTAATATTTTGAAGATTTTTGTTTCTTTGTGCATGAAGAATATTGATCTGGGTTTTGGTTTCAGAGTAATGCTGACCTCATAAAATGTGATGGGAAGTGTTTCCTCTTCTTTGTTCCAAAAGATTTATTACAAAGGTGGTATTATTTCTTCCTTAAATGTTTAGCAAAATACACCAAAAAGAAAATTTTTTAAATATGAATTCAATGTATTTAAGAGGTACACGGTTATTCAAATTATCTATTTTTTTTTCTTGCAAGGGCTTGGGAATTTGTGCTTTTAGTAAACTTTTCCTTTTCATCTAAGGTGTCAAATCTATATACATGAAGTAGAAATGGAGAAGATAGAAAATAGTCCTTTATTATCCTTTTATGTCTGTAGTATCTATACCAATCAATGACTTCTCTTTCATTCTTCATCTTCATAATTTATAATTTGTGTCTTCTCTAGCTTGAGAGTCCTCCCCTTCAGTATTTAAAAGACAATGCTCTATTGTCTTCTGATATGCATAGTTACTGACAAGAAGTTTACTATTATTCTTATCTTGTTTGTCTATTTGCAGTGAATTCTTTCATTCTGCCTAACTTTAAGATGTTCTCTTTATTTTTGGTTTACAGCAGTTTGACTAAGATGTGCCTGGTTGTGTTTTTCTTTGTATGTATCCTCTGTGGGTTTTTCTGAGTTTCATGGATATGTGGTTTGTTGTTTTCTTTAATCTGGGGAAATTCTTCCCATTAACTCTTCTAATATTTTTTCCACCTCACTCTCTCTCAAATCTCCTTCTGGGATTCCATTTACACAAGTTAGCCCAACTGATGGTGGGCAAGAGCTCTTTAATGAACTGTTGTACTTTTTTGTTGTTTTTTTTTTTCTCTTTATGTTTCAATTTGGATAATTTCTATTGACTATTCCTGATTTTTTTTTCCCCTGCTGTGTCTGGTCTGCTAATTAACCTGCCAAAGGACTTATTCAACTCTAATATTTGAATTATTCATAGGATTTCCATTTAATTTTTTTAAAGTTTTCATCTCTTTGCTGCAACTTCTTATGTGTTTATTCATTTTATTCATCTTTTCCATAAGGCTTTTAACATGTTGATTATAATTACTTTAAAGTTTTTGATAGTTCTGGCACATAAGTCATCTCTTCATCTGCTTCTATTGACTACTTTTTCTCTTGACAATAGGTCAAGTTTTCTTTTCCTTGCTATTTAAATGTCTCATAATTTTCTGTAGTTCTTTGAATATTTTGTGAAAAAACAAACAAAAATAAAAACCAGTAGAGACCAAGGTAAGTGGTACTTATAGTGGAACAGGACATATCTCTTCTGAACCACTATTAGTGTAGCGAGTTAAGTCAGTTTACTCAATTCTTGAACTGAGTTTGGGTTTGCCATTGAATGGGTTACTTTCAATGTACCACAGACTTCAAATTCCTCCAGTGGTGGTCAGCTGTTATCTTATACCTAATTCATGACCTGTAGTGTTGGAGGATTTTTCTTTTTCCATGTTCCTAATCAACCAATGCCTCTCAGTAAGTCCTATGCACCTACATCACACAGAGTGCTTCTTTGTAGGTAGTTGTCTCTCCTCAACTAGTAGATTGCTACTGCTGGTTACTTAGTACAAGGCTCATGATGGGTAGGCATAGTTCTCTATTGTTCCAGTCCAGCCTCAGACTAGGCAGACTCTGTGCATCTGGATCTCAGAAGAGGGACTTTCTCAGCATTTCTGTCCCTTCCCCCTATTGCAGCTGAACAGTTCTTGTATAGCTGAGAGGTATTATTCAAGAGGAATTTATTAGTCTTCACCCAGTGGTAGTAGGTCTCTATTTTGTTTAAATACAGAATCCAGGGCATGAGAGTGTTTCCTTACTCTCCAACAGTAATATATGCCTTTTGTTTCTACCTCTTCCTCAGTGAAGACCAGAGACTGGGGGAGTATAAGAGTTTCCCACAACTCCCCTAAGTGTCAGGAGCTTTTACTTCTACCCTCCCCTCATAGGTACTGACTTTTTTCCTCACCTAGAGAGTGGAAGGGTTTCCTGGCACCTGCAGCTTTTGCCTCATGAGAAAAAGTTCCAAGGAAGAGGCAGTAGTTTTATGTCTGTGTATCACCAAGGGACTTTTCTGTTCTACTGCCCTGCCCCAATCTTTCTCATAAGAACATGGTGGACACCTGGCATGGAAAAGACCTGGCAAATAACTGCAACTTCTGTGTCCTGGGCTCACAGGGCTCTAAATCAGGGGTCAAAAAATGTTGAGGTCCTGATAGTAAATATTTTAGGCTTTGCAGAACATATGGTCAGTTGCAACTAATGAACTCTGCCATTGTAGTACAAAGAGCAAACATAGACAATAAGTAAACAATGAGGTGGCTGTGTTCCAAAAAATTATTTATAAACACTAAAAAAATAAACATATAATTTTCATATGTCACAATATATTACTCTTTTGAGTTTATCCCAAAGACTTAAAAATATAAAAAGTAAGCAGAAAGTTGGATTTGGCTCATGGGCTAAGGTTTGTTGACCCCTGCTCTAAACTATCAAGTTAACTTGGACTCTGCCACTGAGAATTTGTTGAATTTTCAGCTGTTTTCTTCTGACCCTATTTTATGGTGGCTGCCTCTTCCTCCAATTCTCTGTCAAAGGTGAAATATTTCCTATGTCTATCTTTCATATAATATTTCCTATGTCTATCTTCTTGTCACCCTTTGGAATTCAATCCACCTAGTTGCCTTGCAATCTCACTCTCCGATAGGCTCAAGAAAAGTTGTGAGTTTGTAAATTGTACAGATTTTTCTCATTGTTAGGGTGGGGTCAATGTTCTCTTGCATCTTGCTACATCCTGAGTGGGAACAGAACGTGAGTCAAACATTTTTGCAAAACTTTCAGAATTAAGATATTTTCATCAAAATCAATTAAGATCATGGGCCCTGTCCACTTAACTTTCCCCTCTGTCTTAGTCAGCTAGGGCTGCTATAACAAAATATCACTGACTGGGTGGCTTAAACAATAGGAATTTATTTTCTCACAATTCTGGAGGCTGGAAATCCAAGATCAAGCTGTTGGCAGGTTTGGTTCCTCCTAACTCCTCTCTCCCTGGCTTGTTGATGACCACTTTCTCATTATGTCCTACAGGGCCTTTCTTCTATGTATACACAATTATCCCTGGTGTCTCTTCCTCTTCTTATAAGGACATCAGTCCTAATGGATTGGGACCCTACCCTTATGGCCTTATTTAATCTTAATTACCTCTTCATAAACCTTATCTTCAAGTACAGTCGTCACGTTGGGGGTTAAGGTTTCAATATACAAATTTTGAAGAGACACAATTCAGTACATGACACCCTTTGTCATATTTATCCTTGTGTTGCATGGAGCTGGAGTTGTCCTGGGCATACTTGAAATCTAGCTAAGGCGAATCCAACTTGAAGATATACTTAGTTTGGTTTTAGTAGTATATATTTACATAGTTAATAATTACTTTTATGAGAGGATCATAGGGGAAGGTAGGAAAAAATAAAACAAGACAAAATCAGAGAGGAAGACAAACCATAAGAGACTCTTAATCATAGGAAAAAAACTAGGGTTTGTTGCCTATGAGGGTTGCTGGAGGGGAGGCGGGAGGGTGGTTGCAGTAATAACTGGGTGATGGACATTAAGGAGGGTGCATGATATAATGAGCACTGGGTATTATATAAGACTGACGAATCACTGAACTCTACCTCTGAAACTAATTCATTATATGCTAATTCATTATATGCTAATTCATTATATGCTAATTAATTGAATTTAAATTTTAAAAAAGACAAACTACATAAAAGGATTTTGTAAAAAATAAAAATAAAAAAATAATTACTTGTATGTAGTTAAATTGTTTCTACATGTCTTAGTATAGGAATGGTTTCCAGGAACATTTCAACCCCTTGACATCATAGTAGGAAGGTCTAGGCCAAAGACTATCATAATATGAGTTTTTCATGTGAGTATCCTTTTAGGGTAAAAACATTTACATTGAAATAATAAATGTAAGCCTCTCATATTACATATTTATCCTCCTCTAGTTATAGGTAGATCAATTTCACATACTTCCAATAGCAGTTGAAAGTATATGGACAATGGAGGAGGACCAAGAAGATAGCTTGTGGAAAATTTTTGTAATCATTGTATATATAAACTGAAAAAAGAGCTTTTGGTTCTTATCAGGGCCTTATCAAAAGGGAAGTTCTTTCCTTCGGGAATATAATAAATAATATAGTGAATACAGTGATAAATGTGTCATACTTAAAAAATTTTTTGATAGAAATCAAGCAAAATAAAATTTCCCAGAATTCCTATGTTTATAGGGCACAACTTGTAGCAATGCAACAAAAAGCAAGTATATATGGAACAGTTCATATGTAAAAGAAACTTTCTGTGACAGGTATTTTCCCAAATTTGACCATAGTCCGAAGTACTTGCACTGTACAACCAATAACAAGTTTTAAAGCTAAAAATTTTCTTAACTCTCAATAATAAAAAAAATAATTTTAGTCAATTACATTTTAAAACAATTTTTACTATAAATAATCATAGAATCACAGAATATGTGTGAGGCATGAAATTTAGAAATCACTTCCTAGTCTTATTTTCAGATAAAGAAACTCAGAAGTTAAGCAATTTGACATAAGTCATCCTGCTGTTTAGTGGCAAAGATATGTCTATCTTGGTACTTTAAGGAGTCAATATTACTACCCTTCTCTTATCCACTCAAGTTTAGAACCAAGTGAGACAGAGATAGTCTTAGAAGTCAGGAAGAAAAAGTGTTAACTTTTTGAATGATGAGAATATTTGGGAGAAAAATATCTTGGGCATAATACCAAACAGGCATGCTGAATCTTCATTTCAATCAGGAATCTTACTCATCTAGTAATTAGGTGGGAAACTTCAGGCCTCCATCTCTAGGTAAAGGCCTCTATTAGCTCATGGAGAAAGGTTGATCATAAAACATGTTCTCTGCCAGGAAGATGACTCCAAATAGAAAAAAGCGTTCAGTTGGCTATGCCTGATTCTTTCTTTCAAATTTACAAAACAGATTACAACCTCATTGCCTAGGGTAGGCATCTCCTCTTCTTCATCCTTCTCATTCACTGCCCTATACCCATCACTTAACATAGTGCCTAGAACATAATAGATTCTCAATAAATATACACTGAATGAATGCATGGGTTGTGATCTCTTAAATAGTAATCTGCACACCAGATGATGAATCGACATTTTAAGGCACCTAGCCTTAAGAGTCCACATTTTCTTTGAAAAACCAGTATATAATCAAAGAAAAGTAAAATTGCTCAATCATCTAACAAAATTCCTGAGTTCACTCTTTAATTTATTTACCAGTCATGTAGCACATCATTTCTAGCTTAAAAATACTATGTTGAAAATAGATACTTCTATCTATTTTATTTCCCATATAAATAAATGTGTTTGCAAAGGCTAGTGTGTGACTGGTGTCCTGGGCACAATCACAAGCTGTCCTTTGATTTCTACTTACATTTGCTCCCCTTGAGTCTGTGGTAATTTGCATGCCCCTCTCTTCCTCATAAGTAGAAAGAAAGAATTTGGCTCAAACTAGGTCACCATAATGTTAATTATTATGTATCCATTCTGTTCTATAGCAGTATGCTTTAGGTAAAAGTAAAGTTACATAGTTACATGTTGATATTCTTTTTTAAAACTAGAAAAAGTTATCAAAGCAGATAAAATCTATGCCAGTCTTAAAAGGAAAAGGCATAATCTTATTCTTAGCTATCATACAGAAAAGCACATTAAATAAAACTATTTATTTGAAAATAAGGGTAGGATTCTGTATCTATTAACAAACACTCTATATTCTTTCTCTATAAAAAATGCTGAAATTATCTGAGGTAATATCTCACACTTATTTTTTTTTTTTAATCCAGAAGCTCCTCTTTAAAAAAAATTAACTCGGGGAGGAGCAAGATGAAGGAGTAGGAGACCTAAATTTCGTTTGGTTCCAGGAAGATAGTTGGCGGGGGAAGGGAGCCTCCATCAGCCACTACCGGCAAGTGATAGAGCAGCAGAGCACAAGATCAGATCTTTTAGAAGTCTGCTCCACTGAGGGATGTCGCTCCAGTGGCTAAGCAAGTGGTGGAACCATTACTGGGACAGTGTGGTCTCAGGACCCTCGGGGTCACAGAAAGACCGGGGGTGCCTGAGTGCAACAGAGCTCCCAGGTATCAGAGCAGGGAAGCCAGCTGCAGAGACGGAGCCGAGGAGTGGGCTCTCAGCTCAGGGTTGCCATAGTCTGTGATCTGCCGCACAGTCGGGCCAAGCTCTTCCAACAGGAACCCAACAAGTGGCAGATCCGGGGAGACTGCCCTTCCTCCCCTGGGAGGAGTGGTGCAGGAGCACACCGCAGGAATCTGCTGGGTTTGGAGACTCCACACAGGGTGTGTGCCAGAGATAGAAACGTTCGGTCACAGGCCGGGTGAGCACAGAGTGTGGCCAGAGACTGGGGAGAGGGGAGTGATTGACTGCTTTTATCTGGGGGCGCACTGAGGAGTGGGGCCCCGAGTTCTCAGCTCCTCTGGAGGAGAGATTGGGAGGCCACCATTTTCACTCTCATCCTCCAAGGCTGGCCAGAAAGCTTGCAGGGAACAAAAGCTCCCGAGAGCAAACCTGAGCAGATTACTTAGCCTGGCCCTGGCAAGGGTGGGGCAATTCCAACTCCAGCAAAGACATTTGGGAACCACGGCAACAGACCTCTCCCCCAGAAGATCAGCAAGAACAGCCAGCCAAGACCAAGTTTACCGATCAATGAGAACGGCAGAACTCCAGCACTAGGGGAATACAGCACATAGAATTCATGGCTTTTTTTCCCATGATGCTTTACTTTTTCAAATTTTTTTAATTTTCTTTATTTTTTCTTTTTCTATTTTTTCTTTTTATTTTTTCCTTTTTCAACCAACATCTTATCAATCCCTTTTTTAAAAATCTTTTTTATTTTTCATTTTTAGAGTCATATTGTATCCCTCCATTGTAGTTAACCTTATTTTTGGTATATATATAAGTTATTTTCTCTTTAAAATTTTGGGATACAGTTTCTTATAAAAGACCAAAATATACCTTAAATCTCTAGTGCATGGCTTTGTTCTAGTCTCCTGCCTGATCACGTTCTCTCTCTTTTTTTTTGTTTTGTTTTTGTTTTTTTAAATTTCTCTTCTTTTTTCAACCAGCTTCTTATCTTATCAATTCCTTTTAAAAAATCTTTTATAATTTTGATCTTTACATTCATATTCCATCCCTTCATTGTATTTACCCTTATTTTTGTTCATATAGGTTTTTCTTTCTTTAAAATTTTGGGAGGCAGTTTCTTCTAACAGACAAAATACGCCCAAAATCAAGTGTGTGGCACTGATCTGTTCACCAGTCCGATCATATTTGATCATATTCTTTTTTTTCTTTTTCTTTTTTTTTCTTCTTTTTCTTTTTTCTTTCTTTCCCTTTCTTTTCCCCTGGTTTCAGATCTCTTCTGATTTGTTTAGTGTATATTTTTCTGGGGTAGCTGTTGCCCTGTTAGCATTTTGTTCTCTCATTCATCTATTCTCCTCTGGACAAAATGACAAGACAGAAAAAAATCACCTCAAAAAAAAGAACAAGAGGTACAGACTGCCAGGGACCTAATCAATATGGACATTAGTAAGATGTCAGAACTAGAGTTCAGAATGACGATTATAAAGATACTAGCTGGGCTTGAAAAAGGCATGGAAGTTATTAGAGAAACCCTTTCTGGAGAAATAAAAGAGCTAAAGTCTAACCAAGTCAAAATCAAAAAGGCTATTAATGAGGTGCAATCAAAACTGGAGGCTCTAACTGCTAGGATAAATGAGGCAGAAGAGAGAATTAGTGATATAGAAGACCAAATGATGGAGAATAAAGAAGTTGAGAAAAAGAGAGATAAACAACTACTGGATCACAAGGGCAGAATTCGAGACATAAGTAATACCATTAGACAAAACAATAGTAGAATAATTGGGATCCCAGAAGTAGAAGAAAGAGAGAGAGGGGCAGAAGGTATATTGGAGCAAATTATAGCAGAGAACTTCCCTAATTTGGGGAAGGAAACAGGCATCAAAATCCAGGAGGCACAGAGAACCCCCCTTAAAATCAGCAAAACTAGGTCAACACCCCTACATCTAATAGTAAAACTCACAAGTCTCAGAGACAAAGAGAAAATACTGAAAGCAGCTTGGGACAAGAGTCTGTAACCTACAATGGTACAAAGATTAGATGGGCAACAGACCTACCCACAGAGACCTGGAAGGCCAGAAAGGACTGGCATGATATATTCAGAGCACTAAACAAGAAAAATATGCAGCCAAGAATACTAGATCCAGCTAGGCTATCACTGAAAATAGAAGGAGAGATAAAAAAGCTTTCAGGACAAACAAAAAATAAAAGAATTTGCAAACACAAAACCAGCCCTACAAGAAATATTGAAAGGGGTCTTCCAAGCAAGGAGAGAGCCTAAAAGTAACATAGACCAGAAAGTAACAGAGGCAATATACAATAACAGCCACCTTACAAGCAATACAATGGCACTAAATTCATATCTTTCAATAGTTACCTTGAATGTAAATGGGCCAAATGCCCCAATCAAAAGACACGGGGTTTCAGATTGGATAAAAAAACAAAACCCATTGATATGCTGTCTGCAACAGACTCATTTTAGACCCAAAGACACCTCCGGATCGAAAGTGAGGGAGTGGAAAACCATTTACCATGCTAAGGGACAACAAAAGAAAGCTGGGGTGGCAATCCTTATATCAGACAAATTAGATCTTAAACCAAAGACTATAAGAGATGAGGAAGGGCACTATATCATACTTAAAGGGTCTATCCAACAAAAAGATCTAACAATTGTAAATATCTATGCCGCTAACATGGGAGCAGCCAATTATATAAGCCAATTAATAACAAAATCAAAGAAACACATGGACAACAATACAATAATAGTAGAGGACTTTAACAGCCCCCTCACTGAAATGGACAGATCATCTAAGCAAAAGATCAACAAAGAAATAAAGACTTTAAATGACACACTGAACCAAATGGACTTCACAGATCTATTCAGAACATTCCATCCCAAAGCAACAGAATACACATTCTTCTCTAGTGCCCATGGAACATTCTCCAGATTAGATCACATCCTAGGTCACAAATCAGGTCTCAACTGGTACCAAAAGACTGGGATCATTCCCTGCATATTTTCAGACCACAATGCTTTGAAACTAGAACTCAATCACAAGAGGAAAGTCGGAAAGAACTCAAATACATGGAGGCTAAAGAGCATCCTACTAAAGAATGAATGGGTCAACCAGGAAATTAAAGAGGAATTTTAAAAATGCATGGAAACAAATGTAAATGAAAACAAAACTGTTAAAAATCTTTGGGATGCAGCAAAGGCGGTCCTAAGAGGAAAGTATATAGCAATACAAGCCTTTCTCAAGAACCAAGAAAGGTCTCAAATACACAACCTAACCCTACACCTAAACGAGCTGGAGAAAGAACAGCAACTACAGTCTAAACCAAGCAGGCAAGAGAAATAATAAAGATCAGAGCAGAAATCAATAAAATAGAAACCAAAGGAACAGTAGAACAGATCAACAAAACTAGGAGCTGGTTCTTTGAAAGAATTAATAAGATTGATAAACCCCTGGCCAGACTTATCAAAAAGAAAAGAGAAATGACCCAAATAAATAAAATCATGAATGAAAGAGGAGAGATCACAGCCAACACCAAAGAAATACAAACATTATAAGAACATATTATGAGTAACTATATGCCAGCAAATTAGATAATCTGGAAGAAATGGATGCATTCCTAGAGATGTATCAACTACCAAAACTGAACCAGGAAGAAATAGAAAACCTGAACAGACCCATAACCACTAAGGAAATTGAAGCAGTCATGAAAAATCTCCCAAAAAACAAGAGCCCAGGGCCAGAAGGCTTCCCAGGGGAATTCTACCAAACATTTAAAGAAGAATTAATACCTATTCTTCTGAAGCTGTTTCAAAGAATAGAAATGGAAGGAAAACTTCCAAACTCATTTTATGAGGCCAGCATTATCTTAATCCCCAAATCGGACAAAGACCCCATCAAAAAGAGAATTACAGACCAATATCCCTCATGAACATGGATGCAAAAATTCTCACCAAAATACTAGCCAATAGGATCCAACAGAACATTAAAAGGATTTTTCACCACGACCAAGTAGGATTTATTCCTGGGCTGCAAGGTTGGTTCAACATCTGCAAATCAATCAATGTGATACAATACATTAATAAAAGAAAGAACAAGAATAATATGATCCTCTCAATAGATGCAGAAAAAGCATTTGACAAAGCACAGCATCCTTTCTTGATTAAAACTCTTCACAGTGTAGGGATAGAGGGTACATACCTCAATATCATAAAAGACATCCATGAAAAACCCATAGTGAATATCATTCTCAATGGGGAAAAACTGAAAGCTTTTCCCTGAAGGTCAGGAACACGGCAGGAATGTCCACTATCACACTGCTGTTCAACATAGTACTAGAAGTCCTAGCCACAGCAATCAGACAACAAAAAGAAATAAAAGGCATCCGAATTAGCAAAGAAGTCAAACTCTCACTCTTTGCAGATGATATGATACTTTATGTGGAAAACCCAAAAGACTCCACCCCAAAACTGCTAGAATTCATCCAGGAATTCAGTAAAATGGCAGTATATAAAATCAATGCACAGGAATCAGTTGCATTTCTATACACCAACAACAAGACAGAAGAAAGAGAAATTAAGGAGTCGATCCCATTTACAACTGCACCCAAAACCATAAGCTACCTAGGAATAAATCTAACCAAAGGGGCAAAGAATCTGTACCAGAAAACTATAAAATACTCATGAAAGAAATTGGGGAAGACACAAAGAAATGGAAAAATGTTCCATGCTCATGGATTAGAAGAACAAATATTGTGAAGATGTCAATGCTACCCAGAGCAATCTACACATTTAATGCAATCCCTATCAAAATACCATCCACTTTTTTCAAAGAAATGGAACAAATAATCCTAAAATTTGTATGGAACCAGAAAAGACCCCGAATAGCCAAATGAATGTTGAGAAAGAAAAGCAAAGCTGGTGGCATCACAATTCCGGTCTTCAAGCTCTATTACAAAGCTGTCATCATCAAGACAGTATGGTACTGGCAAAAAAAAACAGACACATAGATCAATGAAACAGAATAGAGAGCCCAGAAATGGACCCTCAACTCTATGGTCAACTAATCTTTGATAAAGCAGGAAAGAATGTCCAATGGAAAAAAGACAATCCCTTCAACAAATGGTGTTGGGAAATTAGACAGCCATATGCAGAAGAATGAAACTGGACCATTTCCTTACACCACATACAAAAATAGACTCAAAACGGTTGAAAGACCTAAATGTGAGACAGGAGTCCATTAAAATCCTAGAGGAGAACACAGGCAGCAACCTCTTTGACCTCAGCCACAGCAACTTCTTCCTAGAAACATTGCCAAAGGCAAGGGAAGCAAAGGCAAAAATGAACTATTGGGACTTCATCAAGATAAAAAGCTTTTGCACAGCAAAGGAAACAGTCAACAAAACCAAAAGACAACCGACAGAATGGGAGAAGATATTTGCAAATGACATATCAGATAAAGGGCTAGTATCCAAAATCTATAAAGAACTCATTAATCTCAACACCCAAAGAACAAATAATCCAATCAAGAAATGGGCAGACGACCTGAACAGACTCTTTTCCAAAGAAGACATCCAAATGACCAACAGACACATGAAAAAGTGCTCAACATTGCTCGGCATCACGGAAATACAAATCAAAACCTCAATGAGATACCACCTCACACCAGTCAGAATGGCTAAAATGAACAAGTCAGGAAACGACAGATGTTGGCAGAGATGCGGAGAAAGGGGAACCCTCCTACACTGTTGGTGGGAATGCAAGCTGGTGCAGCCACTCTGGAAAACAGTATGGAGGTTCCTCAAAAAGTTGTAAATAGAGCTACCATATGACCCAGCGATTGCACTACTGGGTATTTACCCCAAAGATACAAATGTAGGGATCTGAAGGGCTACATGCACCCCGATGTTTATAGCAGCAATGTCCACAATAGCCAAACTATGGAAAGAGCCAAGATGTCCATCAACAGATGAATGGATAAAGAAGATGTGGCATATATATACAATGGAATATTATGCAGCCATAAAAAAAAACACACGAAATCTTGCCATTTGCAACAACGTGGAGAACTAGATGATATATGCTAAGCAAAATAAGTTAATCAGAGAAAGACATGTATGCATGATCTCACTGACATGAGGAATTCTTTTTTTTTTTTTAAGTTTTTATTTATGTATTTGAGAGAGAGAGAACGAGAGACAGAGAGCAGGAGAGGGAGGAGGGTCAGAGGGAGGATAAGTAGACTCCCCACCGAGCAGGGAGTCCAATGCGGGACTCGATCCCGGGACTCCAGGATCATGACCTGAGCCGAAGGCAGACGCTTAACCATCTGAGCCACCCAGGCGCCCCGACATGAGGAATTTTTAATCTCAGGAAACAAACTGAGGGTTGCTGGAGTGGTCGGGGGTTGCTGGGTGATGGACATTGGGGAGGGTATGTGCTATGGTGAGAGCTGTGAATTGTGTAAGACTGATGAATCACAGACCTGTATCTCTGAAACAAATAATACATTATATGTTAAAAAAAAAAAAAAAAGATAGTAGGAAGGGAAAAATGAAGAGGGGGAAATTGGAGGGAGAGACGAACCATGAGAGACTACGACTCTGAGAAACAAACTGAGGGTTCTAGAGGGGAGGGTGGTGGGGGGATGGGTTAGACTGGTGATGGGTATTAAAGAGGGCACATATTGAATGGAGCATTGTGTGTTATAGGCAAACAATGAATGATGGAACACTACATCAAAAACTAATGATGTAATGTATGGTGATTAACATAACATAATAAAATAATATTTAAAAAAATTAACTGTGGGTCTCAAGTGTTGGTAGGGGGAAAAAGTGTGGAGAAATGTATCTTTATACTAAAACTCTGATAAAGAAAGACTTCATTTTACCCACTAAATTTTAACTTCTCTACCAAAGCAGCTTACTTTGCTAGAAATACAAACTTTATTATTTCAGTGAGCTTAAAATCCCTATTTGAGATCTGAAAATCAAATTGTAATGCAGTATTTGGTTTTTCTTCTACCACCATGAAGGTAAAGCTGCAAGGGTAAGAACTTGGATGGGAGTTATTTTGATGTACAGAGCTGAATAACTAAAATCCAGGTTGCTTTTGTATGGACTTCAAGGCTAACAGCAGTAAAACTTGTGTTTGGGGCCAATATGTATTATCAGAACATACACGCAACCCTCATTGATGTTCCGTGTGAGTGAATGAGGACATTGGTTGGACCTCTGTCAATAAGCAGATGTGATCCAGAGACACATGGGGAGCTGCAGATATGGTTCAGTAGGAAGGTGACAGCTTTTACAGAGTTGCTTTTCTAACTCTAATCATGCTCTCAGGTTAATGTGGCCAAACATGGGACTCAGGAGTTTAACAAAATCAAGCTTGTCTCAGATTAGTGAAATGTCCCACCAGAAGAGATTCAAGTTATTCAGGGAGCAGTTTTAAATACCCAAATCATCTTCAAAATGATTCCCTATGTTAATATGGTATTTCTGAGAATCCAAACCAAGCCAAAATAAATATTTTTAACAAAGCCACCTCCTCTTAGTTCAAAGCAATGATTCTTTGTTCTATTAGAGGGAGGCATGTTATTTGATTTCATGAACTTCTTCAATTTTTATGCCAAATATTGCATAGCATTCCTTTTTTAAAAATAAAATTTTACTCTGTTTCAGAAATCTTTTTCAGAAAAGATCAGAAAAATCTGATCTTTTCTTGCTAATATTGGTATGACTGCAGATATATTAGATGACTGTATATGAGGTTTGAGGATTAAAGACATTATCTCTAAAATAGCTTATTTTCCATCTAATTTTAAAACATAACAGCAATTAAATGTTAAGTGTGTTACTCAAGCCTTGGACACAATATCAAATTCTGATGCTGAAAGAAGGTTCACATTTTATATCATTAATTTAGTTCAGATACATGTATTGAGTTCTAAGTGTGTGCAAAGACCTAACACGGGTTTGTTTTTTTTTAAAAAAGATGGATAGAGATTGATTTGGACAGTGGAGATCTTCAATCCAGATTTTTTCCAAGGTTGTGGATCCAGGATAATAGCTTCCATCTTCTAATTTAACTTTTACTCTATAGATATATAAATGTAATAGTCCTGCTTCTAATACAACTTCCGGCAAGAATAATGACCATCCAGTATGGGGTTTCCAGGAGATAGAAGCTTTAAATGTGTTCAGCACAAATGGCTGCTCATGTGATTTCAATCATTCCTAACATATTAAGAGTAAAGTCTGTTATAGAGGACAAAGGCCAAGACTGTGTAGACTGGTCATGGTTTACTAGCTGTTTAGACAATCTGAATGAAAAAATAATGTATGAATACAAAGTGAGCTTGATGGCGCTCCCTTCCACTGAGCATCCTAAATCGGCATGGCCATGGCCAATTTCCTTCCTAGGTCTTGTACTTGGCTTTATTTGAAATGCTATTTGCATCTCAAGCTTACTTTTTATGTTTACTATAGACTGAGCTATAATGTCAGACATGACCATTCAATGTTTTAGATTTTTGATGCACAACTGTGCTAGAAGCTAGTACGTGATGGGAAAAATCCAATAAAGGTAATAAGTAAGTAACATCTCATTGTCTAGAGATTTTCCTGGCATTAGGATAATTTTTTTTTCCCCGCAAATTCATCTTCACTTTACTTGTGTCCTGCTTGGAACTGTAGGTCATTCAGAAATAATCTGGTTTAGACTCTTGATTGATATTGCAACCTTCACAATTTTCATATAAAGCCAACAACAAATTTATAGGGTCAGTGCAGGCATATGGAGAAAGATACTATAATTTTGTGTACTTTTCTTCCACATGATAGAACTACAAGGTATCTTATAAATAAGACATACACACGATCTGTCTGCCACATTATATAATCAAACTTCCAAGTCGCACCTTACCTGTCTCTACCCTATTTTGATTTTTTGTGTTTTGAAAATAATCATTCTCCTCTCATTTTTCATTCTCAAGTGAAAAGGTTGAGGAAGAAAACACTGGAATCATTATAATTAAAGTTTAAAAAATTGAATAAATTATAGAGAAGACAAAAGTGCCTAAAAGTTATCTGAGTTATAAGATTTGTTGCTGCTTTTGTTGTTGGAGGCAACTGAAAATCCATCTAAACCTGACTTAAACATAAAAGGGAAATTATTGGTTCATAGATTTGAAACACCCAGAGGAACTTCTGGCTTCAAGTAGTACTTGAGGCAGGGACTCAAACATCATCTCTGGGTGTTAGTTTTTCTTTCTCTGATTCTCAGCTCCACCT
Organism: Mirounga leonina; assembly: GCF_011800145.1. NCBI lineage: Eukaryota > Metazoa > Chordata > Mammalia > Carnivora > Phocidae > Mirounga > Mirounga leonina. Next base: position 2,710,774 of record NW_023270971.1, read on the forward strand.
CCTCAGGCAGCCTCACCTCAAAGGAACCACCTTGCATCATCTTGGCTTTAAATCCAGCAAATAAGCAAATCTCTTGCATAGAAATTTTAGGAAAAGTCTCATTTCAGTGTAACTGCTCTCATATTGAATCCCAGTGGCCAGGGAGCACCATGCTCTGATTTGCATAGGTTCCTGTCTTTTCTACCCATGGGCTGGAGGAAACCAAGGCACATGGGCTAAGGGAAAAGGAGAGTCATTATTTAAAGAGAATTTTATTTGGTTACCAAAAGGACAAGTGGACGCTGAGTGGAAAACACAACTGATGTGCACTATGTTATTCCTCCTTCAAGTCCTAGATTGAAACCCACTTTTTTCAATTAAACTTCTTTGAACATCCAGTCCTGAAAAACTGTACAATAAACCCCCAAATATACTTTCTGTCTCTATACTCCTTTGGCAATGACTTCTGCATAGCCTGTGATATTGTGTACTTAGCTATCACAAACTACTGTTTATACTTTGCACTCAGCTTTCTATGTAGGTACTGGGCAAAATGCCCTGCCTCCCACATTTTCATGGCCTATCTTCTCAGTTCAGACACTGGTGCAGCCACCACCTATGGCCAGTGTAACTTGGAGGCACCTCATCCATCTTAGCTAAGAGGATTAACTCTCTCATTTTTTGCCCCAGTGCCCTTCCACCATCACTTGGGGTCCCTGCTGCAGGGAGCCACTCAGGCATTCTGAAGCATGAACAAACATGGAAGTACAAGGAACCCTTGACCAAGGGTGGACAGGAACCAATCAATAAATATTCCCCTTTACTGTCTCCTGAGTCAAAATTTCCAAGGCACATTTTACATGAATTCTCAGTGAGTCCCAAGGAAGATTCAGCCTCAATTGCCCATACCAATAACTAGCTTAATCACAATTCTTGGACTGGCTTTTCCTCAGTTCCTATCTTAACTTCTCAATACAATGCTTCTGTTCCTTAGGATCAACTATTCAAATAAACCACTTGTCCTCAAGTCCTTACCCTAGCTTCTGCTTTTTGGGGGAAACTCAGGTTAAGACTAAAAGTTCCTTGGAGGCAAGCTTAATGCCTCTAGCACATGAAAGTACCCAAGATATATTTATTGATATAATCTGAGTAAAAGGAGAAAAAAGGAGTGATGAAGATGACTACCAATATGGAACAAATATACTGGCAGCAAATGTGTTAAGGGGCATAGTTTTGAGTAAAGAGATGACTTTTAAAGTGCTAATGTGGAAAGTTAGGCCCAGTGGTCAAAGTAGAAGAATTTCAAGTCAGCCAAACTTTGGAACTTGGAGTGGGTCACATCCTTGAATTATATATCCTTTTAGTCATTATTTGTTTCAGATACCCAATTGCTTCATTATTCCATTACAAGTAATTTTATAAGTGAATTCAATTTTTACTTTTTCAGGACAACAAATATTTTATTCAAATCCTTGTGGTTTGCCCTCTTGACTTAGGGCTGGTGAGTTATGAAAATATTTGTCTCATTGTCAAAATAAATGTAAGAGTTGATGAGTCTGTGTAAAGTTGAGCATTATCCCAAAGCTCATAGCCTAGTGCTTTGACTCTTAAATTGTTCCTAAGTGCTACTTGACCTCTGCTGTGATTATTCTTCCCATACACTGATGGGCAAAGAAGAATGAGTAATGCCTGGAGGAAAAAAAGATCAATATATATCTACTCTAATCATATACAAAGCCCACTGCCATGCCTGGCAAAATGAAATATGGAAGAAAAGCCCTCTCTGAAATGTACCACTGGGTCCTCAACATAATAATCTTAATGGTTTGGACTGCATTAGCAAAATAAGTAAGAATTATTTCCTGCATTAACACAAAGCTATTAATCTTTGTGTTCCTTTCATCTTTATAGTGACAGGCTTGTCTGGGATACCAAAGTTGTCTAACCATCACTTAGAAATAGAAAGGCCAGCAGGTACAAGAGACTAGGACCCATCAATGACCCAGCTAAAGCATAATATAGGGATGGTAGGAATTAGCATGCATTGAGGGCTGAGTAGGCTGAATAATGACTGTCTAAAGATATCAGATCCTGACACCTGAAACCTGTAAATGTTACCCTATATGGAAAGGGACTCTTTGCAGATGAAATTAAACTAATGATCTTGAGATGTGGAGATTATTCTGGATTATCCAGAAGAGCCTTAAATGCAATCATAATGTCCTCATGAGAGGCAGAGGGAAATGATACAGAAGATGAGAAAAAATGTGGCCATGGAAGTAGAAATTGAAGTGATGTAGCCAAAAGCCAAGGAATGTCAGCAGCTCCAAGAGCTGGAAGAGACCAGGAATGGATTCTCCTCTAGAGCCTCTGGAAGGAGTGCAGCCCTGATGACACCTAGATTTCAGTCCAGTGATACTGATTTCAAATTACTGGCCTCCAGAACCATGAAGGAATAAATCTCTGTTGTTCTAAGCCATCAAGTTTGTGGTAACTTTTTACAGCAGCCATAGGAAACAAGTGTGCATGTTATCTCATTTAATCCTCATGACTTTTTGAGATAGCTATTACCCCTATTTTATAGATAAGGAAATTGAGGGTGAGAATAAGTGTCCTAAGACACCTGTCAAATAAGTATTAGAGAGTTAAGTTCAGTTGAATTCCAAAGCTTAAGGTCTTTTCTCATGCTCTATACTCCAGCCACACAGATCTACTCAAATGCCTGTTCCCATCTCCATGCTGTCTGCAGTCTGCTCCTTGGATCAGATGTCCTCCCATACTTGATCTCAAGGATGTAGGTCACTCTACTTTCTTTCCTGACACCCCCCCACCCTCAGCTTGAGGGTCCCATTACACTTTCACTCTGGTCTCACTCATGCAGTTGTCCTTTAGCTTGTCTTTCTTCTCACTGGACTATGAGCTCTTCTGTGGCAGGGTCTGTGCCAATATCTTTGCTCTCCAGGTCTATCTGGCGTCTGGCTCACAGTCTGTGCTTAAAAATATTGTAGGCTCAGTCGTTGGGCGTCTGCCTTCGGCTCAGGTCATGACCCCAGGGTCCTAGGATCAAGCCCCACATTGGGCTCCCTGCTCTGCGGGAAGCCTGCTTCTCCCTCTCCCACTCCCCCTGCTTGTATTCCCTCTCTCGCTGTGTCTCTCTCTGTCAAATAAATAAATAAAATCTTAAAAAATATATTTGTAGAATGAATGAATGGCATCACAACTCCTAAGCAAACACAGGAATAAATACGTGTAGTGAGTAAGTCTGAGAGTCTTTGGAGTTTCATCTTGGAACAAGATGAGATGGAAGATAGGAAGTCATTTTTCATTTCTTTATGCTGCTTCAGTTTCCTCATAAGTAATTGGGTACAATAATGGTATCTACTTTATATAGTTGGTGTGACTATTAAATGAGTTAACATGTGTAAAGGGCTTAGAACGACGACTGGCACAGAGTCAGAGCTATGTAAGTATTCTCTTTTAAAGGGGAGGCTTTTTTGAAAGTAAATGAATAAATGGTCTAAGTTTTAAAGCTATAACTAATTTTTATAATTTTGTGATTTGGTAGAAAACAAAACCAATCTCAAGATTATGAATTTAACTTTGAGATGAATTCTTAGCTCAATAGCCTCAGTAATATAAAATTGGAAAGGTCAGTGCCTTCTTTCAGTATAATCTTTCACTTGAACAGAAAGTAGAAGAAACAGCATTTCAGAAATACTAAGACGCACCACTGTGAAAGGTCTCAAACGAATTCCCAGGAAAAGAAACTTACCAACTCTGAGTCTTAATGTTGTATTCTGAGTCTTAATGTTATATTAATCTTTCAATACTTTCATATTTCTAGATTAGCCTCTGCCAGGAACTCAGTCTACTGTCTTATTTCTCACTGATGAACAAATTGAACTAATTTGAAACACGTGGGGAAGAAAGAGCAACTCTTCTGTTTGCATGTGAGACTTGATGTTGTTTTTAACTGATTCACAAGTTTTTATATAAAAGTGAAAAATGAGGGTTTTTAGGAGACATACAGATGAAGAATAAACACAAAAAGTTTTGAGGCTAGTTTTTGTTTTATCTTCATCTGTTTCTGGTCTCACAAAGTAAACACAAGATTTGTTTTTGCCATGAATACATATTTCAGGGTACAAAGATGCACAGCTTGAGACATAAGATGTAGAGACCATTGCCTGAACTTAAGTAACCAAAAATCCCATTGTAATTCATGGACATTATAACTTGGAAATAAGTGACACCAGTAGAGTTCTGTTGCTTTGCTGCTATCCTGTAATTGTTGTCCTTGTTTGCAGGTAAGATTTTGGTTGCACTAAGGGAATGTACCAGCCCATTTCTTCTCTCAGGAGATTGACCATGCACCAAATCCCCTGGACCAGGGCATCAAGGATGCCTCTGTATATTATTTAAGGGAATATATTTCAGTTGGCTGAAATATATATCATGACTGCACACTCTGAGGCACATAGTGACATCAGGAAAGAACTGAAATATCAGGTCTATCTTATATTGCACAGATTGTGTCCACAGGCACTGCCAAAAGGAAGCACTGGTCCTCTCCCATAACAAGTTATAATTGGTCTAGAGCTAATATACTGTTGATAGAACAAAGAATGAAGAAAGATCAGAATCTGAATAGGGCAAAAGACTGGCAGCAGTATGAAGGAAATGATGGGTGTATTCAAGAGGCATTTTAGAGGAAGAATCCACAAGATATATAAACTGATTGGAGAAGCAAGTACAAAGGTTCACTAGAGAGATGGGTCAGAGAGGTCCTCCAGGCTCCCAGTTGAGAAAAATGGAAAGATGGTGATGCCTGAACTAATAGAGGAAATACAGGAGGCAGAGGACAAGGGGAAGGGAAATCCCATGGGAAAAAATCAAAAAATTTACTTCTGAAAATGTTGAATTTGAGATGCCTGGAAGACAACCATGTGGAGATAAATGTCCAGCAAATAGATGCAAATTCAGAATGTTGCTAAGGAAAGTAGTCAGGGTTATAGTTTTACATTTGTTTTCCTTGGTAATATTTAGAGTGATGTTTTTAATAGTTCTGTACATTAAACAAAGTACTTTCTCACCATTTTTGTGTTTTACCTGCACTACAGCTCTGCAAAAGTAAGCACAGCAAATTTTATTTCCATTTTACATAAAAGAAAATAACTTGGAGTTGGTAAATAATTTGTCCCAAGTCCATGTTGGGAGATCATTACAAGGCCAGAACCAGACTTATGCCTTCTGAAGTTTATGCTGATATCTGTTAAACACTGAGCATTAGGAAACTGGATTCTTCACTTATCACTTGTAAATATAGACTAGATCTGTTGCAGAAAGGCAACACATAAAACCATGTAAGTTTATAAACTTCCTTTGGGGACTTTATTAAATGGGAAGTTGAAGGAAAAGGAGCCAGGAAAGGGAAGAGGAAAAGTGGGGCACCTGGGTGGCTCAGTCAGTAAAGCATCTGCCTTCGGCTCAGGTCATGGTCCCAGGGTCCTGGGATCAAGCCCCATGTCGGGCTCCCTGCTCAGCGGGGAGTCTGCTTCTCCCCCTCCCTTCCTTGTGCTCTCTCTCTTGTTTGCTCTCTCTCTCTCAAGTAAATAAAATCTTTAAAAAAAAGGGGGGGGGGAGGAAAAGTGGTTAGAGAGGTAAGAGGAGAAGCAGGAAAGAGAGTCACAGAAGAAAAAAGGAATAAATTCAAAGACCAAGGGGTTAAGAGCTGTCAACAGTATCAAAGACTGTTTCTTCCCTAATTCCCTTCCATTTCCCGTATCAGTCCCATACAGAGTGGGCATAGATGAAGTCCTCCGATGCTCCAAAAGTCTTGCACCCTACATGTAATACCTCTGCCCATGTGTATAGAACAAATATGTGTTTCTATATCCGGTTCTTTGCACACAATCTCAAAAACTCAGCTTGAGAGTTACTTGAATGAATTTTATGTTCTACCTCCCAGTGATAAAGCCATCAGTAAATTTCACAAGATTCCACGTGTGACCTTTAGTCAGAGATCAATATGTAATAACATACTTTTAAATGTAGATCACATTGGGGAGGCCATGTCTACACAATAGCAAACAGATGTTTTGGCAAAGAGAAGAGCCTCCATATGCTTATGAGTGGCAGGGTCTCATGGTGAGAACCAGTTCCCACCCTTTCCTCATCTTTTTTTTCAGTTTTATTTTAAAACATTTGTTTCTGATATACAGAGGTAAGTTTTCCAGACATAAACTTCACTTTCAAAAATGCAGATTTCCTCTTAAAATAGGCAAACAATATACAAAGGAAAGCAAAATGGGTCAAGTCAAACCACTCAACAAAGTCAATATGATAAACATTTACTGGGTGTTTTCTACACAGAGAGTACTATGCTTGGCATTATAGGGATATAAATATATAAAAATACAGCCCTCAAGGATCTTTTCTTTGACAGAGGTAATGATGCCCATGAAACATTTGATCTGCTTTCCTGCATTTCTCAGCTCTCTTGGAATTAGACAAGACCATGTGGCTTGTTCTACCAATGATCTGTGAGTAAAAGAAAGGCCAAAGCATAGAAAGAGCTGGCTCATTACTTTCCTTGTTGCTCTTTCCCTTCCCTGACAATCAAGAAAGCTGTTTTAGATGGTACAGTGCCAAAACTATAGAGCCTCTACCAGCTGGAATTCTCAGTAACTGTATGGACTAGTTCTTCCCACTGCTTCATGCTGGACATAAAGTGTGATCATTTTTTTTTAATTAAGCCACTGAAATTTTGGAGTTGTTTGTTACTGAAGTTTAAACTTGACCAATCCTGACCAATATACTTGCCTTTTGTAGCTCACATTTCTAGTGAGAGCAGATAGGCACACATCTAAAAATCTCCAATTGGTTGATTAGACATCTCACTTGTTTCATGCCTATTATACATCAATTAACATCTGTTAATTATTTTCAGCACATCTTTTCACTTTCAAAAGTATCCTGATTTGGATAATAAATTACATGGTTACCCATAAACTAGAGAGAAAATCGTCTGTGATAAATAGTATAGAAGAACACAGAAACATGGCATTGGAGATGGAGAAGATAATCCTACTAGAAGAATTTGATCATTTGAACTGGAATTTATAGCATTCTGCTAGGCAGGTATTAGGGCAGATGAGGTTTGGAGTAAAGGGCATTTCAGTACCTCTCAGTTTAATCAAAGGTCCAATGCAGAAGTGAGTAGGATATTAGTAGGCAGATTAAGGTAAGTGTGGTAAAGGCATAATTGAAACTACACTGATAACGGTTTATTGCATAGATTTATTTATAAGTTTTCCAAATACTTGTCTTATTCTGGTAGATACATGGTTTGCAGCCATCAGAACCAGTAACAGAGAATGTAGTGATATGCACTGCTCAGAGTCTGGTTACAGCCTTCGTTCACCATGTAAAATGCTCTGCTTCACCTCACAGTAGATAATACAAACTTCTGATGGCACTTTTTCAGTGTTTGCTGCTTTCATCAACCCATAAGTATTATTATAGAAAACTATTCCAAAGACCTTACTGTGTGAAGCTCATTTATAATGTTCTTCACACTTTTCTTTTTGACTGTTGCTAATGATTTTCATTTAATTCTCAGCACTGACAGAATGTGCTTAGCATGGTGGTAGAGATGGTGCCAGTATTGCCACAAAGTTCAGGGTCTCAGACAAAATTTTAGAGAAATATTCTAATTTCGTTCTGTATAAGTCCTTGTATTCAGTGATTTCAGGATGATACAGTAAAACATTAATTCAAATAAATCACTTTAAATTAAAAATAAGCCTGTGATAAAGGCAGGGGCAGAGGAGTCGAGAAAACAGAGAAGCAGGAGGAATACTGGCTAGATGGATACATTATCAAGGACTTTGAAGAACCAGCTGAGTAGTGTGCATTTAAGGAGTTCATTTGGGAGAGCTTTATATTATACTTGACTTCACTGATTAGCTTTTCCTTTCACTTTTAACTTTCTGACCCAGATTTTGGATAACTCAATTTATAAAATAGACTAACACACATATTGCTGAGGTTGAGGGACTCTTGATAAACTTCAAATAAAAATATTTTTTAAAGGATGACCCAGCAAGAAGGAGACGGCTGTTCAAATGAGCCTATAGTAGCTGATGCTCAGGGAATTATTTTTATAAATTATACAAGTGTATATAGTGAAACAGGTATTATATTCTATATATGGCTATGAATATGCTACCAAATTCTAAAATACTGCACAAAGATAAACAACTACGGATATGGCAGATGTGAATTGCACTCCTAATTTGCTTGGGACACACAGAGTTCATGCCTATAGTAACAGAATGCCCTTTTCTCTTCAAAAGGATCTCAGCTTGGATTATAAATTCTGTGGTCTCCCTTCCTATGATATTCAGGATGGAGGTAATTTCACATTCCTTAATTTTCCTTCTCTGACTTAATTGAAACCAACTTGAAACTAACTCTATCAGAAATGGGCATGTAGTCCAATACCAGTCATCTGAAAAGCCTCCTTCTCCTGCCTGTACATTTCAAAACTCCATGGGTTCATGCCTCAGAGCTCCTACCTCAGGCCCTCTACCCACACCAGTAAGATCCTTCAACCAGACTGAGTATTGCCTCCTTTTGGCTCTTGTGCAGGTTGCCTAGGCTTCAAACTTAATACCAATTCTTACCCAGACCCCTACACCCATGCCTTCTTCCTGCTTAAAGAAGAAGGAAGGCGTGGATAGCAGGCATGAATGGCAAGTACATGTGAAAAAGGCATAAAATACATGATAACTCAAAAGATCACCAATTAACAAATAGGATCAGGAAAGCCCTAAAGGGCTTTGAAGAACATTTGAGCTGTTTTTATAGACGTCTTAATGATATGCTACACATCTGCCATATATACATAACTCATCTTGCATTGTATACCGTAAATAAATCCAGTTCAGTGTCTGTCCACCTCAAGAAATAACAAGGACATGATTGATATTGACATATTGCTATTAATTGACATATTGCTCTTCATAATACCAATATTTTAATGTAAGTCGTTCTGATTTGTGCTAGAACTGCTGGGTCATGGAGTTGCCTGCCAAGCCTGTATGCCTACTGTAAACTCTAAGACTTGTGGAATCAGACCTGATAAAGCCAGGCAGTGTGGACAGGTGGTGATACCTGTGATCACTGCCTCAGTTTAAATTCAGGCTCTACCATTTACCAGCTGGTGACCTTTGGTTAATTACTGAACTCTTTTAATTTCAGTTTCCCCATTTGTAAAATAAGGATGACATGAAAAGCAATTTCTTCACAGGGTGTTTTGAGGATCGTTTGAGCAAGTTCATATTAAATTCTTAGCATAATGTCTGGCATTTCTTGATTTTCTCAGATTTAATTAGAACTGGCTTGAACCTCCATCTGCCAACATGTGGTGGAAAGTCTGATAACAGTCATTTGGAAAGTCCCCTCCTTCTCTCTTGGAGAGTAGATGAAACTCAGGAGCTCATAGACTTTAGAAAGAAGCCTCTGCTTCTCAACAAATGGCAGCCAGGGTTATCTTGAGCCATGCTTAGCAAAACCCAAGTGGACTTACATGTTTTGAAATAAAATCAGAAGGTTTTACTTAGAGTAGAAACTCAGTCTTCCTCTCCACCGTGTTTTTTATCTTCTCTGGGTTTCTACCCCAAGTTCATATCACATTATCCCACATTTACTAAATGTAAATACTAACATAGTATTCTACCTGTTGCCTATCTATCACTCTCCCCAACTTCAGTGGACACTTCTGAAAGGAAGGTAGAAACAAGGCCCTGTATATTGCTGGTCATGCCAAACAGGTGCCCAGCCGAAGGCGGAGCAGGGGCTGAAATCTGGCCTGTTCTGCCCTCCAGGCTTGGGCCCTGGTGCAGGGCTGTGGCTGTGAGGGGAAGGGGCACCTTTTTCAAATTTGCACAAAGAATTTTTATAGGCTACAGGCAGCCCCAATAGGAAACATATGCTTTAATTCTGTTATATTTTCTCAGTGTCTAACAGATTTGCAAACACAAACTGAAGGGGAAGGGGATCTACAGAGAGTGTCTCAAAAAATAACAATCTTAATTTATTGTTTGAAATATTTTCTGGTAAAGAGTGAAAAAAAAGTGGATATAATAAAGGAAACTGCCATTGACTAAATGTTTGTGTTCCCTCAAATTCATATGTTGAAACCTAATCCCCAACGTGATGTTATTTAGAGATAAGGCTGTTGGGAGGTGATTTAGGTTGGAGCTCTCATTAGTGGGATTAGTGACCTTATAAAAGAGACCCCAGAAAGCTCCCTTGTGAGAACACAGCAAGAAGAGAACCACCAGGAATCTGCCTGCACCCTGATCCCAGACTTCCTAGCCTCCAGAACTATGAGAAATAAATGTTTGTTGGTTAAGCCCCTCCGGTCTATGGTATTTTTGTTATAGCAGCCCAAGCAGACTAAGACAGGGATTGAAGACAGAGTATTAGAGAAGTAGTGGATGTTTTTACTCAACTCCAATGCACAGAAGACAGAGAAAAGCATTCAGGTTTTATGGAAAAAACAAACCAAAATGTTGTGCGTAATATGAAATGTATTTTTAATGTATCTCACATCTGCAACATATAAGCTGACCACTGGAATTGTAAATTATTAAGAGTAATTAAGTTATTTGCCACCTAACATGACATTACCATATGATTCATTATTAGAAAAAGCCTTTGTAGTCTTTCTTGCCAACACTGAATCATCAGCAATATATGAGTTTGCTCTCTTTTTATGTTAATGTTCTTGGAAATGAAATATTTTCTTAGTGATTTGGTAGTGAAATTATGCTCATCAGTAAATCTTTCCTTTCCTCTTCCCCTCACAGATACTGATTATGGAGGGTAGGAGGCTCACTTCTCCCAACTTATCTGGCATTTCCCTGCATGCAAAAAAAAAGGTGGGGGAGTGGGGGAATGACACAGATATGGTACTGCAACATCCGGTAAAGAAATAGTTATTCTAACTTAGTAGATGTAAAAAAGTTATATATTTTTAAATGTTGCCTTTGCACTGATAAAACTTAATAGACAAGTGATTTCTATTTGTCATTCACTTTCTCCATTCTGAAACTATTCTCTAACAATGTTTCCCTGCCCCTAGAGTCCTATTACAATTCGAACTAATGACAAATACTTAAGTCAAGTACTTAATGTTTATAAAGACAAAGAGAATGAAAAGGTTATATCGATTAAATACAGACCAAAACTACAGATTAAATGCCAAATCAAAAATTTAAAGCTCAGGATGTCTGGGTGGCTCAGTTGAGTTAAGCGTCTACCTTCAGCTCGGGTCATGGTCCCAGGGTCCTGGGCTTAAGTATTAAGTCAAATACTTAAATAAAAGTCATCTCGCAATGTCCTATGGCATGCAAGCTTTTGATTTTTTTAAAAAAAGATTTTATTTATTTATTTTTCAGAGAGAGAGAGCACAAATAGGGGGAGCGGCAGGCAGAGGGAGAACCAGGCTCCCTGCTGAGCAAGGAGCCTGATGTAGGACTTGATCCCAGGACTCTGGGACCATGACCCAAGCCAATGGCAGATGCTTAACCAACTGAGCCACTCAGGAGTCCCAAGCTTTTGATTTTTGATTTGGTATTTAATCTGTAGTTTTGGTCTGTATTTAATCGATATAACCTTTTCATTCTCTTTGTCTTATAAGGATTAATGACTATAACAACTATATGTATTGTAACTAGATGAAGAGAACTAAGTTTATAGTGGTCAAACTATCCTTAAGCATACTTTGTAAATCCAAGCACAGAGAGGAATGTACACTCCAAATTGATTCATTATTTCTAACTTTTTGAATATTTTAACTAAGACCGCCGGTTGATTACAGTTTATAAGAAGCCTGGATTGCAGAGGTAATAGAGATACAAAGGAATCAGTTCATGCAAACTATAAATTGGAGGAAATACAATAGTTTTTTCTGTCAAGGATGAGTTCTTCTTAAATATCAGAAGCATTCAAACTAAAAATAAAGATACATAAATTCTACACCTAAAGAAATCAAGTAGAAAAAGGGATTCAGAGCAAACCTGCTGTAGGGAAGGTTCCCCATTATAAAAAGCAGATTATCTGCCTTAAATTTATATCCAAGTTTATACTGTGGTCTGGGAAGTCTTGAATTTGACTATGACCCTGGTTTAGAAGTTATTTTAAATAACTACATATATATCAGGCCTACTAACATTCAGAATATGTTTAAAATAAATTTTAGAAAGCTTAAGAACTTCAAAGTGTAATGTAAAGTTTTTATTCATGCATAAATATTTAGTGTTTAATAAAATAAAGAAAAGCCTTATGTAAGAGATTTGACACTTGTGAAGACATTAAGTATAGTTCTGAAGACAAAGATTGTGAAACTATTTCAAAACCAAAACAAATATTTCAGTCTTTGAAACATAAAGATTACTATTGAAGGAGGTTCTGCATAAATCATTTCAAGTGAAGCACAGAGGGGGAAAAATTTATTTGGTTTGGCATTGCCCAAGGATTTTTTTTAGAGATATTCTGGAGATGACACAAATCAGAATTTGTGAGTTATCGCTTTAGTTTTTCAAATACAACATACTGTTGGGAGGGTTGCAGAAAATGAGAAGAGGGACAAAAAGAGCAAAAAAGTAAGTGGTCCTCTCCCAGCCAGCTCACCAAGCCTTTTGTGTATCAGTGAGTCTAGGCCAGATCCAGAAGAGCTGTTGCCTGACACAGTTTTCACTCAAACTCAGAAGGGCTCAGTTACTGAACACCTAAAGCAGATGTATCATGACTGAGACACAACCTGAAGAGGGCATACTTCCTGGGATCAAGAATGATCCCAGAACAGCTTTTATTGGCTTCATTTTACTTTTCTTCCTAGTCCTAAAAAGTATTGGTATTTAGAAGAGGGGATTCCTGGACTAGCTAATTATGATTTTCAGAGTTGAAGTGTATGTTGTTGGGATTTCAGTCCACACTGATTTTGCAGCTTAAAAATGAAAAGAAGAGAGAGAAAAGGACTTAAAATTCAATCATCAAGTGACTAAAAAAAATGAAGTTCATTTCCTTAAATATCTACTATGTATATAAACCAGCTATTGATTGATTCATTAATTGCTTGACACTGATAGCAATGTTATCTACATGTGATTTGTGGTGGTGACTGTAATGTACCATCCAGATACCCTTTCAATGAAGGACCTATTGCTCCAGCTGCTGGGAGTTCCATCAGCAGATGCCCATAGCTGTCAGTCTCTTCAGGGACTGTCTCAGCTACAGAAATCTCCTTACTGAAGGTTAACTGAGACAACTGACTCTAATAATTTATTGATGAGGGACTATAAAGGATTGCCCATCTTGGTCCAGTGGGAAACAACTCTGAAGGACCATTCTAGTTGCAGAGCTCCTGTGCAGTCAGCCATGGCTGTCCTTGGGCCTGTATCACAGCTTGATTTCCACAGGTGTTCATCCTTCAGGGCTTTCCTCAATAAATATGCCACACACTAAACTCAGTCTCAGAGTCTCCTTCCAGAAAATGTGTGACCATGTTAGATTCACATTTAAGTGCCCTTTGTCTAACTCAACCAGAGGATGTGAAAAATGTACCTCTTAAGTAAAGGACAGACCATCTTATCTATGAAAATTATGTAATTTTCTTAAACTCATCAGCCACTCCAAGCTCCCTTTGTTTTTGTGCTTCTTCTTGAGTAATGTAACAAAGTCATTACTGTAATTGACTTAAAGTGGACGAGGAAATGGAGATACCTTTGTTGATACCATCATAATAAGAGTTGTATCTTAATATAATACAGAAAGGAATGAATCTCCCTGATCTGTATGGAAAGCTATACTGGGTGTTTCTGTATGTATGAACTTACCCAACTTGGGCTATGCTGACCTAAAAATAAAGGGATTAATGAGCCTAAATCCAATCTCTGAATTTGAGCTAATTATGTGACAGACACAAGTTTGCAAGCACAAAGAAAATGAAAGAAAAAGGGAAGAATGGAAAGGAGGGAGGGAATAAAGGAACAAGAGAGATGGAAGGGGAATAAAGACAATACCAATAATTCTTAGAAACTCAAATTTTCAAAAGAAGTCATAAACTCAAATGCCTATAGAACAAGGAGTAGAGGTGAATATATGACATCTTTGCAGACCAGATGATCTGGAGCTGCCAGTTTGCAACCCCTTTCAGAAGACTGATTATAATACAGTGATGACCTTTTTGTCATATATCTCTTAAGGTATATCCAAATCAATTTTTGCAAATATCATCATATTTTAAATTACAAGAATCACTATTTAATGGAAACCCTGTGAAAAATGAATGAAAATAAGTAATCTTAAAGGTTTACCTATTTTATAATCTTTTTTTTAAGAAAAAGTATTCACGTTATAATGGGATTACTTGGACAGACCAATCTGAAAAGGATTACATTACAGGTAATGGAAGTAAAATACAAAATCTGTATAGGTGTGTGGAGGGGAGAAAGAGGAGGGTGAAGGGATATTTAGCAAATGAAGTTTGCCTTATACAGAACATTTCTCTCACTCTCTAGTTCTAGGTTTAACGTCATCTCTAAAAACTCATTAACAATAACTCATCAGTCTTGAACTAAAACCAAATTATCCAATGACTCAAAGCAACATAATATATTTTTTAAATTGAGATGTAATTCACATATCATAAAATTCACCCTGTAAAAGTGTACAATTCAGTGTTTTTTGTATATTCACCAAGTTGTGCAACCATCACCACTATCTAATTCCAAAAAATTTCATCACTTCCCAAAAATATCATGCTTATTAGCAGTCACTCCCCCATTTCCTCTCCTCCCAGCCCCAGGAAATAACTAAATTACTTTCTGTCACTATATATTTGCTTATTCCAGACATTTCACATAAATGAAATCACAGTAGTATTTGCCCATTCATGTCTGGCTTCTTTCACTTAGCACAATGTTTTCAAGGTTCATCCATGTTGTAGCATATATCATCAGGTCTTCATTCTTATTTATGGCTGAATAATATTCCATTAGATAGATATTCTACATTTTATTTATCCACTCATAAGTTTATGGCTATTTGGATTGTTTCTACATTTTGCTATTACTAATAATCTTCTATGAACATTTGTATACATGTTTTTGTATAGACATAAATTTTTATTTTTCTTGGGTATTGCTGAGCCATATGGTAATCCTGAGTTCAACTTGAGAAACTATCATTTTCTCTAAACTGGCTACACCATTTTACAATCCCACCAGCAATGTGTAACGGTTCCAATTTCCTCACATCCTTACAAAACTTGTCTAGGTTATTTCTATTATTATTATTATTATTATTATTATTATTATTATTATTGCCATCCCTAATGGGTATGAGTAGTATCTTGCTGTGGTTTTAATTTGTATGTCCATAATGACTAATGATGTTGAGCATCTTTTCATAATGCTTATTGGCCATTCATCCATCTTTGGAGAAATGTTTATTCAAATCCTTTGCCAATTTTTAATTGGGTTATTTATCTTCTCATTATTAAGTAGTGTATTATTTTAAATGAAAAAAGCTGATCCTTTATTGTCCTATGAGGGGTCACATGAGTGGATGACCCTCTTGCTTATTGTTCTTGAGAACAAGACATTCATTGCTCTAGGATTAGCTATTATAAAATCTTTTGGGGCTTTGTCAAACCAGTTACATCATGTGAGAGAGCTGGTGTGAGAAGTTAACCACAGAAGTTGTGATCGATCCATTTCCACGGTGAGTCCAGGGTTTTTAGGGTACAGACTCCAAACCTGGTTTTAAAGCTAGGGAGACCAACTGGGGTAGATCAAGACCTCGGAGCTTGTAGAGACAGAGAAGCAAGGAGATCTCTGAAATAATATTATGCTTAGGAAAGGAGTCTAAGCTTGTGATTCAGGTTCAAGCAAATGTCTAAGGTTCAAAGGTAAAGGTTAATGTAGTTGATGCTGGCAGCTCTCTGGAAAGAATAACTCTAGTTAAGTGAGTATAATTTGAGGGGAAATAGGTGAAGTGGAAACAGATAGTACACTAACCTTAAAACTAAGGAGGCCATATAATTCCTTTTTAAACCATGATGCTTTTAAATAGAAAAGGAGTACTACTAACAATCCACCAGGACTGTAGAAAAAAACTTGTCATCTTGCAGTGATGCTCCTGGTAGGCTGAGACACTTCTAGTTATAAGGTGCTTCATGCCTGAGACATCATTGTAAGATAACAAGCCTCTGGCAATCTTTGAAGAAACAGTGGCAACACGTGGAGTTAAGCAGCAATGGCAAACATGAACTTATTCACCTGGCATTTGGAAGCAGAAAAGACTGGGCTTCCTGCTCAAAGGACAAATAACTATTTGTCCACCTAATGGTACCTGAGTTTATGAATCAGATCACGTCGGTTATAAATGCATATGCCAAATTCATGTCATTACAGTAGCTCCTAATGTCTATAAAATGTCTGCATTTTACGTATCACTTTCTACTTTGCTAACTTTTGAGCATTTCAAAGTAATTGAGTCAATTAATCCAAAAGCATGCATCTTAATTTCCTATTTTTTTTTAAAGATTTTATTTATTTATTCATGAGAGACAGAGAGAAACAGAGGGAGAAGCAGGCTCCCAAGGAGCAGGAAGCCCGATGCGGGACTCGATCCCAGGACCCTGGGATCATGACCTGAGCCGAAGGCAGATGCTTAACCATCTGAGCCACCCAGGTGCCCTCTTAATTTCCTATTTTTAATATATATTTCTCAATGTAAAAACTTTATATGTGATTTATCAAGTTTTGCCTCTTTTGGATATAATTCTCTCCATTTTAATGATTACTTTCTTATTAACTATCTAAAATACAATATTTATTATTGTTTCTCTAGCTTTATTAAGATATAGTTGACATTCAACAGTGTGTAAGTTTAGGTGTATAATGTGATGTTTGATACAAGTATATATCATAAAATAACTACCACAACAAGGCTAATTAACACCTCCATCACCTCACATAATTACCTTTCTTTTTTTGTGGTAAGAACATTTAAGGTCTATTCTTTTAGTAACTTTCAACTATATAAAACAGTATTGTTAACCATAGTTACCATGCTATACATTAGATCCCCAGAACCTATTCATCTTATAACTAGAAGTTTATATATTTTGACCAACATCTCCCCATTCCCCCACCCACCCCAGCCCCTGATAACCACCATTCTACTGTCTATTTCTATGAGTTTGGCTTTTTTTAGATTCCACATATAAGTGAGATGTTACAGTATTTGTCTTTCTCTGATTTATTTCAATTAGCATAAGGCCTCTACATTGTCACAGAAGGCAGTATTTTATTCTTTTAAAGACTGAATATTTCATTGTCTATATATAGAATACATTTCTTGCCCATTCATCTATGGACACAGATTGTTATTATTGTGATGTATTATCTAAAAGTAAATATTTCTTGTATCCAATTGCAATACTCTTTATAGCAAATACTTCATTTATATCTCTGAAATTTAAAAGTGACTGAATTATAGCAGAATTCTTAAGTTTAATTTTTTTTTTTAAATTTCAAGTTGATACTTCAATTTTCCTGATCTTGTGACTAATCATTTTACCAAATTCTCCTTGCATAATGCAATTTACCAATGAAATTTGTTCTCAACCACTCTGCTTTTCTTGTGAAAAGAAGGGCCATATGCACCCCAATGTTCATAGCAGCAATGTTCGCAATAGCCAAGCTGTGGAAAGAGCCAAGATGCCCTTCAACAGATGAATGGATAAAGAAGATGTGGTCCATATATGCAATGGAATATTACTCAACCATCAGAAAAGATGAATACCCACCTTTTACATCAACATGGATGGGACGGGAGGAGATTATGCTAAGTGAAATAAGTCAAGCAGAGAAAGTCAATTATCATGTGGTTTCACTTATTTGTGGAACATAAGGAATAGCATGGAGGACATTAGTAGAAGGAAGGGAAAAATGAAGGGGGGGGATCGGAGGGGGAGACGAACCATGAGAGACTATGGACTCTGAGAAACAAACTGAGGGTTTTAGAGGGGAGGGGTTGGGGGGATGGGTTAGCCTGGTGATGGGTAATAAAGAGAGCACGTACTGAATGGAGCACTGGGTGTTATACGCAAACAATGAATCATGGAACACTACATCAAAAACTAATGATGTGGGCGCCTAGGTGCCTCACTCATTTAGCGTCTGCCTTTGGCTCAGGTCATGATCCCAGGGTCCTGGGATCAAGCCCCACGTCAGGCTCCTTGCTCAGCGGGGAAGTCTGCTTCTTCCTCTCCCACTCCCCCTGCTTGTGTTCCTTCTCTTGCTGTCTCTCTCTCTGTCAAAAAATAAATTAAAATCTTAAAAAAAAAAAAAAACTAATGATGTACTGTATGGTGACTAACATAACATAATTTAAAAAAATACTCTGAATTCATTAAAAAAAAACTAATGATGTATGGTGACTAACATATAATAAAATTAAATTTAAAAAAATTAAAAATAAATAAATAAAAATAGCACTTAAGTGAATAACTAAATGTATTCATGAGCCCTATATCCTGAGAAGAAAATGCCACTATTCATATTCCTTTATCTTTTGATTATAATATCTGCTATAGGAAAAGTACTACCATAGCCAAAACACTAATTATCACAATTTTATCAAGCATGACACATAGATTACAATGGTCCCTCTATGTAAGAACACTGCACTTTGTCTACAGCCTTTCACACTTCACTGGTAACTATCTCAGGTATATAGATAAAGGAAATAGAAAGCAAGATGCAACAGTGCCAGTGCCAGATTTCCAAGGCTGATTTGCGCTTAGCTAGAACAGAACACCCCTGCAGTATTAATATATGCACACCAGCTTTGAGATGATCTTATTTAACAGTCACTTTAATTTGTGTGGTTTTCAGTCACTAAGTGGGATAATAATTGCTTTCTATTAGTCCCTTCAGTTTATCTTCCTTGCTGAAGTTGGTTTTGGACATCCATTTGTTGCTGACACTGATGGGTTCATTGGACATAATCCAGGTCACATGTTCCTGGAAAAATGGGCCTGAGTATATCCAACACCCAAAGATTTCAGGAAAAAGATATGACCCTCCAACTTAGTAAATTCAGGGAACTTGCCACTTGTCTAACAGACCCCAGAATGATAATAATTTTCTGAAGGTTTGGTTGAACATTTTGAACCTTCCCAAATTATCAACAATAGCCAGTATATCAAGATATTTTACAGTTTTGCCAGAATTCCCATATATTTGGTATTCTAGTAAGCCAAATGAAACTTTTCAGGATATTTCTAGGTAAGCACAGAAGAACCCAATGCAAGCAAAACCAAAGTTGTCAAACTCAGTAAGTGGTTCTCCAGTGAACACCAACTGCCTTGGGAATCATCAAACTGCATTGACACAGCGACCATTGCTGTGATCTTCCAAACAATAGTTTGGGCATACAACAAATACTGAAGTTCAGGGAAAGGTCATGCTTGGCTCTTTGGGTTTCAAGAACAATAGAAGATTGTCACTCTCCACTGGTGACGCAGAGAGTAACACTCTATGTCACCACTGGAGAGTTGCATGCTCATGCTTTGAGCTGTCTGGCACAGGACCTAATCTCACAGGTGGTTAGGTACAGGAAGTAGCACATAGCTCAAATCAGCTCTGCTCAATTTCCCTCAGGATGCACCCAAATTTTCTTCTTTTTTTGTTTTATTTGGAGGGTGTTGGGATAGTAAGAATTAGCCTTTCTTCACCTTTGTGCATCTCAGTGACATATTACACAAATCAGCATGTGCCATTGTCTTGATAATAAACTTAGCTCCTGTGAACTTTATTTTTCACATCTAAACTGTAAAATAACAAGGACTTTGAAACAGAACTCAGTGTACAACTTTAGTCCCAACACTGTGAACTGACTCTTCATGCAGTTCCAGTTGTTTGTATTTGTGCTCCATTCACAAACAACTTTTTTTTTACTTGCACATTGCTTTTGCAACAAAGCCAACTCTCCCATTTCACTGGTGCTTTTCTCATTCTGTATATGCTGTTTTTGAAGGCAAACATGAACTCTGGATACTTGGAAGCCACTACCTACTAAAATCCATGGTGTTGCTTTCTGATGTTGCTGTTTAGCAGTGGTCCTTAATACACCATATTCAGAAGGTTTAGTCTTGAGATTGAGCATATATATGTCCCAATCATGTCTTCTTGAGGTTGTCTATTATTCCCATTTGCCCCCATGACACGGATACCACAAAGGATGTTAATATTTGTCTACTACATCCAGAGCTGAATAAAGCAATATTCCAGAAACAAAGATTCAAGGTAGTGTCCTCAGTATGCAGTGGCTAGAATCTCAGATGCAATGACTTACAGGGTTGCTGCTTTAGTGTCTATCATAATAAAATGAGAACTTCTGGTGAATCCTCACAGTTATAATGCTACATCCTTCCTCTGTAAGGGATTATTAATGTTTTAGTTTGTCTTCTTCATTTTACTTGGGACATTCATATACCATTGTTCATGGTGTGACAAAACGTATGGTTTGCATTGGAAGAAAAGAATATGAGTATTTTGGGTGTTTTAGACTAGGCCTGAAGCTTTGGAAGGGAATGTTCCTCTAGCACTTGGCTTGTGCACACCCAAGGGTGGTGTGTCACAATGGAAGCCAGAAAATGCAGCCCAGCTTGAGTTGTTCTTGTTGTTGTTGTTGTCTTAATACAAAAGCTTCTCTTGGCTTTCTTTCTTCTTTAAAGAACTTTCATTTTTAATTTCAAAAATATTATATACATATCGAACAATTGATAGGAAATTTAAATGAGAAAAAAAATAAAAGAATACTCACAATTTCACATGGCAAGAGAACTACTATGAACACTCTAAAGCATGTTCTAGATCCTTTCCTAACATCATACTTAATGGCTGAATAGAATTCCACTTTATGAATATATCAGAAGTAAGCATACTGGTTAAGAAGTGGTATTTTGAAGACAGGCTGTCTGGAATCAAATCCTGGTCCTACCCTTTATTTAAATCTTTGGGCGAATCACTTCACTTCCTGATGCTACAGCTTTCTAAAATAAGGGTGACAATAGTTCTTATCACCACATAGAATTCTGCAAGTGTTAACTGCATTAATATATTTAAAGTACTTAAAACATTATTAACACAGTAAGTATGATATGATAACTCTCATTATCATTATCCTTACTATTATTGTTAGACATTCATATTTATAGTTTTCCTCTTTTATAAACCATGCTATAATAACTTCCAAGAAATGAAGTCTGAGCACAACTTTTTTTTCCCCAAAGAATCCAGGAAAAAATAAACACAATTGACTTTGGTCTCAGAGACAATTTAATCCCCAATTTGCAATCTCAAAAGCCTACCAGGGACTAGGCAAGTATATCAATTTGTGATCCAGACTTGTTTAAGACAATAAGGAGCCATTGGGCCAGTGTCTAAACTGGCCACCTTAAAGAAATTCAAATTTAATACAACCCACTGCCCCAAAAAACTAAACCAAAACAAAACATACAGCCTAAACAAAACACATCTGTGGGCTTCAGGTAACCGTTAGGCCACCAATATGCAATTCTTGATCTGGTCTACAGACTCATTTTTTAAATTTTATTGAGATATAATTGTATTCATTTCAGGTGTACAACATAACAATTTATATACACATATAGTGAAATGATCAACACAGTAAATTAGTTAATAAACCACACTGATTTTTTTCTTGTGATAAAAACTTTTTTTATTTTTTTTTTAATTTTTATTTTTTATTAACATATAATGTATTATTTGTTTCAGGGGTACAGGTCTGTGATTCATCAGTCTTACAAAAACTTTTAAAATCTATTTTCCTAAACAACTTTCAAATATACAGTATTTGGGTACATCCTTATGTACTTAGGACGGATTCCTAGAAATTGAACTGCTGGTTCTAAAGCTATCATTTTGAATGCTTTAGAGATATATTACCAAAATTCTTTCTAAAAAATTGGTACCATTTTATGTTTTCATGAATGGTATATGGGTGTTTATTATGATTTTGTAAATTATATTGGGATGCCTGGGTGGCTCAGTCGATTAAACATCTGCCTTCGGCTCAGGTCATGATCCAGGGTCCTGAGATTGGGTCCCGCATTGGGCTCCCTGCTCAGGGGGGAGCCTGCTTCTCCCTCTGCCTGCCACTCCCCCTGCCTGTGCTCTCACTCTCTCTCTCTCTCTGACAAATAAATAAATAAATAAATCTTTGAAAATATTATAATCTGAAATTTCTTTTGCTAATCAGAAACAAAAAAATTGTATCCTATTATGAATTTAGTATGTATTTTATTGTTGTTATTATTTTTATTATTATTATATTACTGTTTAGTGCTGTACTCCTGGCACCCAGAACAATGTCTGGCACAAAATAGATGATTGATAAGGTACAAAAATGTATGTATGGGTTTATTGAATATATGTGTGTATATATATGTATATAGCAGAATTGTCTGCTCCTAGTCTCATGCTTCTTTTTAACAATGGGCATGCTAGAACTTTTGAGTACCAGCTGAGCAGTTCTAGCTTCTGGAGAGGAAACAACTCACTCAAGAGGATTCATAAATAGCTGCCATTAACCTCTTCTTATATATGTAGCTTTGTCTAAGTGGTCATGTCCTGCCAACAGGACATAACACTTGTGTCCGCTACCACGGGAGTCCCACACTGAAAAATATGTTACCTTATTTAACTCACAGTACACCATTTATTCTTGCATAATCTTAGGCAAATCAAATATTCCCTTGGAATTTCAGTTTTCCTATCTGTAAAATTTAAAAAATAACATGTGACCCATCTATGTCTCACTTATTGTGAAATGAGAGTCTTGGAAAAGTATGAACTGCTTTGGAAATGTACAACATCCCATTTTGCCTTGTAAGGGTCACTAATTATCTCCAGTGTCTTGCTTTATTCAAGGGCAATGACAGAGTGGGATACCTTCTCTTCTCTTCCAGATCACTGGCCAGGCATTAAGTGTTTAAAAAAATGAAAATAATGTTAAATTGAGTTAACTGATGCCAAGCATTGGCATTTTATTTTAAACCTCCAGTACTTTGACCCAAACTATTTCTAGGACTTAATTTTTGTCACGGGCTAATCAATAAACCGTAGCCAGATGTTCATATTTCAGTCTTTTCCTTCAACCTCCGTGCTTTATTTCCTGTATGACTATTTTCATATCCTAATATTTCAAAAATGAATTGATACAGGGGAACCAAAATGGCCTCAAAAAAGTAGTGCAATTCTGGGGGATGGGAAAAAATTGCAGATGAAATAATATATTGCTCAAGTTTTTACTATGAACTTTTAAAAATCATGCTGGCATTTGTCATATCACCACACAATACTGGGAATTAATCTTATTTTCATCCTATTTATATGGTTTTTAAATATTCTGCTCTAAACTTTAAGAAATACTCAAATCTGAGACCATGAAAGAATAAGATGAAAACCTGAGCCAATTCCAAACTGCCTAGCTTGCCCACTCCTTATGTAATTGTATTTTGACCTTTTAGTTATTGAATTTTAGCCCTTTTAGCTATTGAATTTTAGCCAGCTTCACAGTTGAATTGCAATTAAAGTTAATAAATAATCTTAAAACTAGAAAACACGGTAGTTTTGAAAGGCACATGCCAAGTAAATGAGGTTTCCAGATACCCAAAGCCCCCCTGTGTGGGAATCTTTTCTATCCTGTCTGTATTCTGTGGCAGGTCTTAGGTAGGAAAAGGATTTTTGTTCATGAAAGAAAAGAGTAAGCAAGAATTTTCTAAAAGTGAGTAACTCTGTTTTATTCACATGCAGGCTCCACACTCAGGCATGCAAACACAGAATCTTATCATTCATTCATCAGAAAAGATTGCTGTAATATCATTGAGCAGGGCAGCAGGGACAATGCTACTGACAGCCATCATATGACTACTAATATAATGGCAACATCGTAACATGGGATTATGGAAAATGCCTTTTACTCTCCTTTCTCTTGCCTCTTCCTCCCCATTCAACTTTCCCATCCCTAGGTTCTTCCTGAAAACTTATCTAAAGAGAAAAAAAAAAGCAATACACAGTGTTCTAGGATTATATTTCTTTCAGTTTGGCTGACATCCTAACACCTCAAGCCATGGGCTATTCAGAATGGATAGTTAGATGAAAGGTCAGTTCTGGCCAATACTGAAATGGGACTTATCCAACAACAATAGAAATGTGATCAAGTACTCAAGTACTGTCTGGAGGAATTGAATAGTTCTCAGGATCTATTCCATAGAGCAGTGTTTGGGGACATTGTATCATGAAAGGTGCTGTCTTTCCAATGAGAATAAAAAGCAAAGTCATGTTTTAGTTGCTCACTTTCCTTCCCACCCTTGTGCACAATGACTGTTGATTAGCTTGTGAAATTATCTGAGAAACAGGTTTGATCTTGAGGGGCAGGAAGAGTCTAGGAAAAGAAATTAGAGAAAAGGTGGCTGACTCAGACAAGCCTTGGAAGCCAGAGATGAGACAAATTGTCAGGGTAAAAAATAACCGACTCTTCTCAACTGGCCAATAGTACACACTGTCTTTATTCTGAGGGTGTTCAGGACTTCGTGTCCAACTGAGAAGATTCACTCTGAACTGGTCTAAATTATCTGTGGGAAGAAACACATGTCCAAAATCTTCAACTAGTTTTAAGTTGTTTCTGATAGAAGAAGATACGTATGCATTTTGTTTGCATATCCAAGTTCCTTTTCAGAAAATCAAATATAAGTTTGAGCTTTAAGAACAGGTAATTAGTAATGTTCTCACATCTTAGCTAAATTCTAAAATTATTTTGGGCAACTGATGGCAAGCTGTATTTATATAAAAATGTGTCCAGTGGAATCTTTGGGAAATCTCAGAATACAGATAGCAACCTAAAGCACAAGTTGGCAAACTTTTCCTGTAAAGGGCCAGATAGGAAATATTTCAGACCTTAGGGGTTATATGGTCTCTGCTGCAAGTACTTAACTCTTCTCTGTGGCACAAAAGCAAAAGTGGCATGTAAGCAAATAAGCATGACTATATTCCAATAAAACTTAATTTGTGGTCACTGAAAAAAAAAAAAGGCAAAGTCATGGTCAGTGGAGGGCTTTAAAAATTGCAAACATCTTTTCTCAAATAGAGATGAGCCCTGAATAGTTATGAATGATGTAATTCTTTTTTTGTACCAGGTAAGTGGTCTTAATCAATCTTTCCTAAATTGCTCACTAGTTTTTTTTGTTTGTTTGTTATCATTTCGGGAGATGGGGGGTCACCTTATATTATTTCTAAAAGCATGATATTAAAACTTTGAGGTTTCATTAGGAATGACTGATTGCAGGGCAACCCAAGAAAAAAAATAGAAAATAATCAACCTATTAACGGGGCGGAAATGCTGTTTTTCTGTGATTTTCAGCCTCTCAGATTATCAGGAATTCTTCAAAACTTCAAATAAAATCGAGGTTCTCCCATACCAGATCTAGTTTACGAGCTTGCCCATATTTGCTTGGCTCACCCCAGCCCTCTGGACCTCGATGGCTTGCTGAATGTAGTGCCTCGGCTGTTGCTGCCCCGGCCTTATAGTCTACTGCTGGCTCAGGGTTCCCCCAAGTGAGAACTAGGTGTCAGCACCACCTTCAGTCAACCTACTGTGTCAGAACCAAAAGCAGATATAGGGCTGTCAGACCAAACCCATGATGGGTGCAGGCTTTTCCCATGATTTCCAGACTCATGATGAGAGAGAGAGATCTGCCCAAACAGACCAGATAACTTAACCTGGAAAGGTTGAACTTTGAATTTGGGTACCTCAGCTAGAGTTGGGAAACAGAAAGTGACCAGCAGATGAACTCCTTTGTATTCATGTCCCTCACAGACTGTTCTGGGTACAGTATGCACAAAAAGAGGCCCCATGTGCCTGAGTAACTAGCTCTGTGTACGTGTGTGTCTGTGTATGTGGTAAGCTGTGGCCAGCTCAGAAATTTACAATCTAGTATTTGCTTTTCATTCTTCCCTGCTTCACTTCTCTTTTTCCCTTACTCTTGTTATTCCAAGATGTCACCTTCCAATTAAACCAAAGACATGACATTAATGTTCATAAGACATTAGCTGTATTTTCAGTTTCTGCATTATGGGAAAATATATGTTGCTAAACTACATTAGATTCAATTATGTTTCCAAATGAATGAGTGCTTTACATAAGCTAATAGAAAATAATAATGTTGAGGGGCGCCTGGGTGGCTCAGTTGGTTAAGCATCTGCCTTCAGCTCAGGTCATGATCCCAGGGCCGTGGGATCGAGTCCTGTATCAGGCTCCCTGCTCAGCGGTGAGCCTGCTTCTCCCTCTACCTGCCATTCCCCCTGCTTGTGCTCTCCCTCTCTCTCTGACAAATAAATAAATAAAATCTTTTTAAAATAATAAAAGATATTCTTTCCTGGTCCAATCATCTTTGTCCAGCAGGCTGGGGCCAGGTACTGTAAACATGGCTGCCATGGCCCACCTGTAGGCAATGGGCAATTTCAGAGCAACTGGTTTGTAGTAAGTTAGGCAGATAATCCCAAAATGTATCCATTATATCTGAGGCAAGTATAAGTGTACTAGCTTTTTCAAAATTTAATTTTTATTTTATAGTGCTAGGAACACTTAACCATTAGATCTATTCTCTTAACAGATTTTTAAGTGTACAATACAGTATTGTTATCTACGGGCACTATCTTGTACAACAGATCTCTAGAACTTATTCATTTTGCATAAGTGAAACTATACCTGTTTTTAGCAACCCCCATTTCATCCTCTCTCAGCCTCTGGCAACTATCAATCCACTCTCTAGGAGTTTGAATATTTTAGGTACCTCACATAAGCGGAACTATTTGGTATTTGGTATTTGTCCTGTTACGGGTTTATTTCACCTAATATAATGCCCTCCAGGCTCATCCATGTTGTGACATATTGCAGGATTTTCTCCGTGTTTCTATTTTATTTTAGTTTTTAGATGAAAAACTAAAGTTCTGGAAGGTTCACTGCCTAGGGTGAAGTAGAAAAATCAGAATTTGACCCAAATATTTTCACTATAAATTCTATATTCCTTTCAGTTCTACTACGTAAGCAGTCTGGAAGCTGATATAGAAAGGACCATCATTAAAATTTTGCGAAGAGCTTAAATGGAACGGTAATGTACCAATATACTAGTGTTGATTAATGTGGGTAAAGTAATCAGCTTAAGTTCTTTTTTTCCCCAAGTTTTTATTTAAATTCCAGTTAGTTAACATACAGTGTAATATTAGTTTCAGGTGTAGAATTGAGTGACCCATCACTTACATACAACACCCAGTGCACATCACAAGGGCCCTCCTTAATACCCATCACCCATTTAACCCATTCCTCCACCAACCCCTCCAGCAACCCTCAGTTTGTTCTCAATAATTAAGAGTCCGTTTTATGGTTTGCCTCTCTTTTTTTCCCCTATGTTCATCTGTTACATTTCTGAAATTCTACATATGAGTGAAATCAAGGGTATCTGTCTTTCTCTGACTGACTTATTTCACTTAGCATAATACTCTGTAGTTCTATCCACGTCATTGCAAATGGCAAGATTTCATTCTTTTTGATGGCTGAGTAATATTCCATTGTAGATTTTATATATATCCATTTTGTTCTTTATCGATTCATCAATCAATGGACATTTACGCTCTTTCCATAATTTGGCTATTCTTGATAATACTGCTATAAACATTGGGATGCATGTAACCCTCTGAATCAGTATTTTTGTATCCTTTGGGTAAGTAGCAATACAACTGCTGCATCATAGGGTAGCTCTACTTTTGACTTTTTGAGGAATCTCCATACTGTTTTCCAGAGTGGCTGCACCAGTTTGCTTTCCCACCAACAGTGTAAGAGGGTTCCCCTTTCTCTGCACCCTCATCACCACCTATTTTTTCCTGTTGTTCATTTTAGCTATTTTGACTGGTATGAGATGATATCTCATTGTAGTTTTAGTTTGTATATCCCTGATGATGAGTGATGTTGAGCATCTTTTCATGTGTCTGTTAGCCATCTATATGTATCAGCTTAGGTTCTTTAAGAGGCTAGATTTGGAGGGTGCCTGGGTGGCTCAGGTGTTAAGCATCTGCCTTCAGCTCAGGTCATGATCCTAGGGTCCTGGGATCGAGTCCCACATTGGGCTCCCTCCTCGAGGGGAAGCCTGCTTCTCCCTCTCCCACTCCCACTGCTTGTGTTCCCTCCCTTGCTGTGTCTCTGTCAAATAAATAAATAAAATCTTAAAAAAAGAGAGAGACTAGATTTGGGACATGAGGAAATAAACCATGATTGGTTCTTTAAGTCTGGATGATAGAACAGAGCAGATATAGCCAATGAAACTTGATGAAGGGGAGATACAAAGGGAGGAAGGCAGGTGTAATAAAAAGAGACAGTTGTTAAAAAAAAAAAAGTAGGACAAGTCATCATATATTTACCATTTAATGGAACTTAGTCCAAGAAAATACTAGTATCTATGGGTAACAATAGCAGTTTGTGTCTCTTTCAAACATAAAATCCCATGTTTAGGTAATGAAAAGAGTCTACTTTATGTGTTTAAGGCGTAACACCTGATTTCCATTAAATGCAGTGCCTAATTCCTTTAAGCATATGCTGGGCAAAGTTCTGGGCAAAGTCAAGGCCATTTGTGGACGAATGCTTATTTTCATAGTTGACATAAATTACACCTACCTCACTTCAAACATTAAGATAAGAGTTCTCTACAAAAATATCAAGGTGTTTTAATATATAATGCCAAAAATATGGGTATTTGGATATATTCAGCTGATTATTTTAAATTTTTCGTTTTCAAATTTTAGAAAATCTTATTAATACAGTCTCTAAGGAAGTGCCCTAATACATTTTTTAAAAATAAGGATATTGTTTGAAACATGTGAACAACAGCCTAAGACTTGATAAACAGGATTTTGGCTGTCAGCGTTTTGCATGCCAAAACAGTACTGAACTAACTTGTACCTCAGAAATTTGTATACTCATGGAGTAATAAGTTCATTACTACCTAAAGATTAATTGGTCCTTTAAAATCAGTGTGTTATGTAAATATATATTGCTCTTCTAAAGAAACAAATATATACATATGATATGTATACATACAAACATCCACATACACACCTGAGTTGGCCAAACTCCCTTGAATCCAGTGCTAGAACAAGACATCAGTCCTACATCCTTGGTACATCCTTGGTAGATCTCTTTGTAATCATGAGTTTGGGCTGCCCTCAAGCAATGAGGAAAGGTTACTGCTACCCAAAAGTGGCGAAAGAATGCTGAGTGAGCCTTCTGTTCTCATTTAGGAAGGCCTGAGGGTGATTCACACAAGAGACAGTGACTGGAAGACTCTCCAAGCTGCTGGATTGAAATATCGCAGAGGCACAGTTATGAGAGCAAATTGATTTTTAAAGGCTTGTACCCTAAGACTTGCTAAAAGAATGCAACTGAGCAAAAATAAATGCTTCCCAGTACTATTGAGCATGTCTGAATTCAATACGTAAGAATTAGTGATGAAATTAGAAAGGAGAGTGTTATTTTGAGAATAAAAAAAAAACCTTCTTTTAGATAAAAAAGAAGACTTGGTTTTAAAAAAATGGAGCTATCAATGTATGATGTATTATGGCACATTTATTGTTGTTTAATTTGTAAATTGAAGAGTTAATCATCTAATGCTTGCCCACCCAGCACAGAGTTGTTTTTATAATTAACAGCTTATTTCTAATATAATAAGGTAAGCAGAGGTCTAATGTTATACACCCGATTTTACTAGCAATTCTATGTAGAAACTGCTTTTAGAATTTTCTCCTAATTATAAAAATAGATAGGACTATACACACAGACAACACCACAATGTGAGTTATGAGTAAAAAACTGCAATATAAAAGAATGTTTTCATTTAAATTGCTTTGCTTTTTAGATACTCAAGAGCAATAGAAGACCCTTGACTTCATTTCTATTTCAAAGCACAATCACCACTTAACATCTGTTTTTCTGGGCAGCTGAAACTGTCTTGCTGACTGCATGACTTTGGATGAATGTTTAAAAGACCATCCAGTGATATGTAATTTCATTTGAGACAGGTACTATCATGTCAGTTTTAGGCAATTGTGAATAGTCCTTCCTAAATATTTCTAATGCCATTTGATAAGTGTCATTGAATTTTATGAAAACTACTGAGACACTTCCTTTTTGACTGTGTTTGGAATTACTATACAGATCTCTTTCCTGGCCTCTGGCAGAGGCTTGTAATGTAAATAAATTCATATGGCTGGCTGGAAAGGAAGAAGGTGTATATTACTAGACCCAGTACATCAAAGAGGTGTTCATGGTTTCAACAAAAATTAAGAACAGGAGTGCCTTAGAGAGATACGTCTGAGATATTTCTGCAGATCATGGCCTGCCTTGAAGAATGCTTTCTCTCTCAGTTAATGCTCCTCCTTCCTGTCTTCATCTCCACCCCCCATCCCAAGAATGTAGTAAAACCAGTGTTAACCATGAAAATAGTTATGAGAGAGTTTGAATAACCAGGAAAGATCTGAGTAAAGGGCATAATGATATGTACACAACACAAACAAAATCCTATCTATCTATCTATCTATCTATCTATCTATCTATCTATCTAGAAGCCTTTACTAGCCACTTCTAAATTCTATCAAATGGACAACTTTATGCCTTAAAATTCCACCTTTGACAGTTTCCTTAACTATGAGATATAACAGGTTTTTAGAACACTTTGCTCAATATCTTGCAGAACTGACACAGTGTGTAGTCTGATTCAAGTCTCCATGATTAAATTAAGGTTTGTTGTTTCTAGAAGCAGTTATTAATTCTCAAAATTCCATTATTACAGAAATACTTAACACAGAGGATGAAAACTTCCTAATCCTCCCTCAGGAAAACCACTCTCAACATACACTGCATATCACTATTTTCCACTCAAAATATTTTTTCTATACTTATACTAGCATCTATCATTACATTCTCTTCCTACAAAAATATTCTTTGACCAAGATTTTTACCCAAAACTCAGAAGCACAAAACTATTTTCACCCTTCCCTATTCAATTTTCAAACAGAGAGACAACTTCCACATTCTTTCTCTTATGCTTTTTTCTTTCTTGATCTGATTCCTTTGTTTGATGGAACAGAATCTGTGGTGATGGAGTTCACAGAAATCTCTTGGCAGTCTCCAAAAGTGCCAACAATTTTAAACTATAGCATTCATAAATGGCATTTCTTTTCATTTAGAAGATTTCTTTTTTACTTATTCTTTTTTTTTTAATTTTATTATGTTATGTTAGTCACCATACAATACATCATTAGTTTTTGATGTAGTGATCCATGATCCATTGTTTTCGTATAACACCCAGTGCTCCATGCAGTACGTGCCCTCCTTAATACCCATCACCGGGCTAACCAATCCCCCCCCCTCCCCTCTATAACCCTGTTTGTTTCTAGGTCCATAGTCTCTCATGGTTCATCTCTCCCTCCGATTTCCTCCCCCTTCATTTTTCCCTTCCTTCTCTTAATGTCCTCCATGCTATTCCTTATGTTCCACAAATAAGTGAAACCATATGATAATTGACTTTCTCTGCTTGACTTATTTCACTTAGCATAATCTCCTCCAGTCCCATCCATGTTGATGTAAAAGGTGGGTATTCATCCTTTCTGATGGCTGAGTAATATTCCATTGTCTATATGGACCACATCTTCTTTATCCATTCATCTGTTGAAGGGCATCTCAGCTCTTTCCACAGTTTGGCTATTGTGGACATTGCTGCTATGAACATTGGGGTGCATATGGCCCTTCTTTTCACTACATCTGTGTCTTTGGGGTAAATACCCAGGAGTGCAATTGCTGGGTCATAGGGTAGCTCTATTTTTAAATTTTTGAGGAACCTCCACATTGTTTTCCAAAGTGGCTGTAACAACTGGCATTCCCACCAACAGTGTAAGAGGGTTCCCCTTTCTCCACAACCTCTCCAACATTTGTTGTTTCTTTCCCTGTCCATTCTTGCCATTCTAACAGGTGTAAGGTGATATCTCAGTGTGGTTTTGATTTGGATTTCCCTGATGGCTAATGATGATGAACATTTTTTCATGTGTCTATTAGCCATTTGTATGTCTTCTTCAGAGAAGTGTCTGTTCATCTCTTCTGCCCACTTTTTGACTTGTTTGTTTTTTGGGTGTTGAGTTTGAGAAGTTCTTTCTAGATCTTGGATACCAGCCCTTTATCTGTAGAGTCATTTGCAAATATCTTCTCCCATTCTGTGGGTTGCCTCTTTGTTTTGTTGACTGTTTCCTTTGCTGTGCAGAAGCTTTTTATCTTGATGAAGTCCCAAAAGTTCATTTTTGCTTTTGTTTCACTAGCTTTTGGAGATGTATCTTGAAAGAAGTTGCTGTGGGCGATGTCAAAGAGGTTACTGCCTATGTTCTCCTCTAGGATTTTCTTGGATTCCTGTCTCACACTGAGGTCTTTCATCCACTTTTTGTTTATCTTTGTGTATGGTGTTAGAGAATGGTCAAGTTTCATTCTTCTTCATGTGGCTGTCCAATTTTCCCAGCACCATTTATTGAAGAGACTGTCTTTTTTCCATTGCATGTTTTTTCCTGCTTTGTCAAAGATTATTTGACCATAGAGTTGAGGGTCCATATCTGGGTTCTCTATTCTGTTCCATTGGTCTGTATGTCTGTTTTTGTGCCAGTACTATGCTGTCTTGGTGATCACTGCTTTGTAATATAGCTTGAAATCAGGCAACGTGATGCCCCCAGCTTTGTTTTTCTTTTTCAACATCTCCTTGGCGATTCAGGGTCTTTTCTGATTCCATACAAATTTTAGGATTGTTTGTTCCAGCACTTTGAAAAATGTCATTGGAATTTTGATCGGGATGGCATTGAAAGTATAGATTGCTCTGGGTAGCATAGACATTTTAACAATGTTTAGTCTTCTGATCCATGAGCATGGAATATTTTTCCATCTTTTTGTGTCTTCTTCAATTTCTTTCATGAGTGTTCTGTAGTTCCTAGAGTGTAGATCCTTTACCTCTTTGGTTAGGTTTATTCCGAGGTATCTTATGGTTTTTGGTGCCATTGTAAATGGAATCGTTTCTCTAATTTCCGTTTCTACAGTTGCATTGTTAGTGTGTAAGAAAGCAACTGATTTCTATAGAAGCATTGATTTTGTGTCCTGCCACATTACTGAATTGCTATATGAGTTCTAGTAATTTGGGGGTGGAGTCTTTTGGGTTTTCCACATAAAGTATCATGTCATCTGCAAAAAGAGAGAGTTTGACTTCTTCTTTGCCAAGAAGATCTGGATCTCTACAAACAGAATATCGCAGGCAGTTGGTTGTGAGGTACGAAGTGGAGAGCTGTGATTCTGCGGGCAGATATCGGAGGATAAACGGCAGCGGGAGGGTGCCTGGCCATGGGGATCCTACACCGCCGGTGAGTGACAGCCTTGTGCGCTGGGGACGCGCACAGACTCGCAGACCGGTAGTGGTGGGGAATGGATAAAGAAGATGTGGTCCATATAGACAATGGAATATTATTCAGCCATCAGAAAGGATGAATACCCACCTTTTACATCAACATGGATGGGACTGGAGGAGATTATGCTAAGTGAAATAAGTCAAGCAGAGAAAGTCAATTATCATATGGTTTCACTTATTTGTGGAACATAAGGAATAGCATGGAGGACACTAGGAGAAGGAAGGGGAAAATGGGGGGGGGGAATTGGAGGGAGAGATGAACCATGAGAGACTATGGACTCTGAGAAACAAACAGGGTTTTAGAGGGAAGGGGGGAGGGGGGATTGGTTAGCCCAGTGATGGGTATTAAGGAGGGCATGTATTGCATGGAGCACTGGGTGTTAGAAGAAAACAATGGATCGTGGATCACCACATCAAAAACTAATGATGTATTGTATGGTGACTAATATAACATAATAAAATTTAAAAAAAAAAAGAAGAATTCTACTCTTTGCTTGCATTATGCAAAGACCAATAAAGAGAATCTAATTCATAACAAAAAGTTATAATTTTTAAACTCCTGGTTTCTGTTCTCTGATCCTCCCTTATGGAAGCTGCTCTAGAATCTTTTATTCTTTGCTTCTCACTTGCTATTTTGTAGCAAAATATGTTCTCCCTGATAAAAGGCCCATAAAGCAGGGTGCCTGGGGTGGCTCAGTCAGTTAAGCATCTGCCTTCAGCTCAGGTCATGATCCCAGGGTCCTGGGACAGAGCCCCGCTTCGGGCTCCCTGCTCAGCGGGGAGCCTGCTTTTCCCTCTGCCTGCCCCTCCCCCTGCTTGTGCTCTCTCACTCTCTCTCTCTGAAATAAATAAAATCTTAAAAAAAAAAAAAAAAGCCCATAAAGGTTTTTGCTCTCCCCTCTGCCACCCCCACTCCCAGCTCTTAGGTAAATCAACTCAGCCTCTTGGATTTCTCTTCAAATTTTTTTTCTCCTTTGTCCATTACTAAGATTCTCTACCCCAAAGGAGAGCCCAGAATTTGATGCAGAGGGCAAGAATCTTTTCCTCTGATGAGAGTGAAAGGAAGGAACAGACTGCAAATATACATTTAGCAATGTTTTGTGTCCCAATTACACATTAATAATTTTATTCCTCTTATAAATCAAGGGCCTACTCACTCATATTGATTTCATTTTCCCCCTAGAATAGCTCTTGATGCTGTAGCCTCTCTTAGTTTTTAAACAGTGGCTCTCCCTCTGGGTATGGAAGCAAAAAACATGAGCACCTGCTCCCCTTGGGACACTGAATGAGTCACTTAATCTCAGTCTTCCATTTTCTCTGTAGTGTATATAAACTATGATTTGGGGCAATCCAACACTCTGAGGATCGGACTCCTTCTCAGTTCTGTGAATTAATGGCTAGATTATGTATTAACCGGTAATATTAACTGATCTTAAGAAAATATGTGTCAAGGAAAAGAGGGTGGCTTGCACTGAAAATGTCTCCTTGGAAAAGAATTTGGGATATTCATAGCTGATCAAGATTTTCTGAATTTAGTTAAAATATCTCTAAACAACCCTTCTTCCTATCTTCTTATGATAAATTTCTGATTAATAGTTTGACCCCCAAATACATTGATTCCAGGAGGAAGGAAACAGTGCCCAAGGATACAGTACACAAAAATTATGGTCATTGGGGATGGATATGTCCTGTTATAAATTAGAATTTTGGCATTCTGGATTATATATCAGCCTTTTTTGGATTAAGGTAGTGTGAATCTGTTATTGAAATCCTGATCATTTTAGAGTATATGAAATTGAATAGATTATTAACTTGTCAAACTGAGAACACAACTTGAAATGTAGTGGCCTATTGGTCAACATCTCTATCTGAATGTCACTCAATACCTTAGCAATATGTGAAATTAAGTGACTAAAAACTACCCACCAAGGGATTGTAAAAATTAAAAAGATTGGGTATGTTAAAGTTTTGAGCACAAAGTCTGACTCAAAGTCGCTTAAAGTTTTTTGTATGAATACATTTTTCTATTTATCCCTTTACACTGAATTGTTTCAGTTTTTTATCATTAAAACTACAAGGAAGGAAAACAAAATATTCCGTGTTGTGCTCTAACCAGGGAGAGGAAATCTTCTCTAAAGTTTTGATCATGTTAAAAGAAAAAAATTACAGAGCTTCTGCTAGCTTTCCCCTGCCCCGCTTTTTTTGTTTTTTGTTTTGTTTTGTTTTTTTTAGACACCCATGATAGAAAGCCTTTTAGGTTAGCAGAGCTTCTTAAAAGTTTTATGCTGTGAAATGGTAGTCACCCACAGTAGAAAGTCTTTTCTGTTAAAACATACTCAATTACACGTCTAGTTTAGAGTAGAAGGCTGAAAACTAAATCATATTGCCTAAAAAATTAATAGGAAATTGGGTGCTAGAGGCTAGCAGATAGAGAGGACCAGAGACAAAAAGATGAAGGCAATCAAAACTTAAGGAGGTCATATGTATAGCAAAAATTATGTGAAGATAGGAAATTGGTAATGAATGTTAGAACAATGATGATTAATATTCTATTTCTCATTTTGTCTCCATAGTTATAGCATGTAATCACTTTATTACTGTCTAGTTTGGGCTGCTATAACAAATTACCGTAGACTGGGTGGCTTAAATAACAAACATTTTTTTCTTATGGTTCTGGAGGCTAGAAGTCCAAGATCAGGATACCAGTATGATTGGGTTTTTGGTGAGGCCCCTCTTCCTGGTTATGTCCATATGTGGCCTATCCTCAGTGTGCACATGCAAAGAGGAAGCAAACTCCCACCCTCATGACCTCATTACCTCCTAAAGGCCCCATCTCTAAACACCATAATATTAGGGATTAGGGTTTCAAAATGTGAAGTTGGGTAGGATACAAACACTCAGTCCACAGCAAACACCCTCAAAGTCAAAGTCAGCCACATGCTCAGTCTTGTGTTATTGGCAGTTTGGGGAACTGAAATAAGCAGGGCAGCATCCAGGACAGGGAAAAGTGCTATGAAGAAGAAAGAAGTCACATAAGGTAAGATTCAGAGCAGAGACTAAGAATAATAAGAAATAACAACCCCAGGAATCCTTAAGAGATTGGGGAGATAAGGAATGTAGTTGAGGATGGTGGTTTCCCAGTTGGCACTGAGGCTGGACTTGTGACCTCAGTAATCTGGGAGAATTGGAAATTTTTAGGCAGTTGATATTTGGATCACACTTGTGGGGCTCAGCAACCCAAAATGTACTGTGTCCTTGTTGCCTAATGATGATGATGGAAATAACAAAAGTCACAGCCACCAACCCAGCTGTGTTCTCCTTCAGGGCACCTTGGTTCTAAAACCACAAACCACAACCTGCACATGCTTATCTATGAAACTGGGACAGATACTCCTGGCCTATTCAAATAAATGCATACTTCAATCAATCATCTTTCCAATATGCACAACTGTAAAAATTATTCATACTGCTTTATTTTCCAAGGATTCACCTGCACAGACACACTTCTGTGTTATGTAAAAGCATTCTGTAGGATTTATCTATGTTGAATTTTTAGGAAATTTTTTATAAATGTGTTCCTTTCCTTTCCTCAAAACTTTTTATCCCTGCAAACATCTCCCATCTTCTGTTATTTTTTTTAAATTTTAATTCTAGTATAGTTACATAGTGTTGTGTTAGTTTCAGGTGTACAATATGGTGATTTAACAATTCTGTACATTACTCA
Source organism: Mirounga leonina (assembly GCF_011800145.1). Taxonomy (NCBI): domain Eukaryota; kingdom Metazoa; phylum Chordata; class Mammalia; order Carnivora; family Phocidae; genus Mirounga; species Mirounga leonina. The sequence continues at coordinate 2,748,123 of NW_023270971.1, forward strand.
GTGCTCATCATGATAAGCATACTCTTAATCCCAGTCACCTATTTCATCCATCCCCCCACCCACCTCTGGTAACCATCAGTTTGTTCTCTATAGTTAACAGTCTGTTTTTTGGTTTGTCTCTTTTCTTCTTTGTTTGTTTCTTAAATTCCACATGTGAGTGAAATCATCTAGTATTTGTCTTTCTCTGACTGACTTATTTTGCTTAGCATTATACCCTCTAGGTCCATCCATATTATTGCAAATGGCAAGATTTAAGTCTTTTTTATGGCTTAGTAACAGTCCAGTGAATGTGTGTGTAACTTCTTTATCCATTCATCTATCAATGGACACTTGGGTTGTTTCTATTGTAAATATTCCTACAATAAACATAGGGATGCATATATATTTTCAAATTAGAAAACATTTCCCTTCTTGACTTGCATCTACAAATGTTGCTTTCACTATGAAAGTGTGCATTTTATTATGAGTGTTACCAAAACTGAAGAATCCCATGTACCTAATTTTATCTCCTTTCTCCTGCCTAAGCCTCTAGGTTTATAATCGCCTCCTCATTTTTATCATATCAAATTATGATCAAGGCCTCTACCTTTCCATCTCAGTTGGCTACTTTCTCAACATCCAATATGTTCTCCTTTTACCATGCATGATTCTAGATGTGTAGACTACAGCTCAGGTGAAAACCCAATCCTCTTAAATGAAACCAAAAAGCACCATCACTGTTCTCCTCTGAATGACACGGAAATCCTTCCATTTGGCTTTTGGGGGGTAGCTGCCTTTTTTTTTTTTTTTTTTTTGAGGGGATGAAGAGTAGGACAGCTCAGTTTTTAAAGAGGGACAATGTTGGTGAAAGGGAAACTCCTATGATAAAAAAAAAAGCTGAGAATTGCTCACGTCATGTAGGAAATTCTTTAAAGACAATTTATATGCCTATAGCTTCAAAAAACGTCTTAGAAGAGAATGGAAATTTTTGGTATTCCATTCTCAACTCTGACATTTAAATTGCTTCCTTAAAAAAAAAAAAACCCACTTGATGAAAAGACAAAGGGTTATTGTTAATTTGCCAAAGAAATGAATTAGAATATATAACAGAATTACTATATAACCATATGGTAACACCATTATTTTTAGTTGCTTTTTATCTTCATCCTTGTCTGTCTTAAATTTCTGTCTCTAAATACAGATCTTTGTCTGCACTAAATATCTACCTTCACTTAGCCTTAGCAGTTTCCTCTGAAAATCCAGTCATGTGAGATTACTAAAATGTATTTATTACCAACTTAAAGCAAAACAATTAATAACCAAATGTCTACCTACCTGTCCTCAGCTGAAATGCCTGCATACACATTCACACACACACACACACACACACACACAATCCTTTCCATCATATTCTCTGCTCCCTCCCCTCAAGGCTTGCTCCACTATGATATGCAGTGGGAAGTAAGAATAGTCTGTGACAAGTTATAAGTAAGTTATTTAACAAATCATACTCTCTGGCTCTTTGTACTACAGGCTTTGCTAGGCTAATTGTAGAAATTAATAGCAACTTTGCACTGTATTGGCAAAATGGAAACAATTATAATATATCAATGTGTATTAAAATTCTCACCAAAATATCACATCCTAAATTAAAACATGGTCTCATACAAGTACATATAAATACACCTGCTTCTAGGATTCACAACACAGCACTGGATATATTCTTGTTGCTTTTTTTTTTTTAACATTATCACATTGTATGAGATACTGTTGAACTGTAGTTATTTATTTAAATGTGTTTTTTCCTCAAACAAACCTCAGAAGCAGGACCCAGTGCAAATGAAAATGCAGGGCCCCTTGTTCAAAAATCTTTAAAAATTTCATGACAGTGACACCTGAGTATTAAGCCAAGCATTGAGCCTTCTGAAAATGGGGCCCTGTGCCACCATAAAGGTTGCACACTCATGAGGCCAGCCCTGCTCGCAACAATCTGTCTTATTTATATTTTTTAACACCCAAGCTTATAGCAGTGTCTGAAAGCAAGCACTCAGTAAATGAATGTTGGAAGACTAAATCAATAAGCAGTAAGACCCTAGAATTATACAGTATTATACAAAGGAAGGCAGACTCATTTGCACTGAAAAATAAAAATTTGCCCTTGTTGTAGAGTTATTTTACCCAGAATTTCTGGTAGATGAAATGAGGTGTTAATCAATCATTTAAAAGGTGCTTGCTACCCTCATATATATAGACCTCTTTTGTACCTATTTCAGAGACTTTTAAAAAGTTAAAAGCCATAAAAGAAGATGTCAATGGATGCCAGTATCCAAGAGACTGGATTCTGATATTTTATTAGGAAATTGGGAGGCTGAGAGCAAGGATGTACTTCTTTCCACACTTGGTCCCCTTCTCACCACCACAACCTTCCCATTCACAGCCCCATCTATATGTACACTTTGCAGTACAACATTGCACCTTCACATTCTTGCCCTGTCTTTTTATTCCTGTATGTTCCATACTCTAAGCCCAGTGGTTCCTCGCATTCCAGAAGACAACTTAAATCTTCAGCTGGAAATTTTTTTTGGCTATTTGTGTATACATGATTTAAGATTTACAAGTCTAACCAATCTGATGTATCAGTTGAGATTCTTCAATTAGAATAACATTGTCCAACATTGTTCACTTGAAACAGTGGCTTCTCAGCAGAGGGATGGCTCAGGCAGAGACCTTCAGCCCAGATGCCCATCAGAACCACCACCTGGATGAGAAAACAAGCTTACAAAAATAAGAACTCTCACCTCCCCCCTCCAGCATCTTCTAGATCAGAATCTACACAGAACTTTCTAGGCTCTTCCAAAATGGTCAGTTACTTTTATTTCCTTTTAATATGTCCCCATTCTGAGTTTTTGGCTTTGGGCCAAGACCTAAACTGGCACTGCTCAAACTTAAATATAATAAGAAAAGCTGTTCTCATGACATTTATGACCTGATAGGAAAGATTAAGTACCAGAAATTCCACAGGAAATCATCTTATCCTAAGATTTCCAATCCAAATTTGCTGACTCAAGATCATTCTGGGTTTAGAGAAGTATCCATCTCAGGTGCTTTCACAGACCTGAGCACCAAATCTTTTGATGTCATCTTATCACTTGCCTAGATCAGATCCTGTTCAGGTTCCAAATCTCCAACCCATACTGGATGGCTCCAAGGACAGGGTCTATGCTGAGTAGTCCTGCAATATAAATGGATACCCTGCCTCAGAAATCTTCTTGAGTGATATTTTCTTGGTCAAGTTTGTAAGAAATAGTCTAGCAGGAAGGACAGACGAACTTGGAGGAAATGCTATTAGAGATGGAATTTCAAATATCTGGAAGAAATTCCATAAGGCCCTTAGCGAGTAGAATTTATAAAGACTGGGGCGCCTGGGTGGCTCAGATGGTTAAGCGTCTGCCTTCGGCTCAGGTCATGATCCCAGGGTCCTGGGATCAAGTCCCGCATCGGGCTCCCTGCTCCACGGGGAGCCTGCTTCTCCCTCTGCCTCTCTCTCTCTCTCTCTCTCTCTGCCTCTCATGAATAAATAAATAAAATCTTAAAAAAAAAAAAAAAAGAATTTATAAAGACTGCAACCCACAACTCTGTATTTGTGCTGCAGATTTTCACCTGTCCAGAGCAAATGTTCAGACATTGTTCTCTTGGCTCCTTTCTCCATTCCTGTGGAGCCCTCTTTTCTTATGCTCCATATTAGCCCTTTCTTGACATTCTCCTCATTGATTCTCACCCTAAGCAAACTGATGGGTAAATCCCCCAAGGAATTTGAAGCATCTCTGCCTTTATAGAAAAGGGCCTGAGCAACTTTTATTTATTATTAGATAAAATCAATTGTCTAAGTTTTCTTTTGGTATTCTTGGCATATGAAAGATTGCTGACAAAGCCAACTTCATAATTATATAGTTAATGAAACTAAACCAAATGTGCTAAAATGTTGGGCCAGAACTACTCTGACATTTATCGAATATTTCAATAACCACACATGTGGCTTCAGTAAGACTTCTAGCATGCAAATAAAGTGTTTTTTTAAATTTTGGACAGTTTTCAGATTCAGCTCTTCTGATCTATCTTGTTTATTCCTGCTGAGATGTTGATTTTTGCAAGTCACTGGGTGTCTTCTCTCATCATCATAACTTTAAAAGTGTACATGCATCTCTGTCTACAGGGCAGATGGATGATCTTATCTCTCCTTTTCATTTCAGCCAATTTAAAAATTATTATATTAATGTAATATCTCTAACTGCAGGCCTAGTTTCAAGGTCCTAATTATTGCCTAATATAAAATCTTCCCAAAGTATATTTGTAAATCAAAACTGCTTCACCTGCTCTAGTCATCAGGCTATGAACCTACTGGTTCTTTTCGAAGACATCCGATTGAGTCATAGATTCATCTCAGGCACTCCCAGGCAGGCATACAGCCTACATTCCTTTCCAAGAAGAAGATACATGTGCTCACAAGTCACTGAAATGGGCATGCCCACCACTTAGAATTGCAACCTTCACTTTTCCTGGCTGCTAAATGGTAAAGGGTCCCAAACCATTTTGGGGAGTAGGAGTTTGGCTTCTTTACCTAATCAAACACACACAATATCTATGATTTATGCACACACACACACACACCTGTGTACATATATATGTATGTGTGTGTATACGTATGTTTGGGATAGCTCTTGGATCAAACCTTTCCTTACTGAGAAATTCTTTGGTTATAACTGATTATATTCAAAATTAGTAACAGCCAAGATTCTTAGAAATTTGCTTTAGACTTTATCTTAGGTCAGTTTCCCTAGAAAGAGAGCCTGTGATGAAGATTCTTGTGCAACAATTTATTGAGAAAATAATATCAGAAGAAGGAAAATAAGGCATGCAAGGTAGGGCAGATGATCTTATCTCTCCTTTCATTTCAGCTATTTATAAGTCATTGTATCAGTGTAATAGTTCTTGCTGCAAAAGTTGTTGAGGAGAAGGGAGGACGTTAAGGGGAAAAAATAAATTAAAAAAAAAAATATATATATATATAGTTTCAGCTAGTGACTAACTTCAACCTGATCCCACAGGGAGCTCTGAAGCAAGAATTGCATCATAGAATTGGTCCCATCTTAAGGCAAGGAAGCCATATTTTTGTACCCTGGGTCAGTCTTTGAAGAGGAGAATCATGTCCCAGGAATGAGGGCTGCCATTTGGCCAAGGGCAAACCTCCAGAGAAGGAGGCAGCTGTGAGGCATTAAGCAGTCAACATTCACAGCAGCTAGGAGTTAAGTACATCCTCTTTTAAAAAAGTTCTACATAGGACACCAGTATCCACTAGTCTACTTCTCACACTGGATTCTCACATTAAGTTTACTCTTTCCGGGCACAGCTTCTCCGAGATTTAGATCACTTACAAATTCAGGGAAGACTACAAAATGTAGTTTAATTGATCAAATTACAATCGACTGCTACAGTTGATTCCAAGGTTGTAACTAATATTCTTTATCTCCCTCCTCCACCATCCATTGCAGATTTCCTCTATAGCCAGCATCTGTGCCAAACTAGGTGGTTTTCTTGGTGGGCCCACATCCTTGAGAATCTAAGTCCTAGGGACCATCTTCTTGTCAGGCTGAGGTTGCTATGGTTACTTTTACACTTAAAACTGAACATGGTAAAATCAAAAGATACCAAAATGGATCAACTTAGTGACAAAAACATTCTCCATGCCCCCATTATGCAGCAGCAGCCCTACCTCCTCATGATAACTGGGGTCAATTATCTACCATTCTATAACCATAAACTTAGCCTGCTGGTCTACTGGCATGAAAAACCCCAAAATGACCATGCACCAAATGTTTATAAGGATTTTTACCATGATTCTGGAGGAAGAATTCTCCCTCTTAAAACCAGAACCTCCAGGTCCACAGAGCTTACAGTTGCAGGAATGAGAAGCACAAATTCTCCAAATGGGTCAATAGAAGTAATGGTGAGTACAGCCACTTCTACTTCCACCCCTTGGTTCTCAGACACATAAAACAGTATATGATAGCCATTAGTTTAATGTGCACATCACATCCTGAAGGATGGTACCCCATCCACACAGGATGTCACCCTCAAGTTGGTACCTCAACTGAGAAGAGCAATTCCACTGCTCTACCAGGCAATCCAGTTTGGGAATGGTGTGGTAGGTGGTAAGACTACTGGATTCCATGGTCATGTGATTACCATCACACCCGCCCTGACATAAACTTAGTTCCTTTGTTCAAGGAAATATTATATGAGATCATATGTCAATAGATGAGCTACTTTGTGAACATTTGGGTAGTGATGCTAACCAAGGCAGGAAAGGTCAGTCCACACTGGAATACAAGACAATCCTGTCAGAATGAATCACTGACCCTTTTAGGGTAAAAGGGAGATCTAAGTAAAAACTTTCCCCCAAATAGCTGCTTGGTCTCCTTGAGAAATGGCACCTTAGTAGGGACTCAGCATTGGTCTTGGTGGCTAATAGATTGGACATTAGTAATAGCAGTAGTTTGATCAGCCTTTGCAAGTGAGAGAGAACTCATGTTGTTGGGCCCATTCAAAGCCTCCCTCTCTATGGCCTCCAACTGTGGACACTCCATTCAGAAGCCCACTGCACAAGCCCTGAAGTGACTGAGGAGAGAGGAAGGCTAACACCTATCTTGTCCACTTAGTTGTTTAGTACCTCCTCTGCATTAAGGTGAAACATAAAGTTACTTACACTTTGTGCCCTTTTCTAAAGTTCCGACCATATGCCTCTTCCCCAGATATCATTATCACTGATCTTCCAATCTTGCTCCTATCAAGCTTCTGACCAATCAACTAAATCATTCACCACTGCCCTGAGTTTACATATGTCCAACCAGCTAAACCATTCACCATCACTCATGAGTCGGGATATCTTAGGCCACCTTTCACTCCAACAAAGTGACTAAGCGAAATCACTAAATCACTGAATAACTGCCCATTTGAGGGATTTCCTCTCACCACTGTCATGCATCCTTGCATGTGACTGTAATAGAGCAGTAGTCCATTTTTAGTTTATAGCCACATATCAAGTTGAATGATCTATAAACCAAGCTCAGGCTTTTGCTTCTTATTAGCCATTTGTAAGAAAGCCCCAGAGACAGCAGATGTGAGCCGGAGGAGAGGCCTTGGTGAAACACTGGTCTGTGACATAAGTGTGTCACGCAGCTTACTTTTGCTCCCTGGAACTGCTCAAGCCTCAGCCTGGATCTACCACTTCCGTGGTAGATGTTGGGCCCAAACTTATTACTTGGTGGGCTGAGAGCATCCAGCTCATAATGAGAAGTTATGTCTGAATGGTCACATGATATCACATGATTAGATGCTCAATTTCTACCAGGGCCTAATAGCATTCCAGGATCTGGAATGGGAAGTTTCTCAAATGGGAAGTAATTCTATTACAGATGGCATGACCTTGCTCCAGAACCTTTGCTGAAATTCCCTTATTGGGACTGTCCAGATGCACCAGATAGTGCTTTTCTCTAGTAGAGATACCTCTAGCACCAGAGGGTCTGCCAGACCATATCGCTCAAGAGTAGGACTGCTTGTTGAACAGCCTGGACTTGCTGCAGACTCCTTTCTTGCTCTGAGATCCACTCAAAACAGCCTTTCACCTTCTCAAAGAATGGGTCACAGCAATACTCCCAAGTACAGAATATGCTGCCTCCAAAACCCAAACAGGCCTACCAAGGAATGTGCTTCTTTCTTAGTGTTAGGAAGTGTATGGTGCAACAATTCGTCCTTTACATTCAATGGAAATGCTCCAACATGCCTCACAACACTGGAACCTGTAAAAATGTCACTAATGTGACAGGCCCCTGACTCTTTTTAGAATTCATCTCTTTCCCTCAGGAGCACATGTGTCTTACCAAGGCATACATTTACTACTTCTTGCTCATCAGATCTAATTAATAAGATATCATCAATAAAGTGGACCAATGAAGTGTTCTGCAGAATGTCCAAATGATCCAGCTCTCTTTAGTTTACATTACAATGAGAGGAAAATGAACATAGCCCTGGGATAAGATTGCAAATGTATATTGCTGCCCATCCCATGTGAATAGGAACTGCTTCTGATTCTCATTTTTTAATGGATATTAAAAGCATGTATTTGCCAGCTCAATAGTTTTCTACCACATAAAGAGGCTGTATTATCCTGCTTTCATGAAGATACTAGATTTGGCACAGCAGCTGCAATTAGTTAAGTTTGCATTAGTCCACTGTCATCCTCCCATGAGCCATCCAGTTTTTGTAAGAACTAGACTGGTGAATTAATTGGGGATATGATAAAGGTTATCACCCCTGCATCCCTTAAATTTTTAATCTACCAACCTCTTAAAAAATGATACTGTTTTTATTTACTCTGACAGGGTGGAGGCAATTTCAAAAACTACCTGGCTTTTCTGACGACAATAGCTTTTATTCTAAAGGTCAAGGAACTGATGTGAAAGTCCTGCTGACTACAGAGTATGTTCTTTCTGATTATGCATTCAAAAACAGAGGAAATGACCACTAGGTGAGTCTCTAACCCCAGTGAACACGGTGAAATAGACATAGATCAAGACTTCATTTTTTTTTTTTTTACCTGATCCTGTATGCTACTACTCTAACAGGGGACAATTGAGGGACTTTGGGTCCTTAGGTATCAGGATCAACAAAGACCCAGATCTATCAGTTCATGAAATGTTAGGATATATCCCTCTCCAAAGTATACTGATACCTAAGCAAGTGGCAGTAGGTATCTTGAGGGAAGGACTGAGTATCCCACTGTTCATATACTCATGGTGTTGCTAAGTCTTTTTATATGGACTTCTAGCTGCTCCTTCAGTAGATGGGCTCTATGTCTAAGAATTTCCTCAGTATATAAACTGGGCAAGGAACTGTGACTTTCTGGCAGCTACCTGAGACTTTGTGATCACATATTTATGATCTATTTTGATTGCTATGTATATTAAGTAATATATACCCTTGTTGGATGCCCATCTATCTTGTCCCTAGGAATGTGATACTATATTAGCAATCTCCATACATCCCTGTGGATAATGCCTTCCTGGCTGCCATTCCAAGCTTCTGCCCATTATGTTAACTATGCCCACCTTGCTCTGACAATTAAGTGCTACTACCTGTCTACTCCCAGATCCTATAAACCCCAAGTCTATAATAGCATCTCCTATTCAGCCCTAGTGTAGAGAACAGCCACCTCAATGCTTCTTAAAAATACTGGTTCTCCCTTACTGGCACCCTCCTTATTGTTGTAATAAGTAAAGTCTCCTCCAGGACCTCCCAAAGAATATAGTCAGAGATGGTGGCTTTTCCAGTCTGAAGTAACAGTCCCATTCTAACATGCCCACTTTCTGAGCCTTTTAATAATTTCCTTCATAGTCTGCCACAGAAATGTTGGCACTCTATCTCATTAAGTGTGGGGCAGCAATTGGCAAACTACGGCCCTTGAGCCAGATCCAGCCCCTTCCTTTTTTAGTAAGTAAAGTTTTATTGGAACACCCAATTTATTGACCACACCCATTTGTTTATATATTGGTTATATTACTCTCAAGTTCAAAATATTTGCTATCCTGCCCATTACAGAAAAAGTCTGCTAACATTTGATGCATGGCATTGCTTTTTCCCATCTTATAAGAGCCATCCCATTAGAGCATTAAAACTGACTCTTTGGACTTCTGCCAGTGTTAAATCCTGTGTCACAGAAAAGTGGCCCATATCAATACACTATCCCTAATCCAGCTTTATACTCCTCCCCAGTAGCTTCAAGATCCACTCCTAGGCATCATCTCTTTGATCCTGCCAGTACATGTTAACTAAGTCCAGCAGCTTTTTTGGTGTTTAATACCTCTTCTTCAGCAGGCTAACAATTCCCCAGTCTAATTTTGCTAAGTTTGACCCAAGTTATGGTCTGGTAGGCAGAAAGAGAAATAGAAACAACTCTTAAGGAAGATTTTCCCAAAGATGCCTTTCTCCTCTGAGACCTCTACAATGGTCTTTAAGCAGGAGAGAGGGAACTTTATCTTCCAATAAAGGATAATGGTCAATTCTGAAAACCTAAGAGAGTTCAGGGAAATCTAGGATTTCAAGGTACTCAAGTGCATCTACTTAGATATTCCCATCTCAGTCTCCCACTTCTTTCCTATCAGATCTCTGACTTTGGATTAGGAGACCTTCTTAGGCTGAGAATTCAATCTTCTCTAAAGTTTCCTGCCACTTGCAATTAAGTCCTGTTCCAGGCTATTGGCTTTGTCTGCCCTCAATCTACAGAATTTAGAGGATTTCTGACTCATATTTTGTCTTAAACTACTGATTAATAGTTTGGAGATTATCATTATCTCTCTTCAACATATAAATGCTATTTAGCAAAAGCAAACTATTCCCCTGTCCATAGAGTTACTCTTTTCCTTGTACTTTTCAAATGCCAGAAACACTGAACCAGTTAGTATACCTCTTTCCATCTGTAGCCTATGCCAATTCACCATAGGTGAGCATCTTAGCAAGTGCACTTCTGCAGCATGTCAGGAACTATCAGGGCTCCACCTACCCAGGAGCCACCTAGCCAGTGACTAACCCACATCCAGAATCCCATCTGCAGAGATCACTTCTTAGTACTATTCCTAGTACCAAATGCCCTAGGAGCAGAGCCTGAGATGGAAATTCTTGTATGGATAATTTATTCAGAGATTACTTTCAGGAGAAGAGGAGCAAAGAAAACAGAATATGCCATGATAAAACTAAACAAGGATGAGGTCTCAGCTAGAGATCAACCTTGCCTGATACATTTAGGAATTCTGAAGCATGAATGTATCACAGATTTGTTCCTACCTTGAGGCTAGGGGTCTCTGCACTGCTTTCTTCAACTTCTCTCCTACCCTCACAGGCATAGCAGCCAAGATGAAGTACCTCCCATTAGGTTGTGAGAAATTATCTAGAGAGGGAGGCTACTGTGAGTCTTTAGGAGCTGACACTCATAGATGAGGGATGGGTATACTAGCATGGTAAAAGGGATCCAGGTGGGTACCAACAGCCTACTACATACTAAATACACTGGAAAAATACTGCTGCTTAAACTGAGCAGCAATCTCCTTGGGGAGATTGCCTTCCAGATTCTCTATCCTACTGAACACTGGCTGTCCTTAATTGCCATTTGGGACAAGGGCCATCCTTAGATGTAGGAGGAATGGAGGTTTGGTGTGAATTTCAGGACTGCTAACCAGTCTTTTGACTATTCTAACATAAGTATTCATTTGTTTTGGCTAAATGAAAGAACCCTGAAATATAAACTTTCTCAACAGGATCAAAGTCATCAACATTTTATTGTGAATTCTGTTATCAAGTCTTTCTAACTGGACCAGTATTAGAACAAATATTCAGAGAGAAATGGGGAGGAAAGAGGGAGGTTTGAACCAGGGCAATAACTTTAGGATGTCAGATCCTTGAGGAATAACTAGAAAAGCAAAAGGTAACATGAGGAAACCACATCTTTGATAAAGGTTCATCATTAGGCATATCCCTATGAGAAGGCGGAAGGAAGTCAAAAACAAACTCCAATAGATTTTCTACAATAATTTACTTGGATTTGACTTTTGGTAGACAAGACTCAGGAGGGACTTCAGGTCACTCTGGAAAGTAAGAATTATCCCTGATCTCTGATAACTATTCTTAGTTTTCCTATAATATTGTTACCAGGAGAGAAAAAAGGTTATTCCAGGTTACAGCACCACCAAGAAAAGAAAAAAAAAAATCTTTATTTAGCATTTGTTTCATATCCAGGCAACTAATGCACCCACTCTTCCAATAAATGTAACTAAACTAGCAGTGCTGATAAAACAGCACAGACAAGAGTAAAGTGTTATAGGTACTCAAGGGAAAGAGTTTTAAGAAAATGGCAAGATGAGCAAAATCACTGTTCTCTAAGTTACAAAAATTTGTTGGATTCAATATTGTGTGATCTTGGAAAAGCTGTAGCAGTTCTAGGTGTACCATCAGGTCCCAAAGTAAATAATCCTAAGGGCTCTTAGTGAACCGGGAAATTCTGTACTCCTATGATTGATCACAAAAGAGACTGAGAAAGGGGATACAATCCAGAGGAAAAGAAGCAAAGTCTCCAACAACATTAGTGCTGGAACTGGTACTAGATTCTGAGCTTTTTCACTGTGCAGCCAGTGCTGCTTCTACTCACACCCCTTCCCTAATCCCACATCCCCTGACATATGATTGCTCTCTATACAGAGCTAGAACAATTCTGCCTGGAACCTAGTCTTACTTGTTACCTTGTATCCAAACAAGGTTAAAGCCATTCACCCAAATGTTCTCCCTGGCTGCTTATCATTATTTCTATGAATAATTTACTGAAGTAACTTCAGAGAAAGGGACTAAAGGGAAGTTGTCTCTCTACATAAGGATGTTTTAGGCTAATGGTATGACCCTCTACTTAAAAATGAAATGGAGATATCAATATCAATAATCACTAACCTCATTTTTCTCAAAGATTGTCAATATTCAGGGCTAATGTATTTAAATCCCCTAGCAAATTTATTTTTAAATTAGGATACTTTACAACCACCTATAACTGAAATGGTCTATTTGCTATTTTTAACTCCCACTATATCTGGTACTTTTCTGTCAAGAAGTCATGCTATACACAGGATGAGGAAAAATTAGAAATGCATTCTGGAATCTTCTATCAGCTGTTTCTTTCTGTAAGTTCTTAGAAAGCAAAATGAATATCTGAATTGAATTCAAGAATATGGATGATTTCAGGAGTCAGAGAAAGGGTTAGAGGATGATATTCCAGATTGAAAAAACAGCATGGTTATAAAAGTAGAGAAAGAGAAACATAGAACATGTGTGATGTTCAAAAAGATTTCTGTAACCCAGATGTCATCTAGATCTTCCCAGCCCTTTCAAGATAGATATATATATACACACATACAAAATATCACTTCTTACCACCATTTACCCTTAGGGGTTCTCAAACTTCAGTGTACATATAAATCAAATTCTAATTCTGTAGGCTTGAGTAGAAGCCTAGGATTCTGCATTTTTAACAAACTCCCAGGCAAGGTTGATTCTGTTGGTCTGTGGGTCACACTTCACATAGCAAGGACCTAACAAATACATGCGTGCATATGAACATACACAAAGGTTTTATGTGTTTGTTGTTTCTTTGGTAGAATTAATGAGAAGGAGCTAAGCACCACATCTGGATGACATCATGTGAACTAGGGAGAAACCTGCACAGGTTGGAGAGAGAAATCCCTAAACTCAGCTAATTTAAAGGAAACAGGAGCTCAAATTCTGAGTCTCCATGATACTGTAGCTCTCCCAAAAATTCACAGACTTATTGGAATAGGTTGTTGGACTTCTATATGATGTGGACTAGGGTGTTGAATCCATTTTATCAAAAGGGCTGGGAAGATCTAGGTAACATCTGAGTTACAGAAATTTTTTTGAATGTTACACATGTTCTATGATTCTCCTCCTCAACTTTTATGACCATGCTATTTCCTCAATCTGGAATACCATCCTTTTTTTTAAAGATTTTATTTATTTATTTATTTATTTATTTATTTATTTATTTATTTATTTATTTATTTATT
>NW_023270971.1:2761784-2791663 GCF_011800145.1 Mirounga leonina
ATTTATTTATTTATTTATTTATTTATTTATTTATTTATTTATTTATTAGAGAGAGAGCACAAGCAGGGAGAATTGCAGGCAGAGCAGGCAGAGGTAAAAGCAGGTTCCCCACTGAGCAAGGAGCCTGGGATCATGACCTGAGCCAAGGCAGATGCTTAACCAACTGAGCCACCCAGGCGCCCCTGTAATACCACCCTTTAACCCTTTCTCTGACTCCTAGAATCATCTGTATGCTTGGAGACTCAATTCAAATGTTCACTTTGCTCTCTAACAACTTACAGAAAGAAATGAAGATATAAGACTTCAGAAAACATCTCTAATTCTTCCTCATCTCTGTATAGCATGACTTCCTAAAAAAAAAAAAACATCAAATGTAGTGGGAATTGAAATAGTAAGTAGACAGACCCTTTCAGTTACAGGTAACTGGGGGGAAATGTGCAACAGCATACCTTTATATAGTATTTCTGCTGTACAGACATAGTAAGCATAAATAACCTCAAGAGCATAAGTAATGGTAAAATGTAGTAAAACCATTAGAAAACATGATTCTTGATTATTTTTTACCTTTGTTTTTAACATAATTTATTTAATTATAAGTTTACATAATTTAACTTTTAATAATAGCTGTATTTAACAACCAGTTTGCAGAATTCCTGAAATTTTAACAATGGGCTCTTGTGAGCCAGTACAAGTCAGTTCCAGTAATGTCATGCCTCAATTTCTAATCAAGTCAGTTATTCTGTTACCAAGGGTTGAGCTAATTAGTTTTTCTTAGTGTCTGAATGTCCTCATTCAAGTTTAAAAATGTAAAACCATCTCCTACATTTCCATGTTTCTATATTAAATAACTTGTGGAATTCTATAGTCACTACAAGTCTACTGAAGGTAATGAAGTGAATAAGCTCTCAGTTCCAAGGACAATTTGAAAAGAAAATGAAATAAGCACTCTTCTATTTTAGGATGTAACAAAGAACACTTGCACAGTGTATTGAAAGGTTTTCCAGAGGCCCATTTGGAATTGTCTTCACTTGTGATGCTTATCCCCATTGTGTCTGGCACCTGGATTCTCCACAGATTAAGTGGTCTAGGCTGTCAGCTTTCATTCTACCTGAGCCACTCACTAACTTTGTGAGGATAATGGGACAAGTCCTGTGACCTCTTGGTGTTTCCTGAAGTGTAAAATAAGATAAATAATGCAGAGTAAAATTCACATGATTGTGTAAGGATTTCTTATTGATTGTCTAGAAGTCTAGAATTTTTGCAATGGGACCCACTTCCCTTGCCTTAGAGATCTTAAAAACACAATGTTATAATGTGGGTTTTGTTTCATTTTATAAAAAAGTAAAAAGTGTGATAATCGTATATGCTTTAGAATAGCACTGTCCAATAAACCCTTCCATGATGATGCAAATGTTCTATATTACCCTAACATGATAGTCACTAGATGCATGAAGCTACTGCCAGCTTGAAAGGTGGCTAGTGTGACCAGTGAACTAAATTTTTAATTTTAAGTTATATTTAATACGTTTCATGTAACTAGTGGCTACTGCATTAAACAGAGCAACTCTGCACAGCAACAGATACAGATAGGCTCCATCCTTAGTAGCCTGATATTTATATTTTGGAATCTATAATAGTAGCACAAGGATATATTTGATTAATATAAATGTGTATAAAGAAAGTGTTTTTCAAACCAAATCTACTCACAAATATATTTAAAGGACCTACAGTGAACCTTTAAACAATTCTACACTAATAAGTAACCAAATTATGATATGTAAGACATGATCTACCTCCTTTGGCATATGAAACATTGCATGAAGGTTGTTCTTCATAGTTTTCTAAGAGATCTAGAGAATGATCTAATGCTCTGAATGTTTACTGGTTAAACCGGAAGTTCTGAAAGTACAAACAAGAAAAATAAAAAGTAGAGCAAATGTCCAAAGAGTCACACTAAGTGCTATTGGAAGAAGAAGATTCTAATATCAAATGAACAGATTGGTAAGGAGTGATTCTCTACCCAGCAGAATTTCCACGATATGATCTTTATTGACAAAAAATAGACAAACACTTAGGACAAAAGCTGTTATTTCCCTGCTGTCTTTTGGAAGCTGTCAAAGCTGTCAAGAGTCAGTCTGGAAAACCTCCAGGAATAAAATAAAGGACTTTGAGTGTTGGATTTGCATTCCTGACTTTCAGGTTCATGATAAGCATCTGAATTGGTCTTTAACAAATAAGCAGGATTGCACCTTCCCAAGATCTCTATTATATGAGAGATGACACAATGAACCATTATTATTTGTTGGACCAGAAAACTAGGACAATACTTTAGTGGACATCAAGAGCAATAATTCATGCTATGATCAATTGGAGGGCAAAACCTTGGGGGGCCACAGAGAGTGGAAAGAATAATGTCATCCTAGGGAAATGGGGTGCCTGGAAATACTGCTTTCTTAGTTCTCCTACCCATTTTTCTCCTGGAACATTAATGAATTGAGCTACAGAACTATTCCACCTAGAAAAATCTATTCACACAGCTTCAATATGATATTGTTACGGAACCTGGACTGGATCACCCAACGGAAGAACCAAGCAGCACTCGGAGATCTTGGAGGATAGAAGGTTTATTTAACACCAGCGGGATTAGAGGAGAGTGGTTTTCAAAGGTCTGAGCCCCGAGCACAAACAAAGGGGGCAATTTAAACATTTCTACTTCTGCATACTTGGCACTTTTGGCGCATGTGCGAAGCAGGGCAGGGAGAAAAACCCGAATTGGTGTGTGCAGGAAGCAGAGCAGCGAGAAGGACCCAGAAGAGCCCTGGGGGCAAGGACTGGGACTCTCTGGCTGGCTTGGTCAGCCATCTTAGGACACAGATTTTCCTTATCAATATAATAGAATACTCACTCCACAAAAGCAATATCAAAAAAGGCTTCTGTTTGTTTTCTATTTTTCCCCAATAAGAATGACTTAGAACAAGCATATACCTTTGTATTTTTTATACCTCTAGCAAGAGTCTTTAGACACATTTGACAAGCAAATATTCAATGTTTTGCTGAGAATGATGCAATGGATTGATAACTCTAAATTAAGATTTAGTCGGGGGCACCTGGGTGGCTCAGTTGGTTAAGCAACTGCCTTCGGCTCAGGTCATGATCCTGGAGTCCCTGGATCGAGTTCCGCATCGGGCTCCCTGCTCGGCAGGGAGCCTGCTTCTGCCTCTGACCCTCCCCACTCTCATGTGCTCTCTCTCTCTCATTTTCTCTGTCTCAAGTAAATAAATAAAATCTTAAAAAAAAAAAAAAAAAGATTTGGTCGGGGCGCCTGGGTGGCTCAGTCGTTAAGCATCTGCCTTCGGCTCAGGTCATGATATCAGGGCCCTGGGATCGAGCCCCACATCAGGCTCCCTGCTCCGCGGGAAGCCTGCTTCTCCCTCTCCCACTCCCCCTGCTTGTGTTCTCTCTCTCGCTGTGTCTCTCTCTGTCAAATAAATAAATAAAATCTTTAAAAAATTAATTAATTAAGATTTAGTCTCTACTTTTATTTCCAAAATGCTGCCACTCTTTAAAGTAATCTCCACACTGGGTGTTATACGTAAACAATAAGTCATGGAACACTACATCAAAAACTAATGATGTATGGTGATTAACATAATAAAATTTTAAAAAAAATAAATAATCTCCGTTTAAGAAAAGTTCTATAGTTTGTGTCAGCAAGTAGCTATATCCATTCTTTGGCTATTCTTTCAAATCAAGCCTCTCAGATGTCATTCAAGTGTTTTCCTACTTGTGTCCATCTGAATACCAAGGAGTATTTTCCTCTTTGAGATATAGTTTCTCATATCCAGTTGTGGCACTTTGCAAATTAGGTGACAACCTTTATATGTAAAATCAGTAGGTTCAAGAAGTTTTAGTTCCCAGGAATAATTTAGATGCTTCTTCCTATATTGGAAATTTGTTCAATTGAACATTTATATAATATCTTCCTCCATTTTATTCCCAGAGATGCTGAAAGTGTCACTAAAATTGGATTCTGATTCAGCATCAGAACCATTACCCATCTAAATCAATCCTCTGAAAACCCTAAGACCAAAGTGATTACCGAGCTACATTCCTTAGATATCACCAGATTTTGCTACCCAATCCTGACATGTATTGGAAGGTAATGCTTTATCATCTGGAATAATTCTCAGCAAAGCTCTTAGAGAATTCCTGGCTTGCCTTAAATACTTTTCACCTATTTTGAAAATTTCAATAGAAGCAAAATCCATGGTCTAGTTCAAGAGTCTAGCAGGAATGTGGGGAGGGAATTCAAGGGAATGCAGAAAAGGATCATGAAGAATACAGTTCTAGGATCAATGCACAGGAAAATGTGCACTAGATGTGAATCCTTTGGCAGGAGGTATATGGCAATACAAGCCAAATTTTATTAGTGAATTCCAAAGACAGTGGAAATGTCTGTTTTATATTGAATGTTGCTTGAAATAAATGGGCCATTGGCCAGGGGTGTGGACATGCTCTTTTCTATGAACCTTTCCATTCTAGTGACATATTTTGTAATGGGATGTGACATGTAATACAAACATAGTTCCCAAAGTACGTAATATTCATCTCAGTTACTAATAATACTAAAGTTGGTTTCATTGTTTTTCCCATTTTAAATCACGTACTGCCTTACCAATAGCCGCCCATTGAATTTCTAATGTTAATATTGATTTCTGTTGGGTGACTAGATAAGAATACCAGTTTTCATTTTTAGCACCTGGCGGTGCATTTATTGCAATGTAGGTTGCACAAAAAAATGTAATGGGCTAATAAAAGTAGATATCTATTTATAAGATGTGGCAAGATTTTCTTGAATGCACAAAATAATGTGGATGGAAATAAAAAATATTCTATCTATCCACTTGAAAGAAACTGTAGTTGAATAGATTTTTTTATTATTTTTTAAGATTTTATCTATTTGTCAGAGAGAGAGAGAGTACAAGCAGGGGGAGTGGCAGGCAGAGGGCAAAGTAGGCTCCCCACTGAGCAAGGAGTCCAATTCAGGACTCAATCCCAGGACTCTCAGATCACAACCTGACCTGAAGGCAGACACTTACCTGACTGAGCCACTCAGGCATCCCAGTAGTTGAATAGATTACACATGAATTTAGTACTTTAATATTCCTTTTTTAAATTTTATTTTATTATGTTAGTCACCATACAATACTTCAATATTCTGACTTCAGTTATGAATGCTTTGAATTAAGCAATATCCTTATATACAAATTGCTGAATTCATATGCTAATAATTTTATTCAAGAACATAATTCTTGAATAAGATTGCACTGAAATGTACATACATCTTATTTTTTTTAAAAAAACCACAATTTTATGGGGCACCTGGGTGGCTCAGTCATTAAGCATCTGCCTTTGGCTCAGGTCATGGTCCCAGGGTCCTGGGATCTAGACCCACATCGGGCTCCCTGCTCAGCTGAAAGCCTGCTTCTTCCTCTCCCACTCCCCCTGCTTATGTTTTGTCTCTCTCTGTCAAATAAATAAAATCTTTTAAAAAATAAAAACTAAAAAAAAAAACATTTTATAGGCAAAGTGGAAAGAAAACTTTTTTCTAAGTGAGCAAACATACAGCTTTACTTTCTCTACACTTGAATTATACCGCTACAAAATGAGCATAGGGCTATGCTGATGGTATGAAAATCTGTTCTTTAGCATAAAGAGAAAAGTCCCAAGAGAGGTATCCATGCCCATGTCCTTTACAGGTACAAACATTCACACAGGAACTCACAGGAAGGGTAATGATGTATTATTCTCATTCACTAAGTTTGTAATATCCCAAAAGCCAAGAGGGCTATGGCTCACAGCATTCTTGTGGTACATCTACAAACAATGTAATGATATAGCAACTCTGACACCTATCAGGAGATATGCAGCCAAGAAGGTTTATGGCATGGGGGTGAGGGAGAATATCTACTCATCTTACAGTGGAGATGAATCTATGTACCCTGTTAGGACTGAAGGAAGCAAATACATGAATACATAATGCCCCCTCAGATCCCATTAGGCATTCAAAGCCAACTGAGAAATGGACATCAGAGGTCAGACAGAGGAAAAGCAAAATGTAAGCTTAACACAATTAAGGCTGACACTGGGGAATTAGATCACCTTAAAAATCAGATCATGGCATTTTACATGTGTGTCTTTTGCCTACTTAATGCCACACTTAAAAACAAACAGATTCAGGAGAGTTGGCAGATGGTGGCAGAGTAGGAAGACCCTAGGCTTGCCCATCCCATGAAAACAACTAGATAACTATCAAATCATTCTAAATACACCATAAATTGACCTGAAGAATGACAGAACAAATTCCAAAACTAAAGGTGGAGAATAGGCAACATCAAAGAAGGTAGAATGTGCAGAGGCACAGTTTGAGAGAGAAATGGATCATAGCCACTGTGACGGTGATGGAGCTGCAGTCACAGAGAAGAGCAAGAGACAGACTACCACAAAGGGGAATGCAAGGGGAAGACAAATCCCCATAGCAATTGGCTTAGAAAGTGAGAGGGGCCAAATTTTGTGACTTCTGGCAACCACCGTAGCTTAATGTCTAGAGTTTTACAATCCTAAAATTTGTATGGAACCACAAAAGACCCCAAATAGCCAAAGCAATCTTGAAAAAGCAAAGCTGGAAGCATCACATTATGGACTTCAAGTTGTATTAAAAGCTGTACTGATCAAGACAGTATGGTACTAGCACAAAAACAGACACATAGATCAATGTAACAGAATGGAAAACCCAGCAATGAACCCACAACTATATAGTCAACTAATCTTCAACAAAGCAGGAAAGAATACCCAATGGGAAAAAAGACAGTCTCTTCAACAAATGGTGTTGAGAAAACTGGACGGCAACATGCAAAAGAATGAAACTGGACCAGAGGAAGGCAAGATGGTGGAAGGGTAGGGGACCTCATTTCATCCGGTCCCTTGAATTTAGCTAGATAACTATCAAATCATTCTGAACACCTATGAATTCAACCTGAGATTTAAGAAAAGAATTGCTGGAATTCTACAAATTGAAAAGCAACCATTTTTTGCAAAGTAGGAGGTAAAGAGAAGTGACTCTGAGGGGATATTCAGAAGATAAACACCAGGGGGGAGGGAGCCTCTGTAAGCCGGCTACCAGAAAGTGATATAGCCCCAGAGTGCAAAACTGGAACTTTTAGAAGTCTGCTCCAGTGAGAGATGTCACTGCCTGAAAGGTGCTCAGGTTGTGAAGCCGGGCAGAATCCTAGGTGGGACAGTGTGGTCTCAAATCCCCAGGGTCACAGAAAGAACTGGGATGCTTGAGCCAGCAGAGTTTCCAAGCATTGGATTGGGGAAACTGGTTATGGTCAGTGAGCCCAGGAGTGGTCTCTCAGCTCGGTTTGCCATAAATCGCTAACTGCAGCATGATCAGGTGACCGGTCTCTGTGCAGGCGGCCCTACAAAGGGCAGAAAGTCAGTGACCCTCTGCCTTCCTCTGGGGGCATGGTGTGGGCACGGATACTATTAGGCAACTGCTCTCCATATGGGAGCCCTGCAAGTGGCAGGCCCATGATGATCCTCCTCCCTCCACCAGGAGGATCAGGGTTGGTGCACACTGCAGGAGTCTGCAGAGTTTGATGCATACAAAGGTGAAGACTGTTATGCCCTGAGGATTTACTAAAGAGAGGAGGCAGTGATCTTTCAGCTCTGGGGCTGGAGATCAGGCATAGCCATTTTTATTTTCATCCTCTACAGGGAGGAGGAAAGTCTTCAGAGAACAAAAGCCACATAGAGCAACCCAGAGCTGCTTACACTGAGCCTGGCCCTCTGGCAAGGAGCAGTGCAACTCCACCAGGCAAAGACACCTGAGAATCAGCACAGCAGGCCACCCCCCCCCCAAGAGGACCAGATGGAACATCAGGCCAATACTGACTTTATAGAGCACACAGAACTGAAAAAATCTAGCACTAGAGGAAAATAGTATATAGAATTCGAGTTTTGGGGGCACCTGGGTGGCTCAGTCATTAAGTGTCTGCCTTCGGCTCAGGTCATGACCCCGGGGTCCTGGGATCGAGCCCCACATCGGGCTCCCTGCTGCTCCAAGGGAAGCCTGCTTCTCCCTTTCCCACTCCCCCTGCTTGTGTTCACTCTCTCACTGTGTCTGTCTCTGTCAAATAAATAAATAAAATCTTAAAAAAAAAAGAATTCGAGTTTTTTTCTCATGATTCTTTTATCTTTCCATTAAAAATTTTCCTTTTCTTTTTTCTTTCTTCCTTTTTTCCTTTCCAACTAGTTTCCTATCTTATCAACTATTTTTAAGTCTTTTTTTAACTTTCATTTTTACATTTACATTTTATAGATATATTTTTCATTTTTAATTCCTTTCACTGCATTCAATTTTATTTTTGTATATATATAAGTTTTGCTTTCTTTACAATGTTGGGATTTAGTGTCTTCTAACAAACAGACCAAAATACACCCAGGACAAAGTGGATCAGCCTGTTTTGTCCACCTGGGAGATTATATTCTCTCCCCACCCCCCTTTTTTTTTCTTTTTCTTTTCTTTTTTGGTTTCTGACCTCTTCGGATTTCTCTACCATGTATTTTGCTTGGGTCGTGGTTGACATTTTTGATTTTGTTCTCTCATTCATCCATTCTTCTCTGGCAAAATGAGTAGAAGGAGGAATTCACAACAAAAGAAAGAACTAGAGGTAATACTTTCTGCCACAGATCTAATCAATATGGATATAAGTAAGATGTCAGAGCTGGAATTCAAGATAACAATTATAAAGTTACTAGGCTTGAAAAAAGCTTAAAAGACACTAGAGAATCTCATAGTGCAGCAATAAAATCTAATCAGGTCGCAATTTAAAATGCGTTAACTGAGATGCAGTCTTAAATGGATGCTCTAACAGCTAGGGTAAATGAGGCAGAAGAGAGTCAGTGACATAAAAGACAAGATGATGGAAAGGAAAAGCTGAGGAAAAGAGAGAGAAACAACTAATGGACCATGATGGGAGGCTTCAAGAAATCAGCAATACCATACAGTGAAACAATATTCAAATTATTGGGTCCCAGAGGAAAAATAAAGAGAGAGAGGGATAGAAAGTATATTTGAGCAAATCATAGCTGAGAACTTCCCTAATCTGGGGAAGCATTCAAAGTAGAAAGAACCCCGCTCAAAATCAATAAAAATAGACCAACACCCCGACATATAATAGTGAAGCTTGCAAATTTCACAGATAAAGAGAATATCCTGAAAGCAGCTCGAGACAAGAGGTACTTAACCTACATGGGTAGGAATATTAGACTGGCAGCAGACCTATCCACAGAGACCTGGCAGGCCAGAAAAGGCTGGCATGATATATTCAGGGTACTAAATGAGGAAAACATGAAGCCAAGAATACTTTATCCAGCAAGGCTGTCATTCAGAATGGAAGGACATAAAGAGCTTCCAGGACAAACAGAAACTAAAAGAATTTGTGATCACTAAACCAGCCCTGCAGGAAATATTAAAGGGGATCCTGTAACTGAAGAGAGAGCCCAACAGTGACATAGACCAGAAAAAACAGAGAAAATAAACAGAAACAGGGACTTAACAGGTAATACAATGGCACTAAATTCATCTTT
Source organism: Mirounga leonina (assembly GCF_011800145.1). NCBI lineage: Eukaryota > Metazoa > Chordata > Mammalia > Carnivora > Phocidae > Mirounga > Mirounga leonina. Next base: position 2,771,439 of record NW_023270971.1, read on the forward strand.
CAATAATTACTCTGAATGTAAATGGACTAAATGATCCAATCAAAAGACACAGCGTATCTGATTAGTTAAAAAAAAAAAAAAAAACAAGAGCCATCCATATGCTGTCTATAAGAGACTCATTTTAGACCTAAAGACATCTCCAGATTGAAAGTGAGGGGGTGGAGAACCATTTATCATACTAATGAACATCAAAAGAAAACAAGTGAATCATACCAGACAAATTAGATTTTAAACCAAAGACTGTAGTAAGGGATGAAGAGGGACACTATATCATTCTTAAAGGCTCTATCCAACAAGAAAATCTAGCAATTGTAAATATTTATGCTCCTAACTTGGGAGCAGCCAATTATATAAACCAGTTAATAACAAAATTAAAGAAACACATTGATAATACACAATAATAGTAGGGGACTTCAACACCCCACTCACAGCAATGGACAGATAATCTAAGCAGAAGATCAACAAGGAAACAAGGGCTTTGAATGACACACTGGGCCAGATGGACTTCACAGATATATACATAGCATTCCAACCTAAAGCAACAGAAAACACATTCTTCTCAAGTGCACAAGGAACATTCTCCAGAATAGATCACATCCTGGGTCACAAATCAGGACTCAACTGGTACAAAAAGATTAAGATCATACCATGCATATTTTTAGACCACAATGCTATGAAACTTGAAGTCAACCACAAGAAAAAAATTGGAAGGACAACAAACACAGGGAGGTTAAAGAACATCCTACAGGAATGAATGGGTCAACCAGGAAAATTAAAGGAGAATTTAAAAAATACATGGAAGCAAATGAAAATGAAAACATGACACTTCAAAACCTCTGGGATAAAGCAAAGGTGGTCCTAAGAGGGAAGTATATAGCAATACAGGACTTCCTCAAGAAGCAAGAAAAGTCTCAAATACAAAAGCTAACCTTATACCTAAAGGAGCTGGAAAAAGTACATAAAATAAAGCCTAAATTCAGCAGAAGAAGATAAATAATGAAAATTAGAGCAGAAATCAATGTTATAGAAATTAAAAAAAAAAAGTAGAACAGATAAATGAAACTAGGAGTTTGTTCTTTGAAAGAACTAACAAGATTGACAAACCAGTAGCCAGGCTTATCAAAAAGAAAGAAAAAAGGACCCAAATAAATAAAATCATGAGAAAGAGGAGAGATCACAAACAACACCGAAGAAATAAAAACAATTATATGTCAATAAATTTGCCAATCTAGGAGAAATGGATAAATTCCTAGAAAAATACAAACTACCAAAACTGAAACAGGAAGAAATAGAAAACCTAAACAGACCCATAACCAGCAAACAAATTGAATCAGTAATCAAAAATCTCCCACAGGGATGCCTGGGTGGGTGGCTCAGTTGGTTTCATCGTTCAACTCTTGCTTTTGGCTCAGGTCATGATTTCAGGGTCCTAGGACTGAGCCTCATGTCAGGCTCCATGCTGAGCACAGAGTCTGCTTGTCCCTTTCCCTCTGTTCCTCCCCAACTCACGTTCTCTCTCAAAGAAATACATAAAATCTTTAAAAAAAAAAAAAAAAAAAAACTCCCAACAAACAGTTGTCCAGGGTCAGATGGTCATTTAAAGAAAAATACCTGTGCTCGCTTCAGCAGCACATATACTAAAATTGGAATGATACAGAGATTAGCATGGCCCCAGCACAAGGATGACACACAAATTTGTGAAGTGTTCCAATTTTTTTCCTTACCTACAGAGGGAGGAACATCAGAATAATGTCAGACCTATCCACGGACACCTGGCAAGCCAGAAAGGCCTGGCAACACATATTCAGGGTACTAAACAAGAAGAACATGCAGCCAAGAATACTTTATCTGGCAAGGCTGTCATTTAGAATGGATGGAAAGATGCAGAGCGTCCATGACCAGCAGAAACTGAAAGAACATGTGACCACTAAGCCGACCCTGCAAGAAATATTAAGGGGGGGTTCTATAAAAGGAGAAAGACCCCAAGAGTGATATAGAACAGAAATTTACAGGGACAATCAATAAAAACAACATCTTCACAGGCAACATGATGACAATTAATTCATATCTTTCAATAATCACTCTCAACGTGAATGGCCTAAACGCTCCCATAAAACGGCACAGGGTTACAGATTGGATAAAAATACAGGACCCACCCATATGCTGCCTATAAGAGACTCATTTTGAACCTAAAGATACATCCAGACTGAAAGTGAAGGGATGGAGATCCATTTTCCATGCCAGCGGACCTCAAAAGAAAGCTGGGGTAGCAATTCTTATACCAGACAAATTAGATTTTAAACTTAAGTCTGTAGTTAGAGACACAGGACACTTTATCATTCTTAAAGGGTCTATTCAACAAGAAGATCTAACAATTGTAAATATCTATGCCCCCAACATGGGAGCAGCCATCTACATAAGCCAACTGTTAACCAAAATAAAGAGTCATATTGATAACAATACATTAATTGTAGGAGACCTCAATACTCCACTCTCAGCAATGGACAGATCATCTAAGCAGAAAATCAACAAGGAAACAAGAGCTTTGAATGATACACTGGACCAGATGGACCTCATAGACATATACAGAACATTCCACCCTAAAACAACAGAATACTCATTCTTCTCAAGTGCACACGGAACTTTCTCCAGAATAGGCCACATACTGGGTCACAAATCAGGTCTCAACTGATACCAAAATATTGAGATTATTCCCTGCATATTCTCAGACCACAGTGCTTTAAAACTGGAACTCAATCACAAGAAAAAATTTGGCAAAATTCAAACACTTGGAAGCTAAAGACCACTCTGCTCAAGAATGTTTGGGTCAACCAGGAAATCAAAGAAGAACTTAAACAATTCATGGAAATCAATGACAAAGAAAACACATCGGTCCAAAACCTATGGGATACTGCAAAGGCGGTCCTAAGGGGGAAATACATAGCCATCCAAGCCTCACTCAAAAAAATAGAAAAATCCCAAATTCACCAACTAACTCTGCACCTTAAAGAACTAGAGAAAAAGCAACAAATGACGCCTAAGCCACGCATTAGAAGACAAATAATTAAAATTAGAGCAGAAATCAATGAATTAGAAACCAGAAACACAGTAGATCAGATCAACGAAACTAGAAGTTGGTTCTTTGAAAGAATTAATAAGATCGACAAACCACTGGCCAGACTTATCCAAAGGAAAAGAGAAAGGACCCAAATTAATAAAATTATGAATGGAAGGGGAGAGATCATGACCAACACCAAGGAAATAGAAACAATTATTAGAAATTATTATCAACAACTATATGCCAATAAACTGAGCAATCTGGATGAAATGGAGGCCTTCCTGGAAACCTATAAGCTGCCAAGACTGAAACAGGAAGAAATTGACAACCTGAATAGGCCAATAACCAGTAACGAGATTGAAGTAGTGATCAAAAACCTCCCAAAAAACAAGAGTCCAGGGCCTGATGGATTCCCTGGGGAATTCTACTAAACATTCAAAGAAGAAATAATACCTATTCTCCTGAAGCTGTTTCAAAATATAGAAACAGAAGGAAAACATCCAAACTAATTTATGAGGCCAGCATTACCTTAATCCCCAAACCAGGCAAAGACCCCATCAAAAAGGAGAATTTCAGACCGATATCCCTGATGAATATGGATTCCAAAATCCTCAACAAAATCCTAGCTAATAGGATCCCACAAAACATTAAAAGGATCATCCACCACGACCAAGTGGGATTTATCCCCAGGATGCAAGGGTGGTTCAACATTCGCAAATCAATCAATGTGATAGAACACATTAATAAGAGGAGGGAGAAGAACCATATGGTCCTCTCAATTGATGCAGAAAAAGGCATTTGACAAAATACAGCATCCTTTCCTGATTAAAACTCCAGAGAATAGGGATAGAGGGAACATTCCTCAAGTTCATAAAATCCATCTATGAAAAACCCACAGCGAATATCATCCTCAATGGGGAAAAGCTGAGAGCCTTTCCCTTAAGATCAGGAACACGTCAAGGATGCCCACTCTCGCCACTATTGTTCAACATAGTACTAGAAGTCCTAACAACAGCAATCAGACAACAAAAAGAAATAAAAGGTCTTCAAATTGGCAAAGAAGAAGTCAAACTCTCTCTTTTTGCAGATGACATGATACTTTATGTGGAAAACCCAAAAGACTCCACCCCCAAATTACTAGAACTCATATAGCAATTCAGTAATGTGGCAGGATACAAAATCAATGCTTCTATAGAAATCAGTTGCTTTCTTACACACTAATAATGCAACTGTAGAAACGGAAATTAGAGAAATAATTCCATTTACAATGGCACCAAAAACCATAAGATACCTCGGAATAAACCTAACCAAAGAGGTAAAGGATCTACACCCTAGGAACTACAGAACACTCATGAAAGAAATTGAAGAAGACACAAAAAGATGGAAAAATATTCCATGCTCATGGATCAGAAGACTAAACATTGTTAAAATGTCTATGCTACCCAGAGCAATCTATACCTTCAATGCCATCCCGATCAAAATTCCAATGACATTTTTCAAAGTGCTGGAACAAACAATCCTAAAATTTGTATGGAATCAGAAAAGACCCCGAATCACCAAGGAGATGTTGAAAAAGAAAAACAAAGCTGGGGGCATCACGTTGCCCGATTTCAAGTTATATTACAAAGCTGTGATCACCTAGACAGCATGGTACTGGCACAAAAACAGACATATAGACCAATGGAACAGAATAGAGAACCCAGATATGGACCCTCAACTCTATGGTCAAATAATCTTTGACAAAGCAGGAAAAAACATGCAATGGAAAAAAAGACAGTCTCTTCAATAAATGGTGCTGGGAAAATTGGACAGCCACATGAAGAAGAATGAAACTTGACCATTCTCTAACATCATACACAAAGATAAACAAAAAGTGGATGAAAGACCTCAGTGTGAGACAGGAATCCAAGAAAATCCTAGAGGAGACCATAGGCAGTAACCTCTTTGACATCGCCCACAGCAACTTCTTTCAAGATACATCTCCAAAAGCTAGTGAAACAAAAGCAAAAATGAACTTTTGGGACTTCATCAAGATAAAAAGCTTCTGCACAGCAAAGGAAACAGTCAACAAAACAAAGAGGCAACCCACAGAATGGGAGAAGATTTTTGCAAACGACACTACAGATAAAGGGCTGGCATCCAAGATCTATAAAGAACTTCTCAAACTCAACACCCAAAAAACAAATAATCCAGTCAGAAAATGGGCAGAAGAGATGAACAGACACTTCTCTGAAGAAGACATACAAATGGCTAACAGACACATGAAAAAATGTTCATCATCATTAGCCATCAGGGAAATTCAAATCAAAACCACATTGAGATACCACCTTACACCAGTTAGAATGGCAAAAATGGACAGGGAAAAAAACAACAAATGTTGGAGAGGTTGTGGAGAAAGGGGAACCCTCTTACACTATTGGTGGGAATGAAAGTTGGTACAGCCATTTTGGAAAACAGTGTGGAGGTGCCTCAAAAAGTTAAAAATAGAGCTACCCTATGACCCAGCAATTGCACTCCTGGATATTAACCCCAAAGACACAGATGTAATGAGAAGAAGGGCCATATGCACCCCAATGTTCATAGCAGCAATGTCCACAATAGCCAAACTGTGGAAAGCGCCGAGATGCCCTTCAGATGAATGGATAAAGAAGATGTGGTCCATAAAGACAATGGAATATTACTCAGCCATCAGAAAGGATGAATACCCACCTTTTACATCAACATGGATGGGACTGGAGGAGATTATGCTAAGTGAAATAAGTCAAGCAGAGAAAGTCAATTATCATATGGTTTCACTTATTTGTGGAACATAAGGAATAGCATGGAGGACATTAGGAGAAGGAAGGGAAAAATGAAGGGGGGGAAATCGGAGGGAGAGATGAACCGTGAGAGACTATGGACTCTGAGAAATAAACAGGGTTTTAAAGGGGAAGGGAGAGGGGGGATTGGTTAGCCCAGTGATGGGTATTAAGGAGGGCACATACTGCATGGAGCACTGGGTGTTATACGAAAACAATGGATCGTGGATCACCACATCAAAAACTAATGATGTATTGTATGGTGACTAACATAACATAATGAAATTAAAAAAAAAAAAAACTAAACTAAATGCTTTAGGAGTAGGGGGAGGGTGGGATAGGTAAAGGTGGCCAAAAGGTACAAATTTCCTGCTATAAAATAAATAAGTTACAGGTATGTAAAAAATTTTAAGAAAAAATTAAAAAAAAATACCTATTATTCTGAAACTGTTCCAAAAATAGAAATGGAAGGAAAACTTCCAAACTCATTCTATGAGGCCAGCATTACCTTGACCCCAAAAACAAACAAAGACCTCCTCAAAAAGAAAATTTACAGAACAATATCCCTGAGGAACATCAAAGCTAAAATTCTCAACAAGATACTAGCTAATAGGATCCAAAAGTAAATTAAAAGGATTACCCACCATGACCAAGTAGGATTTATTCCTGGGCTGCAGGGGTGGTTTAACATCTGCAAATCAATGAACGTGAGACACAACATTAATAAAATAAAGGATAAGAACCATATGATCCTCTCAACAGATGCAGAAAAGCATTTGACAAAATACGGCATCCATTCTTGATTAAAAAAAAAACAACAATAAACCCTCCACAATGTAGGGACAGAGGGAACATACCTCCACATCATAAAGGCCATATATGAGAGACCCACAGCTAATATCATTCTCAATGGGGAAAAACTGATAGCTTTTCCCCTAAGGTCAGGAACATGGCAGGGGTGTCCATTCTCCCTACTGTTGTTCAACATAGTACTGGAAGTAGCCTCAGCAATCAGACAACAAAAAGAAATAAAAGGCATCCAAATTAGCAAAGAAGTCAAACTGTCATTCTTTGCAGGTGACATGATACTTTATGTAGAAATCTGAAAGACTCCACCAAAAAATTACAAGAACTGATACAGGAATTCCACAAAGTTGTGGGATATAAAATCAATGCACAGATGTCTGTTGCATTTCTATACACTAAGAGTGAAGCAGCAGAAAGAGAAATCAAGGAATTGATCCCATTTACAATTGCACCAAAAACTATAAGACACCTAGGAATAAACCTAACCAAAGAGGTAAAAGATCTGTACTCTGAGAACTATGGAATACTTATAAAAGAAACTGAGGAAGATATAAAGAAATGGAAGAACATTCCATGCTCATGGATTGGAAGAATAATATTGTTAAATACAGTTAAAATGTCTATGCTACCCAAAGCAATCTACACATTCAGTGCAATACCTATAAAAATACGACCAGCATTTTTCACAGAGCTGGAACAAACAACTCTAAAATTTGTATGGACCCAGAAAAGACCCCAAATAGACAAAGGAATGTTGAAAAAGATAACTAAAGCTGGTGGCATCACAATTTCGGACTTAAGCTATATTACAAAGCTGTAGTCATCAAGACAGTATGGCACTGGCACAAAACAAACACACAGATCTATGGAACAGAATAGAGAACCCAGAAATAGAACCTCAACTCTATGGTGAACTAATCTTCGACAAAGCAGGAAAGAATGTCCAATGGAAAAAGGACAGTCTCTTCAACAAATGATGTTGGGAAAACTGGACAGCTACATGCAGAAGAATGAAACTGGACCACTTTCTTACACCACACACAAAAATAAATTCAAAATGGATGAAAGACATAAATGTGAAACAGGACACCATCAAAATCCTAGAATAGAACACAGACAGCAACCTCTTTGACCTTGACCACAGCAACTTCTTGCTACACACATCTCCAGAGGCAAGGAAAACAAAAGCAAAAATGAACTATTGGGACTTCATCAGAATAAAAAGCTTCTGCACAGTAAAGGAAACAGTCAACAAAACTAAAAGGCAACCCACAGAATGGAAGAAGATGTTTGCAAATCATATATCAGATAAAGAGCTAGAATCCAGAATCTATAAAGAATTAATCAATCTCAAACCCTCTGCCCGCAAAAAAAAAAAAAAAAAAAATCCAGCTAAAAAATGGGCAGAAGACATGAACAGACATTTCTCCAAAGAAGACATACAAATGGCTAACAGACACATGGAAAAATGCTCCACATCACTTGGCATTAGGAAAATACAAATCAAAACCACAATGAGAAACCACCTCACAGTGGTCTGAATGGCTAAAATTAACAACTCGGGAACCGAAAGATGTTGGCAAGGATGCAGAGAAGGTGGAATTGTCTTACACTGTTGGTGCAAATGCAAACTGGTTCAGCCACTCTGGGAAATGGTATGGTAGTTCCTCAAAACATTAAAAAAGGAACTACCCTACGATTCAGCGATTGCATTACCATGTATTTATCCAAAGGATACAAAAATAGTGATTCGAAGGGGCACATGTACCCCATTGTTTATAACAGCAATGTACACAATAGCCAAAATATGGAAAGAGCCCAGATGTCCATCAACAGATGAATGGATAAAGAAGATATATATATATGCAATGGAATATTACTCAGCCATCCAAAAGAATGAAATTGCCATTTGCAATGGTGTGGATGGAACTAGAGGGTATTACAAATACCATATGATTTCACTCATATGTGGAATTTAAGAAACAAAACAGATGAACAGAGGAAAAAGGAAGGAAAAATAAAATAAGATGAAAACAGAGGGGGAGGCAAACCATAAGAGACACTTTATTATATGGAACAAACTGAGGTTACTGGAGGGGAGGTGGGGTGGATGGGATAATGGGTGAAGGCACTAAGGAGGGCACTTGATGTAACTAGCACTGGGTGTTAAATGCAACTGATGAATCACTATATTTTACCCCTGAAACTAATAATATATTTATGTTAACTAAATTGAATTTAAAAAACCATTTTTTTTAAAGCCTGGAGTTTTAAAGGTCAGCAGGCTTGGGTGGGATAGAGCACAAAGAGCATTGCACTGCTCTTGGAGAGAAGGCAGTTGCCTGTCCCCAGAAGACAAGGCCAAACCCCTGCCCACACTGCCTTGTGGAACCCCAGTGGTGGTGGAGGCAACAGGTTTCATTTCACAAACAAACCAGAGTACACCTAGTTAAAAAGTGCCACATTCAGGCCAGGGACAAACCACTGCCCACAATGGGCAAAGAGAGCCTCTGTAGATGACTGGCCCAAAGTATAAAGTGGCCAAGATAAAACAGCAGAGCATACACAGCACACATTGGAGACACCACCAGAAATGCCAGGCCCAGGTGAACAGGGGACATTACACAGCATGGCACTACAGGACCTCTTCTTCATAAGGCCCTTACCCTCGAGAACAGGAGATGTAGCTGACTTTCCTAACACAGAGAAACAGGCACAGAGACTTAACAAAATAAAAAGACAGAGAAATGTATTCCAAATGAAAGAACAGGAAAAGGCCACAGCCATAGATCTAAGTAAAAGAGATGTAAGTAACATGCCAGATACAGTATTAAAAGGAATGATCATAAAAATATTCACTGGATTTAAGAAAGGAGTGGAAGAAATTAGTGAGACCCTTAATACAGAGATAAACAAAAAGAACCAATTTGAGATGAAGAGTGCAATAAATGACATTAGAAACATGCTTGGTAGAATGAACAGCAGGTTGAAGAAGCAGAGGAATGAATTAATGACCTGGAAGACAGAGTAATGAAAAGCAATCAAGATGAACAAAAGAAGGGCACCTGGGTGGCTCAGTCATTAAGCATCTGCCTTCAGCTCAGGTCATGATCCCGGGGTCATGGGATCAAGCCCTGCATCGGGCTCCCTGCTCTGTGGGAAGCCTGCTTCTCCCTCTTCCATTGCCCCTGTTTTTGTTCCTTCTCTCGCTATGTGTCTCTCTGTCAAATAAATAAATAAAATCTTAAAAAAAAAAAAAAGATGAACAAAAGAGAGAAAAAAGAATTACGAAAAACGAGAATAGACAGGGAACTCAGTGACTTTATCAAGCACAGTAAAAATCATATTACAGGAGTCCCAGAATAAGAAGAGAGAAAAGGGGGCAGAAAATTTATTTGAAGAAATAACAGCTGAAAACTCCCCTAATTTGGGGAAGGAAACAGATATCCAGATCCAGGAGGTACACAGAACCCCCAACAAAATCAACAAAAGCAGATCTACATCAAGACATATTGTAATTAAATTGGCAAAATACAGTGTTAAAGAAAAAAATTTTTAAAGCAGCAAAAAAAAAAAAAAAAAAACAGTAACATACAAGGGAAACCCCATAAGGCTAGGAGGGGATTTTTCAGTGGAAATTTGCCAAGTAAGAAGGGATGGGCATGATATATTCCAAGTGCAGAGTGGGAAAAATCTGCAGCCAAGAATACTCTATCCAGCAAAGCTATCATTCAGAATAGAAGAAGAAGTAAGAGTTGCCCAGACAAACAAAAACTAAAGGCATTCATGATCACTAAACCAGCCCTTCAAGAAATATTAAAGGGGACTCTGAATGGAAAGAAGGGACCAAAAGTGACAGTATGAAGGTAGGAAACACAAAAGCAGTAAAAATGAATATTTCTGTAAAAAATCAGTCAAGGAATCCACAAAATAAAAGGATGTAAAATATGACAACATATACCTAAAATGTGGAGAGGAGAGGAGTAAAGAATTGGTTCAAACTTAAACAACCATCAGGCAGTTGCCTGTCCCCAGAAGACAAGGCCAAACCCCTGCCCACACTTCTTCTGCAAATAGCAGTCTGGCTATTTGCAGAAGAAGTTATATACAAATCTAATCATAACCACATCAAAAAACACTAATAATATGCAAAGAATAAAGAAAAAGAAATCTGAATATATCAGTAAAATCAGCAAACCATGAAAGAAAGACAAGAAAGTATCAGAGAAAATCTTCAGAAACAACCAGAAAATAAATAACAAAATGACAATAAATACATATCTATCAATAATTACTTTGACTGTAAATGGACTAAACTCTCCAATTAAAAGACAATGGATTAAAAAAAAAAAAGATCCATCTATATGCTGCCTACAAGAGACTCATTCTAGACCCAAGACACCTGCAGATTGAAAGTGAAGAGGGAATGGAGAAACATCCACCAAGCAAATGGAAGGCAAAAGAAAGTCAGAGCAGTAATAATTGTATTGGACAAAATAGACCTTAAAACAAAGACTATAACAAGAGACAAAGAAGGACACTATAATAATAAAGGGCAAAATCCAACCAAGAAAGTATAACAATTGTAAATATTTATGTACCCAAGAGAGGAGCACCTAAATACATAAAACAGTTAATAACAAACATAAAGGAACTAATCCTTAATAATGCAATAATAGTAGGGAACTTTAATACCCTACTTACATCAATGGACAGATCATCTAAACAGAAAATCAACAAGGAAATAATGGCTTTGAATGACACACTAGAACAGGTGTATTTAACAGATATATTCAGAACATTCCATCCTAAAACAGGAGAATACACATTCTTTTCAAGGATACATGGAACATTCTCCAGAATAGATCACATATTAAGTCACAAAACAAGCCTCAACAAATTCAAGAAGCCTGGAATCTTCCCATGCATCTTTTCTGACCACAATGCTATGAAACTAAAATCAACCATAAGAAAAAATATGCAAAGACCACAAATACATGGAGACTAAATAAAATCCTACTTAACAACGAATGGGTCAACCAGGAAATAAAGGAAGACATTAAAAAGTACACAGAAACAAATGAAAATGAAAACACAATTGTCCAAAACCTTTGGGATACAGCAAAAGTGGTTCTAAGAGGGCAGTTTATAACACCACAGGCCTACCTCAAGAAGAAAGAAAAATCTCAAACTAACTTTACACCCAAGGGAGCTAGGAAAACAACAACAAACAAAACCTAAAATCAGCAGAAGGAAGAAAATGATAAAGATTAGAGCAGAAATAAATGATACAGAAACTAAAACACACACACACACACACACACACAGATCAATGAAACCAGGAGCTGGTTCTTTGGAAAAAAATCAATAACATTTATAAACCTCAGGGTGCCTGGGTGGCTCAGTCGTTAAGCATCTGCCTTCAGCTCAGGTCATGATCCCAGGGTCCTGGGATAGAACCCTGCATCAGGCTCCCTGCTCCACGGGAAGCCTGCGTCTCCCTCTCCCACTCCCCCTGCTTGTGTTTCTGCTCTTGCTATCTCTCTGTCAAATAAATAAATAAAATCTTAAAAAAAAAATTTATAAACCTCTAGCCAGACTTACCAAGGAAAAAAAAAAAGACAAAGGACACAAATAAATAAAATCGCAAATGAGAGAGGAGAAATAACAGCCAAAACCACAGAAATACAATTTTAAGAGAATATTATGAAAAACTGTATGCCAAAAAAATTGGACCACCTAGAAGAAATGGATAAATTACTATAAACATATAAACTACAAAAACTAAAATGGGAAGAAATAGAAAATTTGACAGACCAATAACCAGCAAAGAAATTGAATCAGTAGTTTTAAATTCCCAACAAACAAAAGTCCAGGACCAAATGGTTTCACAGGCGAATTCTACCAAACATTTAAAAAGTTAGTATCTATTCTTATCAAACTATTCCAAAAAATAGAAAAGGAAGGAAAACTTCCAAATTCATTTAGGAGGCCCGCATCACCCTGATACCAAAATGAGATAAAGACACTACTGAAAAAGAGAACTACGAGAAAAGGAGCAAGATGGCAGAGGAGTAGGAGACCTAAATTTCGTCTGGTCCCAGGAATTCAGCGAGATAGTTATCAAACCATTCAGAACACCTACGAACTCAACAGGAGATTGAAGAAAAGAATAGCAGCAACTCTCTGAACAGAAAAGCGACTAATTTCTGGAAGGTAGGACGTGCAGAGAAGTGACTCTGAGGCAATATTTGGGAGGATAGACAGTGGGGGAAGGGGCCTCTGTCCACTGCTACCCGCAAGTGATAGAGCAGCAGAGCACAAAATCAGAACTTTTAGAAGTCGGCTCTGCTGAGGGACGTCGCTCCAGTGGCTAAGCAGGGGGGTGGAACTCTCACTGGGACAGTGTGGTCTCAGGACCCTCGGGGTCACAGAAAGACTGGGGATGCCTGAGTGCAGCAGAGCTCCCAGGGATCGGAGCAGGGAAGCTGGCGGAAAAGACAGAGCCAAGGAGTGGGCTCTCAGCTCAGGGTTGCCATAAACCGTGATCCATGGCACAGTCGACCACTGCTCTTCCAGCAGGGACCCAACAAGTTGCAGATCTGGGGAGACTCCCCTTCCTCCCCTGGGAGGAGCGGCACAGGAGTGCACCACAGGAATCTGCTGGGTTTGGAGACTCCACATGGGGTCGTGTGCCAGAGACAGAAACACTCGGTCACAGGCCAGGTGAGCATGGAGTGTGGCCAGAGACTGGGGAGACGGGAGTGATTGACTGCTTTTCTCTGGGGGCACACTGACGAGTGGGGCCCCGAGTTCTCAGCTCCTTTGGGGCAGAGATTGGGAGGCTGCCATTTTCACTCTCGTCCTCCAAAGCTATACGGAAAGCTTGCAGGGAACAAAAGCTCCTGAGAGCAAATCCAAGCAGATTACTTAGTCCACCCCCGGCAAGGGCGGGACAATTCTGCCTCCAGCAAAGACATTTGAGAATCACTGCAACAGGCCCCTCCCCCAGAAGATCAGCAAGAACAGCCAGCCAAGACCAAGTTTACTGATCAATGAGAATGGCAGAACTCCAGCACTAGAGGAATACAGCACATAGAATTCATGGCTTTTTTCCCATGATGCTTTAGTCTTTCAAAGTTAATTTTTTAAATTTTCTTTATTTTTTTCTTTTTCTATTTTTTTAGTTGAATTTTTCTTCTTTCCTTTTCAACCAACATCTTACCAATTCCTTTTTTAAAATCTTTTTTAATTTTTCATTTTTACAGTCATATTCTATCTCTTCATTGTATTTAACCTTATTTTATGTATATATATGTTTTTCTTTCTTTAAAATTTTGGGATACACTTTCTTCTAACAGACCAAAATATACCGTAAATCTAGTGTATGACGTTGTCCTAGTCTTCCGCCTGATCATATTCTCTTTTTTTTTATTCTTCTTTCAACCTTCTTATCAATTCCTTTTTTAAAATCTTCTTTAATTTTCATCCTTACAGTCATATTCTATCCCTTCATTGTATTAACCCTTATTTTTGTATATATATACGTTTTCCTTTCTTTAAAATTTTGGGAGGCAATTTCTTCTAACAGACCAAAATACACCCAAAATCTAGTGTGTGCTTCTGTTTTATTCACCAGCCTAATTATATTCTTTTTTTTTTTTCACATCAATTTCTCCCCAACACGGTTTCAGGTCTCTTCTTATTTGTTTAGTGTATATTTTTCTGGAGTAGTTGTTACCCTTTTAGCATTTTTTTAGCATTTTGTTCTCTCATACATCTATTCTCTTCTTGACAAAATGACAAGACGGAAAAACTCACCTCAAAAAAAAAAAAGAACAAGGGGCAGTACTGACTGCCAGGGACCTAATCAATACAGACATTAGTAAGATGTTGGAACTAGAGTTCAGAATGATGATTATAAAGATACTACCTGGGCTTGAAAAAAGCATAGAAGATACTAGAGAATCCCTTTCTGGAGAAATAAGAGAACAAAATCTAACCAAGTTGAAATCAAAAAGGCTATTAATGGGTGCAGTCAAAAATGGAGGCTTTCACTGCTAGGATAAATGAGGTATAAGAGAGAATTAGTGCTATAGAAGACCAAATGATAGAGAATAAAGAAGCTGAGAAAAAGAGAGATAAACAACTACTGGATCACAAGGGGAGAATTCAAGAGATAAGTGATAACCATAAAGCAAAACAACATTAGAATAATTGGGATCCCAGATGAAGAAGAAAGAGAGAGGTGCAGAAGGTATATTGGAGCAAATTATAGCAGAGAACTTCCCTAATTTGGGGAAGGAAACAGGCATCAAAATCCAGGAGGCACAGAGAACCCTCCTCAAAATCAATAAAAATAGGCCAACACCCTGACATCTAATAGTAAAATTCACAATTCTCAGAGACAAAGAGAAAATCCTGAAAGCAGCTTGGGACAAGAGTCTGTAACCTACAATGGTAGAAACATTAGATTGGCAACAGACCTATCCACAGAGACCTGGCAGCCCAAAAAGGACTGGCATGATATATTCAGAGCACTAAATGAGAAAAATATGCAGCCAAGAATACTATATTCAGCTAGGCTATCACCAAAAATAGAAGGAGAGATAAAAAGCTTCCAGGACAAACAAAAACTGAAAGAATTCGTGAACACCAAACCAGCCTTACAAGAAATATTGAAAGGTGTCCTCTAAGCAAAGAAAGAGCCTAAAAGTAACATAGACCAGAAAGTAACAGAGGCAATATACAGTAACAGTCACCTTACAGGCAATACAATGGCACTAAATTCATATCTCTCAATAGCTACCCTGAATGTAAATGGGCTAAATGCCCCAATCAAAAGACACAGGCTATCATATTGGATAAAAAAACAAGACCCATTGATATGCTGTCTACAAAAGACTCATTTTAGACTCAAAGACACCTCCAGATTTAAAGTGAGGGGGTGGAGAACCATTAACCATGCTAATGGACATCAAAAGAAAGCTGGGTAGCAATTCTTATATCGGACAAATTAGATTTTAAACCAAAGCATATAATAAGAGATGAGGAAGGACACTACATCATACTTAAAGGATCTATCCAACAAGAAGATCTAATGATTGTAAATATCTATGCCCCTAACATGGGAGCAGCCAATTATATAAGCCAATTAATTACAAAATCAAAGAAACACATCGACAATAATACAATAAGGCAAGGGAAACAAAAACAAAAATGAACTTTTGGGACTTAAGATAAAAAGCTTCTGCACAGCAAAGGAAACAGTCAACAAAACAAAGAGGCAACCTACAGAATGGGAGAAGATTTTTGCAAATGACACTATAGATAAAGGGCTGATATCCAAGATCTATAAAGAACTTCTCAAACTCAACACCCAAAAAACAAATAATCAACTCAAAAAATGAACAGAAGACATGAACAGACACTTTTCAAAAGATGACATACAAATGGCTAACAGACATGAAAAAATTATTCATCATCATTAACCATCAGGGAAATTCAAATCAAAACCACATTGAGATACCAACTTACACCAATTAGAATGGCAAAAATTGATAAGGCAAGAAACAACAAATGTTGGAGAGGTTGTGGAGAGAGGGGAACCCTCTTACACTGTTGGTGGGAATGCAAATTTGTATAGCCACTTTGGAAAACAGTGTGGAGGTGCCTCAAAAAATTAAAAATAGAGCTACCCTGTGACCCAGCAATTGCACTCCTGGATATTTACCCCAAAGACACAGATGTAGTGAAAAGAAGGGCCATATGCACTCCAATGTTCATAGCAGCAATGTCCACAATAGCCAAACTTGGAAAGAACTGAGATGCCCTTCAACAGATGAATGGATAAAGAAGATGTGCCCCATATATATAATGGAATATTACTCAGCCATCAGAAAGGTTGAATACCCAACTTTTGCATCAACATGGATGGGACTGGAGGAGATTATGCTAAGTGAAATAAGTCAAGCAGAGAAAGTCAATTATCATATGGTTTCACTTATTTGTGGAACATAAGGAATAGCATGGAGGACATTAGGAGAAGGAAGGGAAAAATGAAGGGGGGGAAATCGGAGGGGGAGACGAACCATGACAGACTATGGACTCTGAGAAACAAACTGAGGGTTTTAGAGGGGAGGGGAGTGGGAGGATGGGTTAGCTCGGTGATTGGTATTAAGGAGGGCACATATTGCATGGAGCACTGGGTGTTATACACAAACAATGAATCATGGAATACCTCATCAAAAAGTAATGATGTACTGTATTGTGACTAATATATCATAATAAAAAAATAAAAATAAATATTTAAAAAGAAAAAGAGGCCTTCACTCTTAGGGTCACACAAATGCAAGGTCAGACCCTTAAATTTTTCACATCTCACTTGCCTCACCCTAGTTCCAATCTTAATACATAAAATCACAAAACAAAGTAGAAATTATGGAAAACATTTATAATATATATGACAAACCAAAGAATGGTACTGTCATATTTAAGACTCTTATAAATATAAAATAAAGATATAAAAATAGCCAAATAGAAGAAAAAAAGAAGTCAAGTCACTATTATTTCATCCTGGTCAGAAATAAGTCTGTGTATTTAAATTTTTGATAAGTTATGCCAACATAATCTTCAAGAAATATTGTACAAATTTAAAGTCTCATTGGACATATTTGAAAGTTTTCAGTTCTCAACACCTTCACTTTACTGAAGACAAGAGTGTGAGCTGTACTTGAGCGAAATGATAATAATTTGGAATTGCTCCTTTGGTGAGTTAATACAAGAACTGACAAAGAATGTGGAAAAAAAAAAAAACTTATGGCATTTAAATTGAAAATTGTCAGAGCGCCTGGGTGGCTCAGTCGTTAGATGTCTGCCTTTGGCTCAGGTCATGGTCCTGGGGTCCTGGAATTGAGCCCCACATTGGGCTCCCTGCTCAGCGGGAAGCCTGCTTCTCCCTCTCCCACTCCCCCTGCTTGTGTTCCCTCTCTTGCTGTGTCTCTGTCAAATAAATAAATAAAATCTTTTTAAAAAGTAAATAAATAAACTGAAAATTGTCTACAAATTTTCAGTAGCACCATCCTGTGCAAATGGCAAGTTTTGCTGAGAGAAGCAAGTTTTATAGGCAGCTAAGTTGTAGGAGCATAGGCAAATATTTGAGTTGATTTGAGTTGATTAAAGTTTTGCTGAATTGGGGCGCCTGGTGGCTCAGTCGTTAGGCGTCTGCCTTCAGCTCAGGTCATGATCCCAGGTCCTGGGATTGAACCCCGCATTGGGCTCCCTGCTCTGCGGGAAGCCTGCTTCTCCCTTTCCCACTCCCCCTGCTTGTGTTCCCTCTCTCGTTGTGTCTCTCTCTGTCAAATAAATAAATAAGATCTTAAAAAAAAAAAAAAGTTTTGCTGAATAGATGGGTGTCAGCAGGGCAAGATGGCATTCTTATTGAGAATGTTGCCAGGACAGAGTTTTAAGTCTGAAATCACCCTGAATAAGGTCCAGTACATAATAAACTTTTTTCCCAGAGAAATTTAACCGCACAAGTCATATAAACAGAACTCAGTATCAAAGACAACTTATACTAGTGTTTAGAAGTGATAAGACATTGCTGTTCTTTCATACTTGTCTCAAGTTTCAATGATGTAATGGCAAATGTTATCATATGATCAAATATTTCATCAAATCTTTGCAAAGCAAAACTGGTTCATTGCTATGGAGTCATCACTTGGATTCTGGTTAGGTTACATTTAGTTAATAATGAAATAAATAGCTGAACTCTGTTTGCCTTTTATATCCCATTCTCTTTGCCAAATACTCAAGGCTTAGGGAGGGTCACTTCAGCACAAACTTGCAAATTTCCAGAATAAGTGCTGATTCTGTAATCTCTTATTGTGTAATAAGACTCTGGAGAACTACCTTGTGAGAGTTAAGACTGCTTCTCTCAGCAAAACTTGCCATTTGCTATGGCAAAATATAACAGAAGACAACTCATAATTTGAGGGGTATATAATTAAGGAAACTTTTAAAATGATCTTCCTGAAAATGATGATAGACCCATGATCCACCCTTGCCTACACCTCAATTCCTTTAAAAAAAAAGTCAAATCACTTTCTTATGTAGGAAATTATCTCTTTAAGATGCAGCCCAGGTGTTCCTACTCTAATACAAAAATTGATCCTTGAAGGAGTTGCTCTCCACTCCAATCCATCTAACTTAGTTCTTTCTTTTGCATCCTTCACCACTTACACCTCAGATGGAACTAGAGATGTTTCTAATGGTTGTTCACAGTCTGGGTCTAATCAACTGCTCTACAGGAAAAAATAAGTCTTGTCTTTTATTACCCTAAGAGAATATGCCTTCTTGTTGGCAATAAACACAATTCTTTTAATGTTTAGGGACATTCCTATTTGCCTGTAGCCCTTCTATTTGGAATACAACAAACTGCATTGAAATAAAACCAAGAGGAAAATTGCAACTTGGATTGGATTCTTCCATACTCCCTGAAGATTTCCCCCTACTCCAGAGTATTTCAGGCTAGGTAGTGTTTGCTGAAACTGTGAAAGGTAGGAAAGCAAGAGGGGATACTAGATAATGACAAAATTTTCTTGTTCCCAAGCCATGAGCTCCCTGAGGATAGTATGTTGACACAGCCTGTGAAAAGGGTTTTCCAAGCAGATGATATGGAAGAGTGGATTTGTGAAGGAACTTGTGCTTAGATCAATAATTAACCCAGGTGTCTGTGTTATATGTTACTATGTAACAAACCACCCCAATACATGGTGATCTAAAATAATAGCCATCTATTTGTCCATGATTCTGCAAACTAGGGCTGATCACAGCAATGCTTTTGTTGTGGTTGTTGGGTTCATCTAGAATCTCTCTGTCTCTCATGCATCTGTGATTTGTCTGGAGGATTGAATGAGACTATAAAATCCCAGACCTCACTCATGCCTCTCGGACTTCTTTTGTCAATGAATCTCCATAGATTGTAAACATTAAAGTTTCTTGCAATCATAACTTTTCCTCTTTCCTTTCTTCCCTAGTTTAATTTAGTAGAACTATCTCAGCTGGATATTTTTCTCTCTTGCATACTCTTGAATTAGCCTGTGCATTGCCCCTCCCCACTGCCTGATAACAGCTGCACTGAAACTGCCTTTTAACCTCTCTGCATCCTCACTCCCTACTCATCCTATTCCTACTTCAGACCCCATCCACACCTCCATTGCTAAACAAATAGATTAGACTGTAGGTTGCTGATAAGCAGAGTCTTCTTATTCACGGTTTCATTCCCAGTGTCTGGCACAGTGCCTGGAACAGAATAAGTGGTCAATATGTACTTGTTGAGGATGATTAAATAACAAAATCATGAACTGAAAGTAAAAATAAAAATTGCATTCCACCCCATTAGAATTTCCACAAATAAGTAACATAAGTCATTCAAGGGTATATAAGGTCCAGGGGTTGGAATGATGAGTCATTATAGTGAGGTAATGGCAGCATTTTTGATAAATCCATTGCTTCATAAGCATGACATTCAACTAAAGTAGATTTTTCTCGAGAAAAACAGA
>NW_023270971.1:2791673-2888659 GCF_011800145.1 Mirounga leonina
ATAAGCATGACATTCAACTAAAGTAGATTTTTCTCGAGAAAAACAGAATCAATACAGAATAAATCATTTAATAAAGAGATATGAAGCAATAATGTTAGGGTACCATTTTTTCACCAGTTATAAGTATATGAAACACCTAACAAAATCATTTTAGGCCAAAGAGATATTATCTAAGTTTATTTTAACCATTTATGTGATCACAAAAGAGTCTTTAAATTCTTATTTTTTGGGAATCACAAGGTATAAAGCAATGAATGGGAAAATATGCTTAGTAAAACAAGGGAAAATAAGTGGTTACTGTTCAATCTCTTAGTCTCTAAGCCCACAAAGTTCTCACAGAACTCCATGTTTTACACCTGCAACTCTTTAAACCAGCAACATCTTTACCCACCTGGCTAACTTCTATTCTTTCTTCAAAATTCAGCTAACTTGTTATCAATTCTAAGAAGCATTCCAGATATCATTCCAAGTGCATTAGGCAACACTCCACATGCTCCCCCAGTATGCACTATCCCCTTCTGTAAAGTGACACATCAAAATTATATGGTTGCTCACCCATTAAGCTACAACTTCCTTGAGTGCAAGGAAAGTAGACACTCAACAAATGTTTGCGTAAGAAAAAATGCATGAGAGGAAGAATTAACCACTGTATACTACATGAGGGCACTGACAATCATCAAACAAAACCAGAAGGATGTCTGAGAGTCACCACTTTCACTCATCTTATCTGAGGCAGGACATTATCTAAATGTGTCTGAATATTTTTCTGCATTCTTCCATCAGCAATCATGGCCCATGATTCTATATTCTTAATAAGTGACTGCATTAGGGGAGAGGGAGAACAAGGATATAGGGAATGAGAAGAGTGGGGAGCCTAGAAAGGAATCATTTCCTCCAAAGTAAAATCACTTCCAAATCTTAGCAATGATAATAAATTAACATTTATTCATTGAGGATTCCCGTAACATACACTGTGCTAAGGATGTCCTAGTATTACTTCTTTTCTTCCTCACAACATGCCTAAGCGCTAGGCCTGCCTGAGGGAAAAGATGTTCAGTCATATAACTGGGAAGGGGCAGAAGCTTGGATTGACTAGCTGATTCCATAAACTCATATTAAATTTCAACCACTTCACTATATGGTTCCAGTGTCACTGAACCATCCCAGCAAGGAAGCTCCCTTGTCTTCATGCTAAAATCTGTCCTCTAACTCTAGTAATAACAACTATAAAAGGACCTTCAAAAGATTAGGGTTATTATTCTATTGTTTCCTAGTAATATTTTTTACAACAAACACATCTTCAGACTTTGAGTTCTATTTGAGAAAGTAAATTTCCTGATGAAATTTTACTCTGTTTCCATCTTAGAAAGCAACACTGAAGTCAGATGGCCATCAAACTGTCACTGTGTTATTGGTATAGCTGCACTAGAGAACATGGCCATAGTCAAGAGGCTACTCTCCCACACTGTACTGAACTTACCACCCAGTACCTGGAAAAACAACCAGGCAGTTATGGAACTCTGAACCCTTTCCTGATCAACCCCTACCTCCCCATATCCCCTTTACTCCCCAGAAAGGGCTATGTTATGCATATTTGTTCACCCTTTTCCCAAATAAAGGGAGCATCAGGGTCAGATGCATATAATTTACAGAGCCCAGAGCAAAATGCAAATGTAGGGCCCTTTGCTCAAAACCAATAAAAGGATGCTGTTAAAGACAGTAATATATTAAACTCTTCTATGTTCTTCTGAGACCTCACTCTTTACTTGTCATGGGGCTTTTATTTACTACTTAAGGTCATTCTAAGTAAAGAAAAATTAAAATATGAAATTATTAGCAATGCCAAATATCTCATAGTGATCCCTTCCAAAAATTTCTTTGATCCATCAGCTGGCAACCTGAGTAAGACATTCTGAAATTTTGTTGAAAGCAAAGAATTAGAAATACCTGACTTGCAGGGGCACCTGGGTGGCTCAGTTGGTTAAGCATCTGCCTTTGGCTCAGGTCATGATCCCAGGGCCCTGGGATCAAGCCCTCCATAGGGCTCCCTGCTCAGTGGGGAGCCTGCTTCTCCCTCGCCCT
This sequence comes from Mirounga leonina, assembly GCF_011800145.1. Lineage (NCBI taxonomy): Eukaryota > Metazoa > Chordata > Mammalia > Carnivora > Phocidae > Mirounga > Mirounga leonina. Next base: position 2,793,756 of record NW_023270971.1, read on the forward strand.
CTGCTGCTCCCCCTGCTTGTGCCCTCTCTCTCTCAAATAAATAAAATAAAATCTAAAAAAAAAAAAAACTGACTCGAAAAATCTATTACATATACATTTGTCATTCATTTTCTCACAACCAAGATTTATCAAATTATTATTAATTAGATCTGTTGCTCTTTCAGTTAGTGGTCTCTTGTATAACATGATATGCTCAGGAAGAAAGGAAAATCTGAATTATCATTCATTTCACTACATTTTTCCAATATAATTTTAAAAGTAAAATATTTTTATTTTATATGCTTTAAATACATATTGATATATGTTTGGAGCTGCAGACTTATCATTCTTATCATATGACTTATGTATAAACTCCCCATCATATAACTTAATTGGCAAAGCCAGTAATGGTTGTCAAGTCATTTAGTTAAGTCAGACTTACCTTCAATTAGAAAAAAAACTAACTTTATTTTGAGTTAAAATAAACATTTTAATATGTTTTATAAACTATAAAACCATGGAGAAATAAATTCACAGAGATTATATTAAATGGTAGATTACTAAAAGTAATAAGGTCAAGATTATTATGGTATAGGTCTAATGTAATAAATGTATATTATAATGTGTTATAAAAATATTAATCAATATGCTCTTTCTTATTACTTAATTTATAATAAAGGCAATATTTTATGTGACTAAATAATGTGTTAGTCATTATTTAAGGAATATTATAAATTATGTGTTTATGCATCAAACTTCAGTGTTTGGCTTTGAGGAATAATTAAGAATTATTTCTAAAACTAAGAAATAGGGGTGCCTGGGTGGCTCAGTCAGTGAGGTGGCTGGCTCTTGATTTCAGCTCAGGTCATGATCTCAGGGTCCTGGGATTGAGGCCATTGGGCTCCGTGCTCAGCAGGGAGTCTGCTGGAGGTTTCTCCCTCTCCCTCTGCCTCTGCCCTTCTCCTTGCTCTCTCTCTCTCCTTCAGATAAATAAACAAATCTTTAAAATAAATAAATAAAATAAAAAAGAAATAACTCTAGTAATTTAATTATATATTATGATCAAAACTTACATATGTGGTAATTAAAGAGAAAGGTATATACAGCACAGTTAAAAACCACTGGGCACCTGGGTGGCTCAGTTGGTTAAACGTCTACCTTTGGCCCAGGTCATGATCCCAGGGTCCTGGGATCAAGTCCCGCATCAGGCTCCCTGCTAAGCTGGGAATCACTTCTCCTCTCCCTCTGCCCTTCTCCCCTGCTTGTACTCTCTCTCATGCTCTCTCTCTCAAATAAAATCTTTAAAAAATAATAAAATAAAAATAAAATTGCACACCTTATAAAAACTGTTAAGCAGATAGCATATATTTTTTTCTTATTAAAAGACTGAAAATATAGAATGAATATCATTTAAGGTTAATATATTAAATGAATATCAGTTGTTAAGATATTAAAAGATATTCATTATTCCATAAGATGAAATAAGATAATTGACTAAATGGAATAAACATTTTGTGATAAGATTTGACATAAAAGTTTTAACTAACATATTAAATAAAACACACTAAATCTGAAATAAATCATATAAGATTTTATCTCTGGATTTTAGCCAAGGTATCTTAAGCATTTCTTGTAGCCTTTTTTTTTTAAATTAACTTATAATGCATTTGTTTCAGGGGTACAGGTCTGTGATTTATCAGTCTTTATATAATACCCAGTGCTCATTACAACACAGAGCTTTTAAGTATTTTATTTACATTTAAATGAATCTGCATAATTAACATCTCTAGTTTTGGCTACTTATAGATGCCTTCCTGTCCAAGTAATATCACATCCTACACATGAAAACTGAGAATCGTTCAATAATAATTGCTTAGATTCCAGGATTCCTCATGGGAATGTATGTTCCACAAAAGTAGGGATCTTTGTTTTGCTTACTGATATATCTCAAGTGCATAGAGTATACCTGACATTTGGTAGGCAGTCAAAAGGAGTGCACTTGTGATGAGCACCAGGTGCATGGAAGTGCTGAATCACTAAATTGAACATCTGAAACTAATATTACATTGTACGTTAACTGGAATTTAAATAAAAACTTTTTAAAAATTTGTTGAAAGGAGAAAGGATGTCTTTAAATAGTCAATTTGTTATTTCTATGGGATTAATTCTTAGCAGTGAGATCCTGGTTCTCCAGGGTTATATTTATTTACATTTTAGATTAATAGAAATAACCATATTTTTTAAAAGTTTGTACCAATCTATCTACAAAGCTCTATCAATCTATAGTCCTTTCAGCAATGAATTAGTTTTCCCACATCCTCATAAACACATGGTATTTTCACTCATTTTAAAATTTTTTTGCCAACCCAATAAGCAAAAAAAAAAAAAAAAAAACCAATCTCATTGTGGCTTAAATGTTTTTCATTACTTATTAATGATAGTCATTATCTTTAAATATATTAGCTATTTTTATATTTCAGCAAATTATCTTTCATGTCATGTTCCATTTCTTAATGTTTTCAAAAGCAGTCTTATTATTAAGGTTTTATATATTTAGGTGCTACAAATCTTTGTCTGCCTATATTTTTAGTCTTCTTATTTTGTTTACAATTTATTTTGTGATACATGCTGCAGTGTGAATGGTACTTCTCTACTCCCCTTTCCTCTCTCTCTACATTCCCTTCTCTTGGGTTTTCAGGACTGAATCTTTGGTTAGATGGAGAATACAGAGAATGATTGTGTGGGGGTAAATAATTCATAAAAACTATGTTATACAAGATTATCAGTATTATCAAGGAAAGTTTTATCTTAGCTCTTTTCAGAACTTTAAGCACTTAAGACCTCCACCAGCAAAGCAGAACTGAATCTGAAATTACCCCACCCCTAACCCATCTACCCTACTCCATGGAGGAAAAAAGGCAGGTGAAACTGATTGACTGGATGCTGGAGGGTTGCAGAGGATAAAAACAAAGTGAAAGAAGTGAGGGGTATGTGACAAAGAAGAATAGGGAGGTAGAGCAGAAAGAGGGGTGATGTTCTTATTGTCCTACAAGGAGACATATAGATGTTGATCAACTCCAGCTGTTGATTTTCTTTACAAGCTTAAGTGTGCTTGTTTAAAACTTAAGGCTAACCATTAAGAGTTAGGACATATTATTTCCAAACCATTTGGAGGGAAAAAGGAACAAAGAGAACCAAATCACATAAAAAGCAGTGAAGAAAAAGAAACACCAAGAAAGCATACAAAAGAAAACCATAAAATATAATTGCTAGACCATATTCTAATATATCATTAATCATGATAAATTGCCATGGGTTAAATTCATGTATTAAAAGACAAAGATTTTCATACTGGGGAAACATTACAGCCATATATGATCTTTTTCAGAGATCCAAGTATAATGAAACAACTCAGGAAAGTTAAAAATAAAGAAAGGCAAAAGTTATTTAAAACAAATGCTAACAAAAGATAGCAGATACAGTTTTCCATAATGGCTGCACCATTTTGCATTCTCACAATGTACAAGGGTTCCATTTTCTCCATATCCTCACCAACACTTGTTGTCTTTTGTTCTTTGATAATAGCCATCCAGACAGGTGTGAGGTGATCTCACTGTGGTTTTGATTTTCATTTCTCTGATGATTAGTGACACTGAACATTTTTTCATACAATTGTTGGCCATTTGTATGTCTTCTTTGGAGATATGTCTGTGCAAGTCCTTAGCCCATTTTTTTAATATCTAAACTATATTTTTTTATTAACATATAATGTATTGTTTCAGGGGTACAGCGGTCTGTGATTCATCAGTCTTACACAATTCACAGCACTCACCATAGCACATACCCTCCCCAGTGTCCATCACCCAACGACCCCATCCCTTTTTTTTTAATATTTTATTTGTTTGACAGAGAGAGACACAGTGAGAGAGGGAACACAAGCAGGGGGAGTGGGAGAGGGAGAAGCAGGCTTCCCGCCGAGCAGGGAGCCCGATGTGGGGCTCGATCCCAGGACCCTGAGATCATGACCTGAGCTGAAGGCAGACGCTTAACGACTGAGGCACCCAGGTGCCCCTCTTTTTTTTTTTTTTAACATATAATGTATTATTTGTTTCAGAGGTACAGATATGTGATTCATCAGTCTTACACAATTCACAGCGCTCACCATAGCACATACCCTCCCCGATGTCCATCACCCAGCCACCCCATCCCTCCCACCCCCCTCCACTCCAGCAACCCTCAGTTTGTTTCCTGAGATTAAGAGTCTCTTATGGTTTCTCTCCCTCTCTGGTTTTGTCTTGTTTCATTTTTCCCTCCCTTCCCCTATGATCCTCTGTCTTGTTTCTCAAATTCTTCGTATCAGTGAGATCATATGATAATTGTCTTTCTCTGATTGACTTATTTTGCTTAGCATAATACCCTCTAGTTCCATCCACGTCATTGCAAATGGCAAGATTTCATTTTTTTGATGGCTGCATAATATTCCATTGTGTGTGTGTGTGTATATATATATATATATATATATATATATATATATATACCACGTCTTCTTTATCTATTCATCTGTTGATGGACATCTAGTCTCTTTCCATAGTTTGGCTATTGTGGACATTGTTCCTTAGCCCATTTTTAAATTGTTATTAGTTTTTCTGTTACTCAGTTGTAAGAGTTCCTTGTATATTTTGGAGATTAATCCCTTATCAAATATGATTTACAAATATTTTCTCCCATTCCATTGGTTGCCCTTTCACTCTGTTGATTATTTCCTTTGCTAAAATATTTGTTAAGAGAGTATATTTCAGGGGTGCCTGGGTCGATCAGTCAGTTAAGGGTCTGTCTTCAGCTCAGGTCGTGATCCCAGGGTCCTGGGATCAAGTCCCACGTTGAGCCCCACATCAAGCCCCACATCGGGCTCCCTGCTCAGCGGGGAGCCAGCTTCTCCTCCTCCCCACTTGTGCTGCCTGTTGCTATCTCTGTCTCTCTCTCAAATAAATAAATAAAATCTTTAAAAAAGAGAGAGTACATTTCATGTTAAGTAGATCTCATATTAAGTAGATCTATTCTTACCACAATAATATAAATTTAAAAAAAAGAATAGCAGGTGTAGTAACATTAATATGAGATAAAATAAATTCAGGATAAAAATCACTAAAGGGTGACAAAGATGGATATTTCATATTAATGAAATATAAAATCTATTAAAACTTGAAGGTCATGGATATTTGTATTCCTGACAGCCTTTGAAATCAAAATCTTATAAAAAATACAAATAAAAATTGACTCACAACTACAGTAAGAAATTTTTAACACATGTATATTTAAAAATTAATTCACAAGGGGCGCCTGGGTGGCTCAGTCATTTAAGCATCCAACTCTTAATTTTGGCTCAGGTCATGATCTCAGGGTCCTGGGATCAAGCCCCTGGTTGGGCTCCATGCATAGCAGGGAGTCTGTTTCTCCCTCTGCCCTCCCCCTGCTTGTACTCTCTCTCTCTGTTTCTCTCTCCCTCTCAAATAAATAAATAAAATTTTTAAAAACTAATTCACAAATGAGGATATAGAGAATTTGTGATACACAATTAAATTGCTTAATCTATAAATTGTTATAAAACTTTGTATCCAACAAACAGAACATGTGTTCTTTTCAAATACGCGGAGCAGTCACAAAAATTTACCATGTATTAAAAAATAAAGGAAATGTTGACAAATTTCCAAGGCAGAGTCATGCGACCATATTAATTGATTGTAATCCAATAACATGCTATTAAAATCCAATAACATAAAATCCAATTAAAATTTAAAAGTTAATATGAAAAGGTCAGCAACCCAAAAGGACAAAAGGTCAGTAGCAGTTCCAAAGTATCAACCAGGAAAACCTAAGTCTTCTAAATAACTTTTGGATTAAAGAAGAAATCAAATGGAAGTTTATTTTTTTTTTTTTGAGAGAGAGAGAGAGAGTGCAAGCGGGGAGGGAGATAATCTTATGCAGGTCCATGTCTGATGCGGGGCTCCATCTCACGACCCTGATATCATGACTTGAACCAAAATCAAGAGTCGGATGCTTAACTGACTAAGCCACCCAAGTGCCCCTCAAATGGAAGTTTAAAAATATTTAGAAAAAAATTAATGTAACAGACCTATATATCTAAGTGCAGGAAAGATTCCTAAGCAAATGCAAGGTCTTAGGAAGTGGGGTAGAGGAAAAGGCAGAACAGACGAATATTTAATGAACATGTCTGCTACATAGCCACACTGATACTCAGGGAGAAAATGCACTTATTGGGAAAAAAATTGCTCATAACAAGTGACTAAGCTTCCATCTCTGGAAGCTAAGCAACAACAAAATAAACCAAAGAAAGAAGACAGAAATTAACAAAATTTAAACAAAAAATAGATGAAGTTGACAATAACAAATATATTAGCAGAATTATCAATAAAATCAAAAGCTGATTCTTTAAAAAGATTAATACAGTATACAAAATAAAGGTTACTAAGTTTAAAAAAGGAAAAAAGGAGAGAGAAAAAAATATAAGCAACCTAAGAACTGAAAAAGGAACATAACTACAAATATAGAAATTTTTAAAACTCAAAAAAAAGCTCTGTCCAACTTAATATCAATAAACTTGATAATCTAGCAGAAATTAATTTAGACTTAAATCAGAATGTTAAAATGGGACATTTTCTTTTCAGTTTTGGTGGAGGTTCTAAAAGGCAAAAACTAAAAGAACAGAAGCAAATAATCCAAATCGCCAAAGTGAGGTACTAAATGACTTGTGCAGAACCTGCAATAGATGTTTCTTATCTGCAGCCCAATACCAAAGAGAGGCTTTGAAAGGGTTGAAATTGTTAGAAATTAAAGGGTGTTGGCTCACTGGCAGTTCCTCCTCCCACTCCATGGGGAAAAGTGTGTCCCCTGCAATCTAGAACACACAGTGGACTGCTATCTGATCACCCTTGAAAATAGATTTGAGTTGCAAAACTAAGAAGTTACTGCTTTCTTGCCAATGGCAGATTAAAGATGCATAATTCCTGGAGACCAAATGGGAAACCCGAAGTAGGACTGTTGCAGAGGACCATGCTCCCCCTGAGCTTATGGGGAGAGTCTTTCCTGGCCTCTCCCAGCTCCTGGTTGTGGCCGTCAATCCTTGGTGTTTCTTAACTTGTGGTTGCCTCACTGTAATTCCTGCTTCTGCCATCACATAGTGCTCTCCCTGTGTGTCTCTATCTTCTCCTCTTATGGACACCAGTCATATTGGATTAGGGTCTGCCTTAATGAACTCATCTTCAGTGAATAACATTTGCAAAGATCTTATTTATGAATAAGGTCACATTCACAAGGCTCAAGAGTTGGAACTTCAACATATCTTTTGGGGAGGAACAATTCAGCCCGTACCACCACCTAAAAGAGCATCTGCTGGGGAAAGAAAGAGATTTAACAGATCATGTAACCCAGCTGAGAACAAGATTCTCCCTTAGTCAAGAGAGGTGCACCAGGGGGCCCTGCAGCAACATCTCTAAAATGCCTACAAAGCACCCTGGGACAAAGTTCCTCTAGCAGAGGACATACTTGTCCTGCAAGTATGACTCTCCTACCCCTATCCTTCCTCCACTTTGCAGGAGACAAAACTACACAGAGAAATGGGAGCAGAGGAAATGAGGAAGAAAGCAGGGGAACTAGAGAAGCGACCAGCCCTCCTTGGTCCTGAAGGCTGGCTGAAGCAGGCCTAAGTTAGGGAGGAACCAAGCTTTAAGTTGGACTGAGGCCCAGCATTTGTTTGTATTTTAGTTATTATAACAGTCATGACATATACATTCTGAAATGAAACTGCTCTTGTAACTGAAAGGGAAAAGATTTCTGAGAATGAGTAGAAAAAATATGGGACCAGGGACAATGAAGAACTAGACCCACAGAATGGTTTTGGGTGGGAATATGTTGGTTTTGATTATATGCCGTAAGTTCCAATTTTGAATACTCCAGCAACATATGCTATTTTACAAATTGGCTCAAGAGAAAGTTGAGATCCTGTAGAGCTTTATAATCCCAGAATAAATTGAAAATATTTCCAAAGAATTAGTTTATATTTTACATAATTTTTAAATTAAAAGCAAATTTTCATCTGTGAGAAATTAAAGTGCTGAGATACTAATGGTGAGTCATGACATATAAGATGCAGAGTGTCTTAAAATTCAAGGTCGATTCAGTGTGTAACCTCCCCAGTCTGTAGGTAGCACAGTATGACACTTGAGCATAAACGGAGATTATACAGCCTTTGATTTCACAACCAGCAAAACACACACTGTACAACCTTCCAATAATCCAGTTATTCAGTCAGCATATTTCTCACTCATGAAGCCCAGATCTTACTAGTATGTTTATGAAAACAAACATAACCTGTGTTAAGATGGTTAGATAGGAAGATTAAAGACTTCTAGCCTAAGAGGCTCTGACAATCAAGTTTTATGTCTAGAAACAAACCATGGAAGTTCAGCATCTAATGACATGCAAAAGCAGGAAAAGGAAACTTGTTTGATGTCCACTAGAGAGCTGCTCTGTAAAAACTCATTCCCCACTCATATACTATACCCTTTCATTATAAAAAGCATAATGTGGCTGAAATAAGTTTAAACAGCAGTACATTCACACTCATACAATGGTCCCGAGAAACTGCCAGTATTCATAACCACGCTTGTGCTTTTTAGTTCCCTCCAGAATACTGAAGATCAACTCCAGTGTTTTCCTCTAGATAGACTCAAGTTGGTAGGTTGGAACCTTATCAGAAGAGCCATGTGGCACCAAAATGTTTCCTAGAAGGGCTCTCATTTCCAAGAGGATGAATTTCTTTGTAACCCAGGATCCATCAATGATTCAGAGTACTGTGGTTTCAAAATGATTAATATGTAAGAGTTGTAGCAATATGAGTCACATAAAGGGGGAAAGGTGTGAGGAAATAAAAACATTATAGGAAAGTACATCACAAATTTGTGAACATGATTAGTCATGAATAAGAGAGTATATAGGGTGCACAACCCTGGTTATTCACATTTTTCTCTTCCTCTGGCAAATGCAGATTACTAATCTCAGAGGATACACATAATGAATCACAAATGAAAATCATCATGAGTTTTACTTTGCATTATTCACTCAAAAGACATTTGTTGAACTCCCAATACGAGCCAGGAATTGTGCTAGGTGCATAATTAATAGATAAATGGATAGATGATAGGTAGGTAAGTAGATAGACAGACAGATAGACAGATAGACACTCCTGACCCCAAGAACTCCCAAATCAGGAAAGTCATCAAACAAGTAAACATTTTTTACTGACTAAAAATCCAAAAACAAAACCAAGTATTCAGAACATGGAATTTGGGAACTCCCCCGGGGAGATTTTTGTGCCCATTCCATTAAATTGGATTAGATTTTGATATATTTATAGCACTCAGTGTCAATTTTTTCCCCTGAAGCACAAAATAATATAAGTTCTTCAGTTCCTCAGCGATAACTTATTGCAAGTTAGTTATGTGAATTTAAAATACTCCCTCATTCTTAATCTCAGGAAACGAACTGAGGATTGCTGGAGTGGTGGGGGGTGGGAGGGATGGGGTGGCTGGGTGATGGACATTAGGGAGGGTATGTGCTATGGTGAGCGCTGTGAATTATGTAAGACTGATGAATCATAGACCTGTACCTCTGAAACAAATAATACATTATATGTTTTAAAAAAAAAAAAAGATAGTAGGAAGGGAAAAATGAAGCTGGGGAAATCAGAGGGGGAGATGAACCATGACAGACTATGGACTCTGAGAAACAAACTGAGGGTTTTAGAGGGGAGGGCATGGGGGGGGATGGGTTAGCCTGGTGATGGGTATTAAGGAGGGCACATATTGAATGGAGCACTGGGTGTTATATGCAAACAATGAATGAAAACAAACATAACCTATGAACACTACATCAAAAACTAATGATGTAATGTATGTTGACTAACATAATAAAATAAAATTTTTAAAAAAATAAAAAATAAAATAAAATACTCCCTCATCTTGTTTGCCTCTAAAATGGCAGGATATGGGGGGGAAAGCACATCTTTTATGAATGTTGTTTGGCAGAGTTAAAATGGCAAATTTCTAGCAAACATGTAACTTGTTAAGTGTACAAAATCCTAGATGGCTAAAAAGCATGATGAATTATGTCTCCCTTTTCAAAGCTGGTACACAGAACACTAATTTATCCCTAACTTAGGTGACCATGGCAGCTAAGATCATTTAGAGCAAGAACTGTATCTTCATTCAACATGACAGACCCTGCAACACTTAGCACATGCCTTATGTATAATAGGTACTTGGTAGATATTGGTTGCATTGAGTGGTAGAAGCCCAATACTAAGAGATCATGTGATTGTATTGATTAAAGTGGTATTTCCCAGATTAAAAAAAAAAAAACTAGTTCTTCAGGGTTTCCATTTATTTTATTCATTCATTTGTTCCTTTGTTAATATGTTAATTTATTCAATCCACTGAGCGAGTACCTACTACATGCAAAATGAAGTGCTGTGTATTGTGAAGGAAACAAAGACCAATCATACAGGAATCCTGTCCTCAAGAAGTCCATAGTACAATAACACATCCGTAGCATTTACATACATATTTCACATACAAGACACACCTTAATACCACATGAAAGGTAGACACCTGTACTGACTATATGGTAGTAACTAGCTTTATGGGCCACTGAGCACTTGAAATTTGTCTCATACAATAAGTGTAAAGTACACACTGGATTTTGAGGACAATATGAAAAAAGCAATGTAAACTATTTCATTAAAATGTTTTATATTGATTATATGTTGAAATTATAATATTTGGCATAAATAAAATGTTTAAATAAAATATTAAAACTAAATAAAACATTTAATGTATTTTATTAAGTAAAATACTAAAATTACTCAATCTTGGGGCGCCTGGGTGGCTCAGTCATTAAGTGCCTGCCTTCGGCTCAGGTCATGATCCCAGGGTCCTGGGATCCAGCCCCACATTGGGCTCTCTGTTCCGCGGGAAGCCTGCTTCTCCCTCTCCCCCCGCCCCCGGCTTGTGTTCCCTCTCTCGTTGTGTCTCTCTGTGTCAAATAAATAAATAAAATCTTTTAAAAATAAATACATAAATAAAATTACTCAATTTTTTTTTAACATTTTAATGTGACAACAAAAAATGTAAAATTACACATGTGATTCACATTATATTTCTATTGGACAGTGCTAATATGGATAAGGGATTATAGATGTTTAGAAATCTTAGCAATTGGGGCACCTGGGTGGCTCAGTTGGTTAAATGTCTGCCTTTGGCTCAGGTCATGATCCCAGGGTCCTGGGATCGATAGGGCTCCCTGCTCTGCGGGCAGCCTGCTTTTCCCTCTCCCACTCCCCCTGCTTGTGTTCCCTTGCTCACTGTCTCTCTCTTTGTCAAATAAATAAAATCTTAAAAAAAAAAAATCTTAGCAATTACTTCCAGCATTGAGGGGGTGGGAGCAGAAGATCAAAGGAGACTTTGGAGGAGTCTAGCATTTGAGCTGAGTTACTTTCTCAAGATTAGACCTATATGAGAAATGCAGGCAGAGGTTTCAGGAGGATGAATGAATTTGACATCATCCATGACCACTGCAACAACCTGATCAAGATCTAGCTTTGTCCTATTTGAGGGGCTCCAGATTGATTTCAACATATTTACTTCCCACCTTCCATTTATTTATATGCTTTCCCAACTTCAGAGCACTCTCATTAAGTCACCTTTCACATTTGGTATTTGTACTATTGCCATAGATACTATGGCATAGACTATTTCCTCCATCTTAGGGAGGAAAAAACAAAATTTAGGATATTATCACTAAAACACTGAGGTCACAAGGCCAGTAAGTGGTGAAACTAAGATTAAAAAGCAATATTTCTGAGTACTTTTCCTTAGGCTCTTGTTTTGTTTTGTTTTTTAAGATTTTATTTATTTATTTGACAGAGAGAGACACAGCGAGAGAGGGAACACAAGCAGGGGGAATGGGAGAGGGAGAAGCAGGCTTCCTGCTGAGCAGGGAGCCCGATGTGGGGCTCGATCCCAGGACCCTGGGATCATGACCTGAGCTGAAGGCAGATGCTTAATGACTGAGCCACCCAGGCACCCAGGCTCTTTCTTGTATATCGTACTGCCTCCCTCTTATAGGATCCTTCTCTCTGAAGCCATCTTGTAACCAATCCAATATCCCAGGAGTTCTCCAGGTGGACGCTACCTTGGACCCAAGCACCTGCAGGGAACCCCAGATCCTACAGTGGCCCCAGGCAACCCTGAGACAAACCCAAGCTGCAGGTCCAAGGCAACTACATCCAAGGAATAAAAGAAGGAAAAATATTGGCCTAGAGGGTTTATTACATACCAAGCACTGTGCTTAGCACTTTATTTCCCTTATCTCATTTACATTTTATAGCAATCTTTGGGAATAAATATTATTAAACTGTTTCAGGATTGGAGATTTCCCACAACACTTCATAATGCTGACATTAACTAATCATCATTATTCTCAAAATCTCCCACAACACTTCATAATGCTGACATTAACTAATCATCATTATTCTCAAAATCTCATCCTGTTTTCCTGGGCTCATGGAATCCTCCTGGCAGATAAACCTAAGTATCCCCTTGTTATTAATGCCTATAAAATCCTGAACTATAGTTTCATAGTCCAAAATGGTTAACTACCTCATCCACTTGAATGCATAACAATAGCATCACCTTACATTTATTACCATCTAACTATAAGCTAACCAATATCCCAAGGATTTTCTATGATCCACATAACTACACCATGAAGAAGGTTCTATTATTTTTCCCATTTTATAGATGAGCAAACAGTTTTAAAAAGGTTAAGTGACTTGCCCAAGGTCGGGTAATGGTATATGGCAGAACTGAGATTCAAACACTTGACCACCTGTCTCCAAAGCCCAAGTTCTCTACCATTGTATTACATTGATTCCCATTATTCCTCAAAGCCCTGACCAAACTGAGAGCCACTGAAAAAGCCGATAAGATCCATACCAACTGGATAAATCTGCAGGAATGCCACTCCATGGTATAAGGATTGCTGAACAACAGGTTTATTGTCATCTTCCCACAACATTTACCAAGCAAAGTGGGACTGGATAGCCTCTGCTCCTTACTGGAATGGTTTGTTGATTTGGCCCTTACTATCTGAGGACTTTGGAATGAGTCTCCCTGGTTTGCTTTAATGCTTGTTCTGAAGACTATTTGCAACCATATAAATGTGCCTCTGAGTGTATGTTCATCTACATACAAAGAAACCAAGTGACTAGCTGCAGATCACACCACAGGTTAGTGACAAAGAAACTATTAGAATTAGGCCCCCAAGTTAATACCTGTTGCCCAGACTATAGGACAATATTGCTTCCACAAAGAGCAGAAGGCAATACCTCTGTCTCTGATCTACCATATGCTAGACAACCCTGACAATCTACTGTGGTTTCATGCCCCAACTGTTCTTATATTACCATCAGCCCTGATGATTGCACAGGGAATGAATTTTGTGATAATGACATGTTCCAGACGTAGGATAAGATAAGTAATTCACACCACCCCTATACATGGGTTACGGCTTCATGGGCTAGCAGGGGAGTTATCACACTTACTATGACTCCACACACATTTCTGCTGACTCAGAAACGGTTGTAAAATATAGACTAGCACACTGGAACATAGCAGTTTTTGAAACTCCCTCAGGGAGTCTTTGTTCCTAAATCAATGCTCACGTGCAAGTGTATGCTTGTATATGTGTGTACAAAATGCACTGGTTTGTGTTATACAATAAGTCACATGGAAATCACTCTAGGATAATCCCATGTAATTGCTAATGTGATATTAAAACAGTGCTGATTTCATAGTGCTGTTTATTTGGCTTAACTTTCTCGTATCATTATGTTTGTTTTTTTTTAAATAAAAAGCTCTAATGAAATTTATGGCAATATCTGGCTTCTTACTCTGTATCTGTGATGCATGTAACACTGCAATTTACATTTACCTGATTTTCCACGAAGCTAGACATTTACCAGTACTTCAACAGACCTGACTACTTTTTCAGAGAGTAAATAGGTAATAGCTATTACTTAAGCCCTATCTTGTAGAACTATAATAATAATTGTTTTAACCATAATTACTATAGCTTGTGTTTACTGAGTATTTACCAGGTACCAAGCACTGTGAGAGGCACTTCACACATTTCTCAAAATAAGCTTATTTCGATGTCATTAATAGCCACATATCAGTCATAAGAAAATAGAGACCTTATAAGTAGTAGTCCCAGCTCATAAAGTCAAGATCTCTAACTCCAGAAAACAAATTTTTAATCACTATGCAAAATTTTCAAGAAGGTCAAGGACATGTTATTTAGTCCCTTATAAACAAGTATAAGGGGAAATGAATTTATGGACTTAAAATGTTTTAAAATATAATTGAAAAGAATTTCTATTTGGGCCTGAGCTGTGCTCCATCTTGAAGATCCATAATTGCTACATTAAATACAGTTTGACTTGTTCGCACACAGCAGTAAAATATAACAAACACACACACATCAAAAGTTAAGGTCATCAAATTAAAACACGTACTGTGAAAGTTTCTGAGTTTATGGTTCTAATTATATAGTTCACAAATAACTTCTGAATTTCAGCCACTTGTTGAAAGAAAAAACAAACATGTAAATATCAACCTACCACGTCTAGCTTATGTTAGAACTGTAGCACCATTTATCAGGAGGAGCATGTAAGGGCACTTATGCTTGTGTTTGAACACACATATGTGCATTTACATAGGCTATATTTATAATCATAATAAGTCATGACTATGTTTTCCCAGATCTGTAACTATAAAATGCAACCACTCAACTGACAGCTAAATCTGCAGCACAGATGTGACCCAAAGTGGGCAGAATAGTGTTAACTTTGTTGTCCTTTTAACTTGCAAGACTCTTACTTTTTTAAAAAATAAGTTAAGTCTGATTCGGTAGTTTGTAATCCTTACCAAGCTTCTCTCAGTACAAACAGCTCCAAACTAAATTGCACAAAATTTTGAATATCCCTGTTTCCTCCAATAAATGTCTTCCCAGAAGTCCATTGATAATATGCATACAGTAATGTTCTATTTCCTTTTTTTTTTTCAAATAGTTTCATATACATGAGTCTTATTGTGTTGCTTCTGTGATGTTAACTCTAGAAACTGTGGATGGATATTTGACCAGCTTATAAAATAAACAAATTAAATGTTCTCTGGGCTGCATCAAGAACCAGTGAGCTACTGTTCATTCCTAAGGGTAACTTTCAATGCAACATATTTAGATTGGATAAACTATTAGTCTCTAGGGTCCTGCCAAAGCATTCCACTTGGACTCCAGGCAATAAAAAAGAGGAGATAGTAAAGACTCTTTTGCCCTAATTTCCTGACCCCTCTGGCACCAATCTGGAGAGGTCTAAATGAACAGGCCGAATTCTCAAAGGATCTACACCATTGCCGTGTTTCCAGTCCCTTTTTGTACATTTTTATGTCATGTCTTGATCTCACATACTAAAGAATTTAACCACTTCAAACCACTTTTCCATCCAGTTCCTATGAGATCTTTCATATTCTTTTAACAGCAAACATCCTCAAAAAGCAACTAAATTTCTTCAAGTGTTTTGATTACATTGAAAAATTTTCCCAGAGATCACAGATTTATTTCACCAATCATACTCCTTGCTGTAATCTTCATATTGACCTCACAAAATAGACTGAGTATACCTATTTAAAAAATCATGCTTATAGTGCTAAAATCAAAACTCTTTGAACAAAACTGACCATCATACAAACTTGATTAATATCAGGATTCAGGCAACAGCACCAAAATAATTACATAGGACTTAATTCATACATTAATTTAACCAATAAATATTTCTTGGAGGATTATGTTTCATGCCTTATGCAATGTTCTGGAAACAGAAATAAATTACATATTTTCTTCTATATCTTCTAAAGATATATATAATAAAAAGTGATGTGTAAATAAACAAATACGGTGAAGTGTTACAGGTTTTATGATTGATCTTTAGGATAAAATGAGATCCCAAAGGATAGAATAATCAGTTCTATCTTTAAGGGAAGAAGAACAATATTATACAACTGTAACTGAAAGTAAAAAACATACAGCCAAATCTCCTCCAATTAGAAGCAGATTAAGAATCTGAAGTGGCCCAGTATAAGGAAAAACTATTATCTCAAAACTCTCGCCAATTCTTTGTATAAGGAAAAGAGGACATTAGAAGGTAACCCTGTTATCTATTTATACTATTAATCCAATATCTTATGCAAGGCAAGACACAATATGGAATCCAAACATCAGAAAGAGGGAATGGAATGTTCTCTGCATGATGACATAAAGTGTGGCAGGCAGATAGCATTGACTTGAAAAAAAAAAAAACCTTTCTCTGCTTTAAAAAGGAATTAGACTGTGTTATCTCTGAGAATTATGATTTGATCAAGGAAACGTGTGTGTGTGTGTGTGTGTGTGTGTGTGTGTGTGTGTGTTCTATACAAAGCTGCCAGTAGAAAACTAGAAGGATTCAAGAAGAATTGGGGGCGGAAGACATATCTTTATCACACTAGCAGAGAGGCCCTGAAGTGTGCCTGAATTGGGACATGGGATTGCCACATATGGTGATGCAGGCTGTGTAACACAAAACTCCAGGGCTTGCTTTTCATGATATGACATCTTTAAAGTGATGAAAGAAAACAACTGTCAACCTAGAATTCTACATCCAGTGAAAATATTTTTCAAAAATAAAGGCAAAATAAAGATTGTTGGGACAAACAAAAGCTGAGAGAATTTATCACCAACAGAGCTACACTACAGGAAGTTCTTCAGGCAGAAGGAAAATGATACCAGATGGAAATTTGGATTTACACAAAGGAATAAAGAGCACTAGAAATAGTAAATGTCTAAGTAAATATAAAGTTTTTTTTAAATCTCTTTTAAAAATTAAATAATTGTTTAAGGCAATAATAATAACATTGTATTGTAAGGCTTATATACAAAATACCATAGAGAATGGGAAGTGAAAATGAACAAATATTGCTGTAAGATTCTGTATTAAATATGAAGTAATATAATATTACCTGAGGGTAAACTATGATAAATTAAAGATGTGTACTATAAATCCTACTTCAACTGCCAAAAATATGAAACAAAGAGTTATTACCATAAACCAGTAGTAAAGAAAATGCAATTTTCTTTTTTTCTTGACTAAAAGAAGTAAAAAAAAAGGAGAACAAAGGAGACATATGACAAACAGAAAACAAATAGCAAGATGATAGATTTAAATAGAACTATACAACAATCACATTAAGTGTAAATGGCCTAAACATTCCAATTAAAAGGGGCAGAGATCATCAGATTGGATAATAAGGCAAAACCCAAGGATATGTTGTTTCCAAGAAACTCACTTTAAATAAAAAACTCAGATAGGTTAAGAGTAAAAGGATGGAAAAATATATACTATGAAAACATTAAGTCTAAGAAAGCTGCAGTGGTTATACTAATATCAGAGAACATAAACTTCAGAACAACAAATATTATCAGGGATAAAAAGGCACATTTATGGGCACCTGGGTGGCTCAGTCGTTCAGCATCTGCCTTCGGCGAGGGTCATGATCTCAGAGCCCCGGGATTGAGCCCCACATCGGGCTCCCTGCTCAGCGGGAGGCTTGCTTCTCCCTCTCCCATTCTTTCTGCTTGTGTTCCCTTTCTTGCTGTCTCTGTCAAATAAATCAATAAAATCTTTTTTTAAAAAGGGGGGGACATTAATAATGATAGAGGAGTCAAGAGGACATAATAATCATGAATATATAAGCATCTTAAAAACAGTGTTTGAAAATACATGAAGCAAAAATGAATAGAACTTAAAAGGAGAAATGGACAATCCATAATTATACAGTCAGGGATTTCAACATACTCTTTCTCAATAATTGATAGAGCAACCAGACAAAAAAATCAGTAAGGATAAAAATGAGGGGAAGTGAAATATAAAATTCAAGACCGTGAGCTTGTTTTATAAAATAATGAGGGAAGACGGATCATCTGAATGGGATAGTAATATGTTTAGTTATAAGATAAAAGGCAACCCCTGGAGCTCTGCAGTGCACAGCCCACACTGCCATATGTGACATACCTATTTCCCAGTCTTGGCATACTTCAGGGCCTCTCTGCTAGTGAGTGATAAAGATCTGTCCCTCTCACAAGATTTTTCTTGAATCTTTTAGTTACTCACTGGTAACTTTGAATAGATACATATTGTGTGCACACACATATACACACACACAGGTTTTCTTGAGCAAACCATAATTCTCAGAGATAGTGCAGTCTCTAACCAGGGAAAACCATACTACATAACAATTCAAAGCAGTGATTTCCCAATGTCTGGGTTTTAGCTTATCATAACACCACAGAGGCTTCAGCAAAAAGGCCCAAAGTGAACATTGGATTTCCAATCACTGCTTGATGTATGAGTAAAAGGTCTAGCCATCGTGCCTTGATTTGGGACAGCTCTGAAGAGCTATTCAAATTCTAGGGCTCTTCTTGGAATCAGTTGTGACCTCTGTAATAATGGAATCTTGCTTCCTTCACTCTATGTTGTTCCGAAGAGCACCTCAATAAACTTCTTACATGTAAACCTCCATCTTATAATGTTTCTTGGGAAATCAAATCTAAGATATAAGAAAATCACAGAGATACAAGAGTATATAGCCAAAATCAGAGAGATTGAACATACCAATGTTTAAGGAGTGGGCAAAAGAGAAAGGGACAGAAAATATATTGAAAGGGAAAAGGACACAGAGGTAAAGAAGAAACAGTGATAAGGAAACAGAATTATAGGAAGACTCTGATATCTGACTGTTCATTAGGCAATTGGATAACAGAAACAGGAGAGGTTAAGACTACATTTGGGAGTTTTACCATAAAGATGTGATAAGATACCACACCAAATTAAAGTCAGGAAAGAATAATATTAAAAAGAATGCATTAGGGGCACCTGAGTGGCTCAGCTGGTTAAACATCAGACTCTTGATTTTGGCTCAGATCATGATCTCAGAATCATGGCATCAAGCCCCACATCAGGCTCAATGCTCAGTGTACAGTCTGCTTGACCCTCTCCCTCTGCTCCTCCCCCGCTCTCTCTCTCAGAAAGAAAGAAAGAAAGCATTAAACTGTAATCAATGATATGCCTGCTGAAGGGCTTAGGAGGAAAATAAACTAATGTATGCAATTTGCTTTGAATTGGATGGATTGATGGATGGATAGAGCAATAGATAGATAAAGAAAATATAGTAAATTATTAATTATAGAACTTAGGTATTAAGGATAGGGGTATTCACTGTACAGTTGTTTCAACTTTTCTGAATGACTGAAATTTTTATAATAAAATGTTGGTGGGGAGAAGGATCCATTGAATTGACATTGGGTAAATTGATGACCTTTCCAGAGTTTTAGTGCAGCCAGGAAATATGTGTAAGAAACAGATTGCAGTAGGTTTAAGAATGAGCAGGATGCCAAAAAAATGGAAACTATAATTGTAGACATTTTTTCCAAGAAACTTGACTGCTAAGAGAAAAAGACAAATAGGACTATGAATAGAGGAGGATGCAGGATTAAGAGAGGTAACTATTGTTCGCTTTCTTATTTTGTTTTGTTTTAGATGAGAAACTTGTGTATTTATGGTTTGTGGGTAGTCAGTAGAGAGGCAAGTTAAATACTCTTGAATGTAATTTTCTCAGCCTTTCCTAATCCTTAATTCAGAGCCTTTCCAAAGACAATACATTGTCAGTAATGTTTATTATTATGAAAAGAAATAGATTTAAATAGCACAGAGAATAACAGTTCTGCATTAAACTCTAACAAATTTATAGTTCAGTTCTGGACAAATATCCCTAGGTAAGAGTTGGCTATGAAATCCACACTCTAATTCATAGGAATGTTAAGAGGAAAAAAATACTTATTCCTACATAGAACTTTATACAAATACTTTGAGTGTCTCAGTCTGGTAGGTTTGATTTCAAGCACCAGTTTTGCATTATTTAGTCATGTGATTTGGGGCAAGATATTATCTAAGTCCCAGTTTTCTCAACTATTAAGTGGGAGCAGTAATCATACCTCCTTCACAGGGTTGTTATGAAGATTAAATGACAGGAAGCATATACAGTATTTAATCAGCTCTGGCACATATGAAGTTCTCAGTAAACAATGACAATTATATAGGAGTTTCTAAACTCCGTGTTTCCATTGTCTCATGTGAAACCAGGAAGAAACTTCATGAAGATACATCTGAATGGTTTGATATAACACTTGGCACTGGAAAATGAGGTACCAAATTGAAAATTGCAGGTGCCCAGACACTATTCTTCTTCTCAGACATAATTAACTTGGGCTGGGTTGTGGCTTCTGCCAAGAAAAATGACTACAAGTTTCTCCCTGTCTGTTCATCCTGAAGGTGTCAACTAAAGCGTAGCCTGCTCAGACTAGTTACCTGCCCAGACTAGTACCCAGAGGCTGAGATGGAACACCCTGAAGGCAAAAGTATCCTTCTAACCTCCTTCAGCCTCACAACTCTGATGTGGATTTTTGTTTCAAAAAAAAAAAAAAATCGCAACCTCTGAACATCCTGCTCCTCCAGGAATGTTACAGCTGACCAAACTCCTTCAAAGCAGCCTCTACTTCATATGCAGCTTATATGAAGCTCCCAAATCAGACATGCTTTTATAGCCATGAAGTAGCAAGAAAAAACTTTTATTCCATAAGATTCTAAGAATATGAACTCCAATGAGAGGTAGTTCTTTGGGAGGGAATTGCAAATACAAGACTGGCATCTTCAGTATTATGTTAATATTCCAGAAGCAATGAAAATCCACATGTAAAGACAAATAGTCCCATTAAAATAAAAGATCCTAACATGTTGCTCTCCTTCTATTAGCCCATCAATGCCTTCCCCCTACAACTTGGATGAGTCTTAGGGAAAACAGAATTAGATGTGTCAATTTTAATTTGACCCTTAGTAGGGCAACAGATTGCTGTGTAATATTAGCTATGCAGTATTGTTCCTGGTGATTAGAATGGCTGAACTTGACAAAAAAAAAAAAAAAAGGTTCCATAAAAGCCAGGGTTTGGGTTTTTTTTCCTTTTGGAAAAAGGTATTCCTAAACTGGAGTGGAAGAGAAGTGAAATATAATCTACAACCCTTGGGTTAGTACAAAAAAGGCCTGCTAGCTTGAAAAATACTGAAGTTGTCCCCCAATTCCTGTGGAGATTTTACACATATTTCTTCTGACTTAGGTCAAGGTATTAGACTTTCTTAAGGAGTGGAACTGATTAACTCAAGCTCTTACCCAGACTGATCCAGGACAAAGGATAATGATATAAAAGAACAGGTTGTGATGTTGAGTAAGGAGAGAGAGTGAGGCTTATGGTTTGAGGGTACCGATAAGCTTAAGGCTTTTATTTTCAGCTAAATCCTTGAATTTCTAGTTAGAAGTTCACGGGCTTACCAGTCCTGGCCAAAGGGAATGTGATAAACTGTTCACAGTCCCCCCACCACCACCCAATTCTGCAAAATCAGGCAGTCTTTTATCTTTTTTTTTTGGTAACTTTTTATTTTCAAACTTACAAAAAGTTGCAAAGTTGCTTCATGAGTTACTATTTCTGTGTGTGTGTGTGTGTGTGTATTATTTTTTATAAACTCTTTAAGAATAAGTTACATACATGATGATCAAGTTTCCTCCTAAGACTTCCTAAGTGTGTACTTCCTAAGAACAAAAACAAAAAACATTCTCTGACAATAATAAACAGTATAATTACTAGAATCTGGAAATTCATAATTTTATTTTCTAATCCACAATCAATAATCCAATTTTGCCATTTGTCCCAGTGATATTCTTTATATAATTTTTTTCATTCCAGAATTCATCCCAAGATCATGCCTTGCATTTAGTTATCACATCTCTTTAGTCTTATCAGAGTTGTCTTTAATTAGGATATCATTAATATTACTACTTTTCAACTGAGAATCAAACATGTTGCAGTGTAAGTTTTCCAAGTAAGACCTGATTTTGCCAAGCCTCAATGTCTATAGCTAGGATTTGTGCTCGATGGCTGGAGACTCCTGGCAGCTCTCAAATCCCAGAATTATTATCCTCTCTAGTCACTCACTGAATGAACCTCTCCTTCCTTCAAGTCATCCAACAACCATTTGTCTTAATCAGTCACGGTCTGTTATAGTCACAAAAGTGCTGACCCATAAAAAACAATCTGCTAAAAAATCATATTGTTTTCCTTTCAGACACCATCAACACCCTTGCTATGTAAAACAACGTTTATGCTTATTTGGTCAGAAAGTAAAGAAAAAGAGAACAAAGACATGATTACAATTCCAACACTAAAATATTGGGAAATAAAATGTTCATTCCTGAATAAAATTAAAGTTACTCCCCACTTCCCACAGCCTGTGTATTCCTCATCTCTCTATGTATAAAAGAGCTTAACAGAAAAGTACAACACTTGATTCTTCATAAAATACTTGGAATCACATTCTTTTCCCCTTAATAAAAATGTATACATAAGGCTATATTTCCTAAGCTCTTCCTAATGACTAATGAATTCATATCATAGCTTTATAGAAAACAATTAACAAGGAATTAGCGGGGTGCCTGGGTGGCTCAGTCGTTAAGCGTCTGCCTTTGGCTCAGGTCATGGTCCCAGGGTCCTGGGATCGAGCCCCGCATCAGGCTCCCTGCTCAGTGGGAGGCCTGCTTCTCTTTCTCCCACTCCCCCTGCTTGTGTTCCCTCTCTCGCTGTATCTCTCTCTGTCAAATAAATAAAATCTTTAAAAAAATAAAATTAAAATTAAAATTAAAAAATTTTAAAAAAAAGGAATTAGCAGTAGTAATAGTATATATAACTCTATAGGGAAACCATTAGTTTGGGGATTTTTTTTAAACCAGAAACCAAATGAAATAAGATCACAGAATTTAAGAACTGGCAGAGACCATAAGATCTCAAAGATCCCAGTCTCCTCATTCACAAATAATGACCATGAAATTCAGAAGGTTAGGTGACTTACTCAAGGACACACAATAACTAATGGGAGAGTCAAAACAAAAATATAAATCTTCTGACAGACTACATAGAACACTGCCACTGCAAGATGCTGTATAAGGCAGGTATGGCCCATTAAAACTGTGTGAAAACAAATTTTTGAAAATTAAATCCTATTTTTAAACATCCTAAATAAAATGAAAAACAAAAATTATTTTTTTGTTCTGAGAAGCTAACATACAGTGATTTCTTTAATTTTTTTAATAAAGTTTATATTTTCAGGTCATATATTCCTTCACTTTCTTCAAAGGTGAAACCTGAAATTTTAGAGCAATTTATACTAGGTCCCAGAACACTTAATATTTTAGAAAACCTTAAAAGGGAATGCTGGCAAGTCCTTAAATAAATTACTGCATTAAACCACTGTTTTACTCCATTGAGGCAGGCCTAGAAATTCCCTAAAGGCTTTAGAGAGACAGAACAACACCCAGCCACTAGACACAGGAGTTTAGGAGACAAAATGTAAGGTACAGCTGGGCATTTACCTAAACATTCATTTTTGGAGCGCATCCTCTATGTCAAACCTGTTAGTCTCTGTCTTCTGTAACTGAATATTGCTGCTTTGAGTTTTCCTTGATGTCCTTGGGTCTCTCATTATGGTTGAAATTTTAGTACCAGGGCTATCAATAGGACTGTCACACTTATCTGTGGGATAAAATGAAAGGTGTGGAGTGTAGATGAGGATAGATACTGGAAAGAATAAAATTCCATTAAGTCCACACACTGGGTTATGAAACCAAGTCAAAAACTAACGTCTTGAACTCACCTATTTCCCCAACCTCCCATTACCAGTTGTGCTGCTTGGGTTTCGAAGGTAGGCAGACTTGGATTCAAGTCCTACTACTGCCTCTTGATAACTGTGTGATCTTAGAAAATTATCTAACCTCACTCAGGCTTAGTTTTTGTAACAAAATGGAAGTAAAGATACCTATCCTACAGGGCTATGATAAGGAATTAATTCCCTGCTCTTAGGAGATAGTTAACAAATGTAGATTCACTGTACTCTCAAGTAGGCTTTTCCTAAGGTTTATCAGAGACCAGGGAGAAGAGTAAAAGAGCTTGTACAATATCACATAATGAGTCAAAAATTATATATGTGATTGTTATTCTGCTACATGCAACATTTGACTCTTCCCTTGTACTGACAATGAGACTTTCCATTTTCCATTCTAAGACCAATCCTCCTTAATGATTGTGTCATTAGATTTGTTTCTGAAGGGGTAACTATGTATAAACTCTCTGAGAAAGCTAATTCTCACTCCATCAGCCACAGCCTTAATAGAGAGTTAATGAGTTAAATGAGAATACTAAGATTTATACCTGGGAGAAGGCTGAAGTTGTAGGGGAGTGGACTAGACATATCCTTAGTATTATTTAGTATGTAAAACATTTACTATCCCTGGGGTTAAAAGATCCTGGAAGTAATCTGCACACTAGGTGTCTATAAGCATCTTATATTGCCTACAGGGCCCACTGGCTTTAAGACAACTGGGAAAATTTCAAGTTACTACAGAGATTGGCAAATACTGGGAACTTGTTAGATAGCTAAATACCTGTGATTCATACTTCTTCTCAGATTATGCAAAAGTCCATCTACAAATAAAGAGAAATTTGACCTAATATCTGATGCTTGCTGGTATCAATTACTAACCAACAGTATAGAAATACATGTCTTGTCAGGAAAAGCCTCAGTGCTTGATAATTTTCTATGGAAATTTATCTTAACTAAGACATGTTCTTCCACATATGTGTTCCCAGAAGCAATAGAATGAATAACCCCAGGAATTTTTCTCCTAGAATCTAGGCTCAACAGGGAGAAAAGAAAAACAAAACTCAGAGGACAAACTTTCAATTAACTTTGCCCAGACAACACAGAGATATGTCAAATCGTATCCCAGCCAAGTTCACTGATTAGACCTTTGGATGTTGAGTATCCCCTCTACAGGATGTGGTCTGGTGACTGGATTTTAGGTCAGAGTTCAGTTTTATCCGTGGTATGTCAACCAGTCAGTGACCTCAGAGAAATCTCTTCAGCATGCCAATCTTCAATTTCACTTTCATTTTTGTCATTTTTGACCTGTTGGGTCAGATTCTTCCTGTCCTCCCATCTGAGATTCAGGTCAGTCTGTCACAAGCCTCTACCATCGACCACATCCTCTTTGCCAAGACACCCCTCCCTTGGCCTGCCCCAGCCCTGTTTCACCCCTCCAGCTAAGGTAACACCTAGTTATAAACTAAGTGTCAAACTATTGCCCGTCTGAAAGGGAGATGCCTTTACTTGTTGGGACACACCTTTTTCAGGCACCCAAAGGCCCAGGAGCCAGGTGGAAGAATCATTGCCACTAAATTCTTGGTGGTCCAATCAACTAGACTCATGTGTAAGGCATCCTTAAGACAACATACACACCTACAGAGGGATGAATAGATTGTACTTGCTAAATAATGTCTGAAGAAGGATTTCAGTCCTTAGAGAAAAGATATTATATGAACACAGGTTATGATATTATTAATACTGATCTACACCCAGCTCTGTAGTCACTGATTTGCTACTTAAAGATCTTCCAGCTGAAGGCCAAAAGACACTGAGTAATATCCTGTTAGGTCATTAATTTTCTATTCAAACTGATGCTATTGATCCAGATGACATGAGGCTGCTAAGATACAGTGAGCAGAGAGGAGTGTTTATACCATGTGGGAAAAGCATCAAGAGATGAAGAGCCCAGACAGCAATGAAGTTAGAACTATAACAAGAAATGAGCCCTTCCAGAAAGGCTTTTTGTACAGATGTGTACTATTCTGTTTAACAAAGATTTATTGAGCACCTCTTATGTGCCCAGAACTATGCTAAGCACTGAATCCCAAGGTAAACAAGGTAGAGTTCATACTTCTGTACCATGTTCTTTACCTTGTGCCAAGTATCCAAATCACATGGCTCTTTGTTAAAACTAGGGATTCCCATCCCCACCCCTCAAGCCCACAAGATTAAAGGTCCAAAGAAAGGGCTAGAAATCTTAACATTTTACAGATGTCTCTGATGATTTGATGATTAGCTAAATTTGGGGGAATACTGGTGTAGTGAAACAGTTAAACATCTGATGAGTACAAGAACAATTTTCTCTTTGATCATAAATAATAATTTATGCAATTTCTCAGCAAAGTGAAAACCACTCAACTTATCCCACATACAATGGCTGAATCTTATATTTTCTTTGGTACCCAGTACTTAAAACTGTGCAAAGAACAGAATCAATAAACACTTATTAAATAAACACCAAAGTAGATAGATAGAAAGGTTAGATAGATAGATGATAGATAGATATAGATAGATAGATAGATAGATAGATAGATAGATAGATAGATAGATAGATACAGATAGATAGTAGATTAGATACATAGATACCTAGATAGAAGAAAATGTCCTTCAAATTATTCCATTAAAAAAGTTCATATATAGTTCTGAACCACAACTGCTAAGTAACATACTTGGGTCTTTTCTGTACCAAACCTTTTGAATCTTTCAAGCATATTCTCTTAATGGCCTCCAATCATTTTGGGGGGGAAAAATGTGAGGTATAAATCAACACATAAATAAACAAACAAACAAAATTTCTGAACGCTTCTACTATCACCACTCCACATAAAGAACTTTTACTTAATGATTTTTTTAGAGATGAAAGATTTTGTTTTCGTTTTGCAGGAAATAAAGATGTTTTCTCTCTCTAGATGACCAAATAAGAGATACAGTTCTATCATTTTTGTCCCTTAAGCTCTAAACCTGATTCCTTCCAGAATTAAGTAGATATCTTTGCCAGGAATCTTTAAAAAATATTTCCTGATGACTTTTTATTTCCTTCAAAATATCATAATTATATTACAAGGAAATTGTAAGAAAAGCATCCAAACTTAGTTCAGGAGAAAAGCTGATAATCTGCCACAGTTAATGGTATAATGCAAGAAACATACTTTTTTTACATGGAACTTGGGGTAGGGGAAGAGATATTCAAAGTGCAGATGAGGTCTTTAGTGATTTTATATTTGAAATCCTTGCAATATTAAAAAAAATGATGTCTTAAGCTCTAGTTTGGTTCAGCTTTTAATTGGTTGAATCCATGATAAACATATAAGGCAAAAATAAAGCTCTGAAAGCATTCTTAGCCACTATCTATTCTTGTATTTATTGCTGAAGCATCCATTTATCATTCCTGAGAAACATCATTTCATCTTTCTTGGGGCAGTTAAGAAGCAGCCTTTTCAGGAGCCAAAAGAGATAGCTGTCTCATGAGTTTCATTTTTTTTTCAAGTCCCTTGTTGCTACAATTTTAGAAAAAAATGTGTTTGAGGTCATTTAGTGTTCATGGCAAAACAAGAGCATATGTCAAAGGAAATGAGTGAGCCGCCCTATAGCGAGCAACAGTTCTATCCAATCATGATCCAAGACTCAACAGAAATGAAATTTAACTGACCCTGAGTCAACTGAGAAGTAGACCTCTCAGGTTCCTTTAAGCTTTTTTGCATGGAGCACCCACCAACCAAAAAAAAAAAATTTTTTTTTGCTCATTTGGATCAGCAAGGATCTTTCTTACTGATTTCACAATATTCTTCCTCAGACACTAAACTTGTTTCTGGATATTGTCCAGTACCTCGTCTCAACAGAGCAGCTAGCTGCCAATGAAGAATCAGAAACTTTATGTATACTGGAAAAAAAGAAATAAGTGTATTTCCATACTGTTTGTGTGTTTGTTTCTGTGCAAGACTTAGAGACAACCAAGCAATGCCCTATAGACTAGAGAGAGCTATGAAGACTCATGAAGCTTGGCAATGAGGCATCTTATTATCAGGTGATGTCCATTTTAGTGGCACACTCTAGTTTAACCCTACTCCTTGCCTGTGCAAACTCATTAAATAGATTGACCTTTCCTAATAAAGTTTCTGAATGCCATTATCTCCAACCTAGAGTAAGAATATAAATTTTAGGGACATGTAACCTTCCTAAGAAAAGAAAATATGTCAACATATGTACTAAACTCAGAATGTGAGAATTTGAAAAAAGTAGCAAAACATGATTTAGCACATTCTTCTTCTGAACTTTTCCCTGAATATCTCCTTACTCCTACCTTGGATCTTATTGCCATTTTGTACATTTAGGAATGTCGCTTTTTGAAGTTTGAAGTTTCCCATGAAAGATCTTTTAAAAATGTTACCATCTGTCCACTTGACATCATTCTATAATTATGCCTCACCTTTACCGATGGTATTATTATTGATAAATATTGTCAATCAAAACTAACTATCTGTTTGTGAATGTACCCTACCTCATGTTTCAGTGCCAAATTCTAGTGATGCCCCTGCAAAGCACTGAGGCTTATACTGGTGACATATCCCAGTTGATGATTAAGTTTCAACTTCCTCAACATTTATGTTCCTCAAATGCTTTCCTCATTTCTCTTCTTACTTTGCTTTGCACACTCTCATTTGGTGACTTTATATCCACACTTACTTCACCTTGGTAATATGTAGATGATTTACAATATATATTCTCTGCATAGACCATTATTCCATAAAATCAATACTAAGCTCTCTCTGCTCAATAACCATGGGCTCCCAAATCCTCTATCTCCTATATTTCCATATATACTTGTTATGTTGCCATGACTCACTACCATCACACCTTACCAGCCCCACCCATCAGTCACACAGTTCCATAAATTATATGTCCCTTAAATATCTCTCAAATTTATCTCCATCCCTTTTTCCTCACTGCCACTATTCTCTTATAGACATTGTTTGTCTCTTTCCTGGATTATTTCAGCAGCCTCCTATATCTCCACTTTGGTCTTACTCAATTTGCCATCCCATCCCCCCTGCATTGCTGCAGAGTTTTCTTCCTGAAAGGAAAATCTTGATCATGCTATTCTATTCATTAAATGTCTTTAATAGATGAAAATGTACCTCATGATTCAATCTCCTACAGCCTTTTCAGACTTGTCTTATACTACTCACTGCCCTAAATCATATGCTCCAATAATATGAAATTGCTTATAATCTTAGCATGTACAACACAGTTTCATATCCTTGCCCTTGAACAAGCTACGATGGCCTGTCTTCTTGTTTGTGAACTTCTCCTCATGCCAGATCACACTCCTGCTCTGAGATTACAGAGGGAGGAGAATCGCCTCCTCTCTGAACAGTTCCCAATTTGTCAGATAACATTAAATATTCCCTCCTTAATACTCCACTAGATTAATCACAATTAGAAGAGACATTTGTATTATTCAATAAATTCAACCAACAAAAATTTATTCAGGTCCTACTAGGTGCCAGGTACTGTTCTAAGTGCTGGAGATACAACAGTGAGCAAAACAGACAGTATATCTATCTGCCTTTCAGAAGCTTAGTGCCCGGGGGCACCTAGGTGGTTCAGTAGGTTGGGTGTCTGCCTTCAGCTCAGGTCATGATCCCAGCATCCTGTGATCGAGCCCAGAATTGGGCTCCTTGCTCAACAGGAAGCCTGCTTCTCCCTCTCCCTCTGCCTGTAGCTCCCCTTGCTTGTGCTCTCTCTCTCTCTCTGTCAAATAAATAAATAAAATCTTAAAAAAAAAAAAAAAAAGAAGAAGAAGAAGAAGCTCAGCACCCAGTGGGGGAGACAGATAATCAAACATCAGTTACAATTTGATTGTACTATCTTGCATTTGTTTATATGTCTATATAAATTATTGTGCATTTCTCCCACTAGATAGGACGTTTCTTGAAGTCAGAGCAATGACTTATGCACTTCTTTTTTTTTTAAGATTTTATTTATTTATTTGATAGAGAGAGACACAGCAAGAGAGGGAACACAAGCATGGGGAGTGGGAGAGGGAGAAGCAGGCTTCCCGCTGAGCAGGGAGCCTGACGCGTGGCTCGATCCCAGCACCCTGGGATCATAACCTAAGCCAAAAGCAGACGCTTAACGACTGAGCCACCCAGGCGCCCCTGCCCTTCTGTATTCCTAAAATTTCACACTATTCCAGGGGTATAATAAATACCTAAATATTTGTTTTAAGTAAGTGAGTAAAGTAACCCAAAATCTGTAGCAGATTATTATAGAGCAATCATGTGCTCTCACAGAAAATATGCACCCCCAACACTTTTTACCTCCCCCTACATTTGAATCCAGCATTTACTATAATTTCAGTGATAAGGAGCTCCCAACTCCCACTTCCCCTTCTTGTGTTCCCTCTCTTGCTGTCTCTGTCTCTGTCAAATAAATAAATTAAAAATCTTAAAAAAAAAAAGATTTCTCTAAAGTGTGTTAGGTATTTGGGGATCATTCAACAACTGGGCTGAGAAGTAGGGGATGAGGTGCACTATTACTACAAGAAAAAGTATTGTTTAAAGAATTGGCATGTATTAACTTGCTATAATTTTGTTCTGAGAAGTTAGGTAGGTCAGTGGTTCTAGAGATGGTCATCACATATTGGGATATATTTTGTACTAAAGGAATATCACCCATATACAACTGTAATATTCTGGTAGGCAGTGTCTGCATGTGAGTTTAGTTGGGTTTTCAGGTCATTCCAAGTGACCAGAAAATCTGGCCCTTACACCTAAAGGATCTGGAGAAAGAACAGCAAATAAAGCCTAAACCAAGCAGGAGAAGAGAAATAATAAAGATCAGAGCAGAAATCAATGAAATAGAAACCAGAAAAACAGTAGAACAGATCAACGAAACTAGGAGCTGGTTCTTTGAAAGAATTAATAAGATCAATAAACCTCTGGCATTAATTTTCATGGAAGGGTAGAGGTGAAGTAGCACATGCAAAGCTGAAGTTCTTTCAAGATGACCTTTTAGAAATAGGGAAAAAATTGAAGACCTTGCTCTGAGGAGATGTGGCAAAGGTGGCAGATGAACTAGAAAACATCTCAAAAGATCATGGGTGACCTACAGCAAGCTTCAAAGTGAGTAATCCTGTTCAAAGTGCCAAAGGTGACAAAGATAGACTTGGGGTACTAAGATAACATCTCTAAAGCTCAGCCTCTGGGATCTAGGCATTAGGGCAACTGCAGCAGCCCATTTTGTAGGTTCTGCCAAGATTCAAGCCATCAAACTGCATAGGGAACCATACAAGTCCCTCTGAAGATGATTTGATATCTAAATATATTATCATAGCACAGTGAATGTGCCAACTTCTTTCATTGCTTTTTATCTTTGCATATGTTATTGCCTTGGTTTGGAATGCTCTCCTATTCTATCTTATGTGGATTCAGTTCATCCTTCAAGATACAATCCAAATACAACCCCCTAGGTACTGAGCCTGGGGGAGAATTCAATGGCAAGACAGAAGGTTTAACAGCCAGAAGAGCCAAAAGCCAGTATCAGACGTGCCCCAGAGGCTGCCCAGAGTTAAAAGTAAGGAAGCCCAAGTTGCTACCAAGTTCAAGGGCAAGCACGTGGCAAGAAATATAGGACAAATCCAAAAATACCTAAGTAAGGGAGATACAGTAAACAGCGATGAAACAGGGCATGAAGAGCAAAAGCAGAAGCAAACAAGTGGGCCAAGATGGCTATCACCAAAGGGGGTTGAAAACTCTGCTTATTTTTACTGAATACGGGCTTCATGGTTGGCTTATATAAAGGCATAGCATCAAGATAAATTCTGTACATCATTTATATCTTTAAACATCTGTCCTGCACAAGGGACAATAAACAATGAACAGGATAGGCAATAAACTCCAGAAGGAGCCTTTCCTTTATGTTTTTCTCTGTAGTTCCAATGAAAGAAATAAAACCTCAGTGAGTACAGTCACACTGCATCACACTGACTGAATGGGAATCATTCAATTATTATCTGACAGGGTCCATAAATGTTATCTATTCTGAATCTCTTTTATAATAGAGATGATATGATTGATCTACTTCCACCTTTGACCTCAAGCAATTGTCTTTACCACTGGTAATTCATTATGCACTATCTACAACAATATTGTGTTATCTTTTAATTTGCTATTTAACCTTTTTATGTACCTACGTCTTAATTCCCAAACCCAACTGTAATCTTCTTGTAAGTAGTGCTTACATGCAAGTTTATTTTGGTCTAATGTTCATTCCAAGTGACCAGAAAATCTGGCATTGATTTGCACAAAACTTTTGTTCAAAATACATTTTGGAGGCAGAAATAGAAGAAACAAAACATGAAAGTTTTTTTTTTAACAGTAGGAATTCAACTTAGGAAAGCCTCAAAAAATTTTATTAATTCCATTTGTTTCTTTGAGAATTGGTTGCTTTTATGAATGAGAAAAATTTAATAAAAAAAAAAAAACAACCTGATTGTTTTCACAATTGAATATATAGGGCAAAAGCTTTGAATGTGGTAAATGCTCCAGGAGATTTTCATACTTTTTCCCAAACTTTAACTTAATTACTGGGAAACTGGTTTTTGAAAATGTGTCTGTGACAATATGCTATTGCTGATGATGTGTGTGTGTGTGTGTGTATTTTTAACTACCTTAACTTGTTATTATACTATTAGATCATTTTGACTATTTAATTTCATTGGTGTTACAAACTCATTCTATGAGAAACCTAATCATTCAGTATCCAGTATCTCTTTTTTGTTCTGCAACAGTGAGACAGAGTTACTATGGCTAAAACCAAAGTAAACACAAGTTAATGGTTACTGGAGGAAAAAAAAAAGGTATTTTCTTGTTGAAGAAACACCATTTTCACAAGGAGCAAGGCCACCAGTGGTACATTTATGGTTCTGCCTTGGGCAGGAAAATAAACTAAATGACCTCCTTCCATCATTTCCAGCCCTATGATTCTATCAGCGAAAGGCTTTCAGAGTCATGTGACTATGCTTAAGCCAAGACTGCTGGTAATTTCAAAGTCTTTCAACTATTTTCCCAGGAGTTTTATCCTCTCTGGGCTATAAGCTTCATTTCAGAAATATGGGAAATGAGTATGATAAAGCAAAGAAGCAGTCCTTGTGGATCAACTTGGAAGGCCATGTGGGCATGTGCAGTTACACCTCAGCAGTCACACCTATATGTTCTTGAGCATTCCCATCATGACTCAATGTGGGTATTCACTTAATAAGTGAGTTCACACTCAGGAGACATAGCCAAATTTCAACCAATTTACATTTCTCACTTTGGCAATATTTGACAAGTTTGGTCAACTGTGGTTTTCTACAAAACCCCAATCAGGTAAGTTTTTACTGGATTCCAGTTTCAGTGTGTAATCTCTTTTTGTTTACATAAACAACATATGATTCAAGGAAAAAAAATAAACTTTGACTAAAAAGAACTTGGACCTTGTCTATATAAGCCAAGCAATTTCAAACATAACATACCTATAACCTTCACACCCCCATCCCTGGCCTTAATTCAGTCTTGGTTCTATACACAACTAGAAATAAAAATGAAAGGAAAAAATCTGGGAGCAAATAATAGTATAGAGTTAGAGTTGGACTCTTGGCAGTCAAAAAAAATGACTCAAAAATAGATTTCAAATGCTTTCTATCAGATAGAAGGACTAGACTAATGTCTGTGAAGAAATACATCCTTTTATTTCCTAACAAAGCCCAGAAGATCCCCAGGAAACCCACAACACTATTCTTGGTCGCTTTGTTTGGCTCTATGACAATCAAAAACCCATTGTCCCCAGAAATTTTCCTTCAATATAATTAAGATGTTCAAAGCAAAAAATTTAAGTTTTAAGTTGTTCCCTCCTGCCAATCCAGTCTTTCCATTAAATTGCTAACAAAATAATGAACAATTCATTTGCTATGAAAATGTTCCCACTTTTGTCGTAGCAAGCAGTCTAAAGAGGGATACATTTCATAAGTCTATCTGTTCACTAAAAAAGATGAGAAATGATATGGCTCACTTACTGATGAATTTTTTAAAAAGCAATCCACAAACCAACATGTACATTACAATTTCATGTTGGAAAATAAACCTGTGTGCATATACATTTAAAAATAGACTATAAAGCTATAAACCACTACCTTAATGCTGATTATCTCTGAATCATGAGATATGAATATTGATATTTTCTTCTTTATATGTCAGTGTCTTTTCTGAAATGTTTAAGACAGCATGCATGATGTTTTTTCTGCTTGTAAATATAGTATTTTTAAAATTTAAGCATATAAACATTTACCTAATATTAAAAAACAATAAAAATTTTTTCACTTTTAAAAAAATAAAATGAAAAAATATTAGTCAAAATAAGTCTGCACTAAAGTATCAGTTAGTTATTTTCCCTCAATAGGAATTTCACCTGGAATTTAGAGTTCAGTCTTAAGTTGGGAAGTTATACTAAGAACCCATAAAATGTATTCATTAAAACATTTCTATATAGTTCTCCAGCATCCTGTAGGTGTGGCAAATGAATGAATAAAACTCATACCAATTTCAGCAACTCTCAGCCTCTAAACATTTGCATTACTTTCACCACCAAAGAGTACACCATTGACCAAATAAATCTTAAGTTATAACTTCATCCCAAAAAAGGAGATGAGTCACAAGCCACTTTTAAAAAATACAATAGGATTTTTTTTTCTTGTAATGAATGTTGAAAGGGAAATGTTTTACTTGTTCTGACAACTCTAGCAAGCTATAGCCCAAAAATATGAGTAGGATATTGAGCCAAAAGCTTTTCTAAGGCTAGACAAATACCAGCGGCATTAATAAAGGACCAGAAAGACACCTATTGCAGCATTCTTGGGGGTTTACAATGTGATTATTGTTTTATAAGAAGAGAAGATATCTTGAATACTATGACAATTTTATTTCCTAGGGGCCAGAAAAACTAGAAGGTGAGAGGGGCACAGTACCCAATGAGGGAAAAGTATAGTGGCCAAATGCCTTATCAAGGAGGCATTCATGAGATCTTTCCCACTTTCATGAGAATTTTTATTAATCTCTTGAGTCAGAATTCTGTTTCTGTGGCAATGAAGATGCATGTAAACACTAGATGATGTTTCTGTGGTCCTGTCTTCCACTGGATACCAGGATGGACAATCTGCTCTGCTCATAATGATACATTTTAGTCTAAGTTTGGTCTTTCAAAATGCACCAATTATGTACCATCATCTCTCCCTACCTCATGAAACATATTTCTTCTATTTTAAGTTCATTTAATAGCAATTCACACTCTACTTAACTATATGAAACCAGCCAGTCTCAAGGTCTAAAATGAGTAATAATCTGCTCCTTTATCAAAATTGTAACTAGTGGTTAGATATAATTCTGCACCCTTCCTCTTACTCCCTGCCCATAGCTGGAGGGGGTAAGTAAGATAAAAAAAAAATTAAAGTCTGAGAAGTCCAGCCTGTCTTTCCCATTCAATGCCAGGCCTTTGCGCTTTCCTCCACTGCCCTGAAAGTCTGACCTCTTCTTCTGACCCTACTACCCTGGGCAGAACAGTCAAGCCAACAGAGAGACACAGCCTGGTTCTCACCATAACCCTGGATACTCTGTCCAATGCCCAATCTGATTTTGTCCTTCAAACCAGAAAATACAAAGTTCTTGATTACGTGGAAGGAAAAGGTTGGTTTCTTGCTGATCTTCCCCCTTTACCCAGATTATTCCAATGAGGAAGAACAATTGCCAGGTTCCTCCCAGAGGGACTAGTGCTCTGGCAATGCATGGTATACATGATTTGTATGTCTAAAAGGAGCCACTGACAATGGTGGAGAAAGCCAGAAAGCATCTGGGAAAATCCCTGACAAGGCATGCCTTCCTTTCAGCCCCTACACCAGGTGTCACACACGGGACCAAGCATCATCTTTCATGGCCCAGTACAAACTTGTACCATGGGACTTAGGCCAAACATGATTCCCCTAGGCTTGCCCAGTTCAAACTTGTAAGGTGTGTCCCCTCCACTCTACCCCCAACAAACATACCCACACACATGCACACATTCACATGCCATCTCAGCCCATCCCATATGTAATCTCATCAATCATAAGGGAAGTATTTTATTTTTAATTCTAAAACTGCATTATATACTGCAGATGGTTTTGTAACCTTTGGATTGTGGGCCCCAACAGTTGTCTTATGCAACTGATATGTTTAACTTGTTTACTATTAACTTGCTAACACTTTTTAAAAAGAGTATGCTAGGGCGCCTGGGTGGCTCAGTTGGTTAAGCGACTGCCTTCGGCTCAGGTCATGATCCTGGAGTCCCTGGATCGAGACCCACATCGGGCTTCCTGCTCGGCAGGGAGCCTGCTTCTCCCTCTGACCCTCCCCCCTCTCATGTGCTCTCTCTCATCTCTCTCTCTCAAATAAATAAATAAAATCTTTAAAAAAAAAAAAGAGTATGCTAGCTTCCACAGTTCTCTGTAAGTCTAGATAGGACAGGGTTTGAGCCTGAAACACTGGAACAATAACAACAAAAAAAGGGTAGAAGGGAATTATTAAAAAAAAAAAAAATACTAGTCTTCTTGTACTAAAACTGGTCTTACCCAACTCTATTTTAATAATCATAGTTAATCCACTAAAAATATCTTATATCTAACAGAATCATTTTTCTTGTCTGCTATACATTGCCTGAATGTTTAAAAACTGGAAGATGGAGAGGAATCCTTTTGCTTCTTTTGGAATCTGTTGATACCTTCCTGTTTCTGTCTCTTGCATGGGCCTTGGTCAGTGGCTGCAACTCAGACACAGATTCCTTTCAGGACTGAGGTGCTCATTCCCCAGCTGCTGTGAACTGCTTTCAGCTAAGGGGTTTTCCACCAAGTGGTTCTCTAGAAATTGCCCTCAGCTGAAGGAGAATGCCTGACCAAAAATTATGATACCTTCCTACCCCCAGGTACAGCCTGCATCCAATGCTTGATCATTGTGAGGCTATAAAGGCCCAGCCCCTTACCTCAATGGAACAACTCTAAAGGGCCATCCCTGCTCCAGAACGCCCCACAAGATCATCTGAAGCTTCCTCGCAATTGCATTACAATGCAACCTCTCCCTCTGACCTCCTGCTTCCCTCACCTCTCACAGATAGTCCTGAGATCATACCCAGGTGCACCTATGAGCAAATCTCCATCCCAGATTTTTCACCTGGGTAACCAAACTGACGACAGCTCCCAGATGCTGTTCTGGGAACCACACCCTGAAAAAAGATTTTGGAGCTGGATTTCTCACCAACAGGCCAGCAATGAAGACCAGTGGTAGGTGGTACACTGACTGCCCTTAGCATGCAGTGCAATTGTGAAAAACTTCAGGGATGAAAGGACCACCAATGTAATTTGCAGGACCTACTGCAAAATTAAAATTTTGTGGGGCCCCATGTTCAAAATAAAAGTGGGGAGGGCAGACGTCCTGCTAAAATGTAAGGCTTTTTCATTTTGTTCTGACTTCTCATAGGGTTTTTATTTGCTATCTGCTGTTGTCAATTAAAATTTTTAATTATTAGTATGAACCTTACTGCTCATCTTTACATTGTGCAATATTATTTTAAATGCAAATATAAGATTATTTAACTTGTATGCAGAGTCAGTGAAATGATACAATTTGTATTTCCTAACTTACACATGCATCTGTATTTCATTCTTGGCAGAGCAGTGGAAACACTGCACAAAAATAACTTGACTGTTTTCATTTCACTTTTTGATATATGCATATCCTACCAACACTATCTTTGGCTTATTGATGAATAAGATAGGACTAGAAAGAAAAGAAACTATGCCCTATCCTTCTTTTTCCTTCTGTCATCCCAGTCCCCACCTCTTTCTTAGTTGCAAACTTAAAATGCTTATCTTTTACTTGCTTTGCAGCTCCTTGACCTCCCACATATGCTGGGAGAATTCTGTGTTCTTGGAACATGACATATGCTTGTGCTAATGGAATGGCAAAGAATGATGATCAAATACAATGCACCTATCTCTGCTGTTTATGCACATACTCCACTGCCCCATTCGACTTCACTTACAAAATACAGTGCAAAGATAAAATTATTAAGAATTAAAAAAAAAAAAAAGATGGTGATAGCACAACACTAAACCAAGCCTGGGACTCCTCTAAGCACAGGGCCCTGTGCAATTCTGCTAGTTGCAAATCCATGATGCCAGCCCTGAGTGTGAATGAGGTCAGGATATTGTGAGAATGAAATGCACTGGCAGAAACATCTCAGGCATTTGTTAGGTTCATAGGGACTATGAAATTGCATGGCTATTACTGGGAGCCACCGATGCACTGGAGAAAGACAATGGAAGGCTGAGGGTGATTAATCACCAATATAAGGTGAAATGCGAAAGACAGAGGGCATTTTGGCAAATGAGAATCTCATCTCTTGCCACCAACGAGCAAAAAAGACTGAGCACTTAATGACTGTAGTAGCTCCAAAGAGAGCTGAATTCTCAGTCTCAGCAGTTTTGTTCTACCAACATCAAGGCCCTGGTTGGGAAAGAGTGGAACCCTGAATATTGGAATGAGAACATTTGAGTTGATTCAATCAAAAATCTTGTATTCCCAGATTCCCTGAATCAGCCAACTTTTTCCATAAAAAGGCAAATAGTACCTATTTTAGGCTTTGTGAGCCATAGAGTTGCTATCGCATCTACTCACCTCTGCTGTTGTGGCATGAAACCAGCTATAGACAGAGACGATAGATAAGTGAATAGGTGTGGCTCTGATACAGTAAATATTTATTTACAAAAATAGACCAGATTCAGCCTGAAGGCCAAAGTTTTTTCAGACCAATCAAATCAAAATCATAAGATGGAAGTGGAACAGTAAAGATCAAGCATAAGCAGGGCCAGAAAGTACAAGAAATAGGCCTGAGCAAACAGCCCACCCCCATGTCATCAACAACTGATACATCCGAGCCTCTCACTCAGCTTACACCTTGTAGTGCAATGCAGATGGGAACCTCCTTTGAAGAAAAACAAATGAGCTTTATTGGCTGATAAATCAACTTGGTTCGTGGTGCAAGCCAACACTGGGCTATTGCTGTGCTATAATCCTACTCAAGGTGAAAGGTAATCCTTCCAAAGGACAGGACTTTAGGAAATGCTGGACATCCGTTTTGTGTAGAAAGAAACTGGCCCAAGGTAAGGGTGTATGAAGAATCTTGGGGTTAGAGGTGCAGATGGGGGAAGGAGGTTATGAATGGTCAAGTCCTTAGGAGAAAGAATGAAAGACCGAGGAAGAGGCATATAGATAGACCCAATCTTAAGAGTCTATTTCCTCTGGATCATGACCTACCATGCTTTGTCTGGTCCTTATATTTATTCAATTAACCTTTTTGGTTCCTCCTAGTGTGCCAGCCTTGTAGTAAATGATGAGATTACCAAAGCGAATTAGATGAGGTCTCTAACACTTGAGGAGCTCACTATCTAAATGAGGAAAATAAGCATGTAAACAACTAACCTGGATTGAATGGGATCGATGATACTCTATTTAAAGGAAAGGAAAAGAAAAGGTGCCACAGGAATCCAGAAAAAGCAGAA
This sequence comes from Mirounga leonina, assembly GCF_011800145.1. Taxonomy (NCBI): domain Eukaryota; kingdom Metazoa; phylum Chordata; class Mammalia; order Carnivora; family Phocidae; genus Mirounga; species Mirounga leonina. Next base: position 2,833,385 of record NW_023270971.1, read on the forward strand.
GAATGAAGAAAAACTTTATGGAAGATGGAACATAGAAACTTACATAATGCATCAAGTATAACGTTTAAAAGAAAGAAAAGGAATGTCCTTTCCTTCCCACAGGCATTAATCTATTCCTAGTTCTATCTTGCCACCCAATAACTATTCTCTACTTTTTCCTGAATAACAAAAACCAAAATTCAGGGTGGCTATGTTACCACTTTAAAATACCTCCTCCAACTCCTTTGCAGCTGGCCAATGAGATATAAAAGCAACTCTATTAGATGGGATTTTTAAAAACTTTTTAAAAATTATTATTTAAAAGGGATAGAGTAAGCTCATGTGTGTCTTGTGTTTTTTGCTTTTTGTCCTTAGCCTGAAATTTGAATATGATGCCTAGAAGTGAAAGTTAAGTCCATGAGGATGAAAGTCATATATTAAGGATGGGAGAACAACAATGAAAAAAAGGCATGATCCTGATTCCCTGTTGACATCCTCAAACACTGGCACTGGAATGATTACCTCCAGAGCCCTTGATCACTCTGAAAACTCACCCCTGTTTGGTTAGCCACTGTAGTTCAACTATAGGTTACATGGAGCCAAACAAAATCTTAACCAATAAACTAAGCAAAGGATAAACCAAGAGATCTACCATGAGGATTCTTTTTAGTCTGTTTATCTTCCAGGAGCAACACCATGAATTTCATTGGCCTTGCTTGAAGTGACATCAGTTGTGTGTATTTTTATGCCACTTCTCTCCATGCATGAGGAACCCTGGGATTTTAAGTTGAGAAAACATTTCACAACGGAAGCCTAAATAACCTTAAATTAAAAGCAGCAAAATGAGAAACATGATCTCTCTGTTTCAGGTTCACAGATAATTTACAGGTAATTCGTAACTTTTCGTAAACATCCTCAAACTAGATTGACAATTTAACTTTTACTTTGTTCCTTGTGATAAAAACGTTGTTGTGTGGGGCCAGAACCTTTATACTCTAACACTCTCTTCCCTCTCAACAAATCTCTTAACTCTGAAAAGAATATCATTTCCACCTCTGAGTCTAGATGGTAATACTGGAATTAAATTTATTTTATTAAATTCTGACATCAGAACTCACATCTTTAACATCACCACACAAGGAAATATTCTATTGTAGGATCTACTTCTGTCATTTTTCTTACTGTAATTAACCCCAACAATAACCATAGCAACAAACCAATGTTGTTAAAAAGATCTCTATGGAGAGAAATGGGAATGTAAGGAGTTCAATGAAGAGATAAACAATTTGATAGCAGAAAAGCCCCACCACAGTTTCTAATTTCATTGTGAGAGCTTTTCCAAGGCTGTACTTCAGTTTCCCCTTCTGTAAAATGGAGATCATACCATGTCTTATAGACCATGCTTTGATACTTTAAAAATAAAAATCTTAATCAATTTTAAGGTGCATTAAATCTCAAAAGGGCCAGGTGTATGCACACGCATGTGCACACAGGTGCACATGCACATACACAAATAATGGAATCACTGGCCTTTATTCAGAAGACATCATTAGAGGGCAAAGTCCGTTTCTTTTTATTTCTTTGTAAAGTACTAAAGGGAAGTTGCATAAAATGGCTGTAAGAAGGGACTGTGATTTCCTAATGTGCTTTGGATCACTGAGAAACATTTCAAGGATTAAATTTTTTTCAGGGGAAGCTATGGTTCTGGAAACAACATAGGACACAGTGGGGGTAAGTACAGAAATGAAACCTTCCACTGCCTGAGTCTGGAAAAACATCTTGACTCTATTTCAGATACACCTGAGTCTTCTGGGGCAACAAATGGGAAATCACAGCCCTACCAACAGGCATCAACTTGATATTTTAGAGGCTTGCTTTTTTTTCTTCCTACAACTCAGACAGGTTTTTTTAAGTCTTAGCAGAATGGCTAGACTAGGTAATCCACATAAGCAGCTGCTGCAATGTGATCTTTTTCTAACATTTTAATGTAGAGCTGTGAACTTTTCTGGCTTTGGGCTATGTTGGGAACATTTGGAGTAAACTTTCTTGATTTAAAGGTTATTGCTGTTAGGACTCTGTCTGGTCTGCTTCAAACAGAGGGTCTGCACCAGTCATCCATGATATCAAACTATGCTGGAAATGCAAAGCAGCTGATGTATGAATGATGTTCAAATAGCACCACCATGTACTTTTTAAAAAAAATCTTAAGTTTATTTCTTAGTTTTTACTTGCTTAAGTGCAATAGCTTTCTGTTTTCTAGAGATCAAGGTATTTACTCATGTCCTGCTTATTAGCCTCTTGTGGGACAGGGTTGGGCGATCACCAATGTGCTGTAGAAGGAAACCTCTCAAGCTTTGTCATTCAACTACCTGGGTTCCAGCCGCAGCTCTGCCACTAGCTGCATGAACTTGGGCAAATCACCTCACCTCTGCAGTATCATCACATGTGAAATGGGGGTACAGTTGTATTTAATTGGTAGAGCTGGTGCCTGGATTAAAACAAAACGTACATGGAAAGTGTTTAGTAAAGGAAACATAGTAGTCACTCATTAAACGTTCTCTCAGGGGCTAATGTCAAAACAACAGGTAATACAAATCTTAGAAACCAAGTGTATTATACATTGATGGTTATTATGACAGTTGGAAGAGAAGAAAAGAATGGACCTAAGGCTTTTAATATATACCTTTTTAAGATAATGCAATAGATCGCAGAAAGGCTAAGATTCTTTAATAAAGAGTGCAGGTCTTCCAAAAAGTAGTGAGAAATTTTCCCTAATTATGGGTAGGGTGAAGTTGAATACCCCCTCTATAATTTATGGACATCTATGGACATGTGCCTCTAAATGAGAGCTCTGGGCATAGAAACAACTCTTGGTGTGACACATGGCACACCTGCACCGGTTCCTCCCTTTGCCTGGGAGCTTGCTGGGGGGGGGGCGGGTAGGGTGCCTCAGGACCAGGGCTAGGACAGAATCTCTTCCTGAAACAGTGAGAGATACTAGTTATTGACAGGCAGGCCAAGTACTCAGGAACTACAAAAACATTGCGAGCATTTTTTTTATCAACAACTACATATGAATTTACATGGCTTAAGGCAGAGTGAGCTAAGAGTAATAATGAGGCCCTTGTATTGCATCACATTGGTTAGCAGGAGGCAAGAACTGGGTTTTATAGTGGATGCTATGATGAGCCATCCCGATTTCCCACTCAAGATCAACTCACTCATTCTTCCAGCTATAGAGAATGCTGGCTGCCAATGGTTCAAAGCAGTGTCCCTCTCTGAGAATTGTAATCAGCCAAAAGAAGCTGCCTTGTGCAAAGTTATAACCCCTTGGGCAGCTTGCACCCAATATTTGGCTAAAGCAAGGCTCCCTTTCTACAAGGGTGCTTCTAGCTCCAGGGCTCTGCTAGGATTGGCTGAGGCCTTTGTTGCCACCCTACTGAAGTTTATCTCCTCCTTCTTACTAATCCTGCCTCCTTCGGTCCTTTACAGATGGTGTTCCTGAGAGTACTCACAAGGAATTTCCTACATGCATATCTCTAGCTCAGAATCTGTTTTCAAGGATCCCAATCTTACACAAATTCTTCCTAATCCTTGCCATCTAAGCCCCTACCCAAGGCTCTTGGTCAGTTCTTAGCAGGCTGACACAGTTCCCGTTCACCCAAAGTACAACTCTGCTCTACCTGGGGATAAAGCCTATTTCAAACTCCTGGATTCCCAAAACATACTCCTACTTCCCAGTACAGATTCTTCCAGCACTATGTGTAGCTTCTTCCCCACCCCAACAACGGGAAGAAGGAGGAAGAAGGATTTTCTGACATTTGGATCAGTTCCAAAAGAAAGCTTGCTGAGCTTCTCTGTCCAAAGTACTTTGTGCACACTTGAAAACTCTTACCTGCCTTGTCAGCTTTCAATACCAGGTGAACACATCCAGGACCTAGGGGCAGCAAGAGGCAGGCCAGAGATACCCTGAGGATATTTGCAGCCACCTTCCTGGAACTTCATTCACACGAGTTCCCAAACAGCCCCTTCTGGCCCCAGGTCCACCTACCACCCTTATCATCAACTGGAGCTGGCCTCTGGCCCCTGAGTTTGCCCTCAGGGTAAAGATTTCCCAGCCAGGCTTGGTTTGGCTTGCTTCCTGCTCCAAAGACCCCAAATTGCCTTTCAGAAGAATTCTGTCCTGTTTTACCATCCTTTGGGGAACAAATCCCAACCCAACCACTTTGCTGACATCTTAAAGCTAGTTTGGACACAATCTTGAGACAGGATTCACAATATTACTTTACTTAATTTTGCAGGGGACTTGCCCTAAATCACATGCTGATTAAGTGGCAGAAATGGGCTGTCTATGGAACCAATCCCTGTGTTCTTTTCACTTTGCCACCTTGTTCTCCCCACATCATGCTGCCTCCTGATATGTAAGCCCAGGGATGCAAAAGGTACCTTCTAAGGACTTGCATTTAGTAGGTGCTCAGTAAAATATTTGCTGACTAGAAATGTATCCTGTAAGTTAAAGGTCAGAGTCCCTAGTCTCCTAACTGCTAATGATTAACAGCATGGTTTAGTCAATTTACTTAACTCTCTCAGCCTTGTTTTTACTTATTCTTTTTTTAATCTACCTGAAAAAGTTGGGTACTGACCCCTTCTCTATATACAATAATAAGCACTATATCAATTAGGATGCTTTGGGCTGCAAGTAAAATACTCAGCAATCAGTAACAAAATAATAAATTTATTTCTCTCACATAGTAAGATTCTGGAAGTGACATTCCTGGTTAGTTCAGGGTCTCATTCAGGATCTTCTTCCAGTCTCACATCTCACCATCCTCATGAGATGAACAGTCACGATATGACTACCCTAGCTCCAGATAGCATTTCCTTGTAAAATAGCATCCTAACTAAAAAAAGGAGGGAAGAGGCTTCATCTTTTAGAGCTCTCTTGGAAACCCCAAGTAATTAGCCAGAACTGGGTCACACGACACAGTAGACAAATCACTGAGAAAAAGGAATGGGATTGTCAAAATGCACTTACGCCTCACATGAGGTATGTCTTATTAGTCTCACTGCAGAGATGATCATGTAAGGTTCAGACACAAGAAGTGAGTGGCAAATATGGGAGTCAAACCATAGCCCATATGACTGCAAAGCTACACTATTAGTTATCGTTTGCTCAGAAGTTAGAGAGGCTTGCTTTGGAAATCTTTTTCAAATAAGTATAAGAGAGTGTTAAGATAAAGTTTGGGTGAAGACACCAAAAGGCAATAAATATTGAATTTGAAAGGAGGTATGAGACCACATACAGAATTTACAAAGAAGTCTTCTATAAACAGGTTATTTGATTCTTAGTCACACAGATGAAATGAAAAGATGGGGGTATCAGAAATTAGAGAGATGTTTATATAGAGGATTTCTTTGGAATGAGCTGTTTTGTGTGTCCTTCCTTCCCTTGTTTTGCCTGCCCTCAAGCCCAGAATGAGGGAGTTTCTTCAATGGAACCACTTAGAGAATTCGATATATATCTTCTGGAAGTTATAGAGACACGGTAAACTGGTATCTGACAGAAATCTGAAAAACTCTAAAAAGTTAGTGTGGTAATTATGAAATACGACCACAGATTCCTCTCATCATGATATTTAAGCTCTTCTGCATTGTGATTTTGTCACTTCCTCCATCAAGACATGGCATCTACCTCCTTACTCCTTGAATCTGGACTGGCCTTTGGACTACTTTGACCAATAAAATGTGACAACAGTGACATTAAGTGACTTAGAAGTCTAAGCCTTAGGGGCGCCTGGGTGGCTCAGTTGGTTGAGCGACTGCCTTCGGCTCAGGTCATGATCCTGGAGTCCCGGGATCGAGTCCCGCATCGGGCTCCCTGCTCGTCAGGGAGTCTGCTTCACCCTCTGACCCTCCCCCCTCTCATGCGCTCTCTCTCTCATTCTCTCTCTCAAATAAATAAATAAAATCTTTAAAAAAAAAAAAGAAGTCTAAGCCTTAAAAGGCTTTGAAACTTACACTGTTCTCTCTTGGGACACTATACCAAGACTGCCACTTAGAAAGTCAATCTCACCTGCTGAAAGACACTGGTTGGGAGGAGAAGGACACCCCAGGCAACAACCAAAACCAACTGTTAGACATATGAATGAGGCCATTTGGGGTGTTCCAGCCCAGCCAGCCCCCTTGCTGAATGCAGCTCATGAGCAAACCCAGCCAAAACAGGCAAAGAAACTACCCAGTCAACTCAAAGAACCATTAGAAATAACAAATCATTGCTATTTTAAGCCACCATGTGGGATGTTTGTTACGCAGCAATAGGTATCTGAAACAGCTGGCTAACAAGTACAATGCAAAGGAGAGCCTGCAGCTGTACTGTAATCTGCCTGTTTCCAGGATTTATTAAGGAAAAAGAGCCATGTGTGTTAACACAAAAAGAAGGGAGCATTTGATTTTATTTGAAACCATTTAAAATACTGCTTAAAAGGATCACTTTGAGGTAAGCACATCTGTGTGGAGTGATCAAACAAAGAAAAAAGTAAAAGAAAAGATGGAAGGAGAAAAGAAAGGCAGAAAGGAAGGAATGAAGGGGGGGAAGAATACCATGGTCTGAGGAGGGAACAGACAACTTGAGAAAAATATATCATCCATATCACAAGATGTGCAATCAAATGTGCCCAATGGCAGTTTCTGAAGAACTGACTGAGGTTTTCTATAGTTTAGAATGTCAAACCATCGTGAGATAGTACCAGTCCAATAAGAACGTTCCTATCCCTCTTACCCCTCCAGTGTCCCCTTAGTTCAGTCCTGGCAGGATAAGAAATAGTAGTTATCAAGCTAAGAGAAAATGAGAAACACCAGATGGGGAAAAAAGAGAAAGGCCATTGTGAGCAGACCGTCCAAGGCAAAACCTAGCTGGGGAAAAGGGAAGATTCAGTTTTAAATCAAGTTGAAAATTTTGATTATTACATGAAACTAGATGCTGTGAATGACTCCATTGAGACTGCATTTTTTTACTTTAAAGGACCAGAATGTCATGAAACTGCACAAGTTTTCATCTGGGATAGGGCAAGAATTTCCCAAATTAAATACTTTTAAAGGGATAGTGGGAAACAAAAGATTGCTATGAGCTTTGCCTCAACCCTATTCAGATTCCTGCTTCCTGGGACCTTGAACTAAGTGACTTTAGAAGGGCCATCTGGTGAGTAGGTGAATGGTTGAAGGTTGCCTTAGTGATGTGATGGTTGCTGGGGAGGTTGCCCATCCCCCGCCCCAAATAATTCTTTTGTTAACAGTGGCTAAAAATCCACCATTAGAGAACCAGTCATTTTTAGGCCTAGCTTACTATCCTTAGCAGTCTTATTTTTAAAATACACAATCTAGAATAGGCTACAAATCATATCATTCACATAATAGTATAAATTCATTGTAAAATATATTTGGGAGAATTGACATAACAATCAGAGGTGCTGAAGACAGGGAAGGAACATGGAAGAGTAGCCAAACATCCCTGAAGACAAAACCTACTGCACAATTTTGCCTGGGGTACCCTCTACACTTTAGGCCGGTGGTTCTCAACTTTTCACAAGAATTACATTGGGATCTTGGAAAAATGCAGATTTCATAGCCCATGCCCTAGAATTCTATTTCATTGGTTTGTGTGGAGTCCAGGAAATCTGGATTTTTACAAGTATTCAAGGTGATTCTGAGGCAGTGGGTTCATAGACCATTTTTTAGAAATACTACCTTAATGTAAATGGATAGGAGTAGAAAACCATAGCTGGTCACAAAATTCTGATACAGATTTCTCCACAAAGTATATTCTTGCAATGAATAAGATAATAGGGGGGAAATTTCAAAGCTCTTAGAAAGAAACATGTTACCTACCATGTTTCCTCAGTGCTAAGTTGATTGTTACACATACCATTGATATGGATATGGAGGAAAATTGAAGAAAAACTAGAAAACCAACCCATTAGAAGCACACATCTAGAACCAAACTGAGGGTTACAGAAAGGAGGGGGGTGGGGGGATGGGGTAACCAGGTGATGAGTATTAAGGAAGGCACGTGTGGTGATGAGCACTAGGTGTTATATGCAACTAATGAATCATTGAACACTACATCGAAAACTAATGATGTACTATATGCTGGCCAGTTGAACATAATAATAAAAATTAATTGATTAATTAAAAAATAAATAAAACCTAGGGTTGATGAAGTAAAAAAAAATAAGATGAATCAATGGTTGGATTTTTGAAAATGTAAAAACCTAAGTTATAAGAAAGATGTTTGTTAGACTGGACTTTAGTTAAAAATAAAAGATTTCTTACTGTCCCCCAAATCTAAGGTGAAAATTTGTCATTTTGTTGGCATAACCTGTGAACCTTAATTTCCTATTACTTTATCCCTTCATGTATCCAACTAGCACTGAGTGAGTACTTGTTATGAAGAACACACTATTTTCCTAGAAACAGGAAGGGTTTCCAGAAATCTTCCAGGTCTTTACTTCCATGAACGCAAGTTTTAGGTAAGCCATTCCAGGAAGACAGATAGCCAGCCTGTTTGTAAAAGCTTTCAGGGTCTTAAAAAAAAGCTTCCCATAATTTCCCATGGAATACACACTCACCGCAAAGACTCTGGACATTCTTGTTTCAGGATCTAATACACAGGCTCATGGACAATATCATTAAAAACAAGGAAGAAGTAAACCAGCATCATAGGGAGCCACATGGTACTTGCCATCATTCCCCAGAATTGGGGCCAGAGCCAACTCTGGTCAACAACTAAGAAGTACCTCTAATATCCATATGCAGGGAGAGCCAGTTTTGCAGGAGTTCCAAGAATTTTCTAAAACTTGAACACATTTTTCCATACATCTTGTGGAATGTTTTCAGAAAACTAAAAACCGAGGCTTCTATAACAGATTGATTCACATCTCAGAAAGTGGAAAAGAAAGGAAGTCATTTTGTCAACGAGTATAAGAAGAAAAAAACAGCAGATAAATCTCTCTAGGCGGAGAAATTGTTGGTCCTATGAATTTAAATTCATAGACGAAAAATCTGTCAGCCTTTTCCAGATTCTTTCATAGCATCATGCCTCCTCCAACATTTAAGCACTAATTGATTCATTTTATGTTTTATTGGATTTAAAGTCATTTTAGTCACTATTTTTAACTGTTTTCTCATTTATGTTCCTCCTCCCGCCATTTGCTTCAAGCCCCACATTAAATTATACATTCTCTCACATGTCTCATTATCTTACATTTTTTCTGTCATTCTGCAGCTGCTCTCCTAAGTTCCTGCCTCAGCTTTGTTTAGTGCCAAAGAGCTGTTTTTTCTAACACTTCAAAAACACATGGCATTTTTTATGGGCACAAGTATCTTCACTTCTGTCAAATAAAAAATTGATTCATAAGGAAAACATTTTAAGTATGTAGATGTTTTGAAAGAAATGAGTAACTCATTAAAAAAAATAAGTATGTCTGAGAAGAGAATAAAACCATTGCCTGAAAATTGAACATAAATATCTTGGCTTTTAAGAATATTTGAATATGCATAGATTCCCCCAGTTACCTTTTAGTTTTTTACCCTTCATGTGATTACTTTTTAGAATATTCTCATTTATAAGATTCAGGACATCATACACAAAGAGCAGACAATTTTTTTTTTAAGATTTTATTTATTTATTTTGAGAAAGTGAGAGAGAACAAGTGGCGGGGAGGGGCAGAGACAGAGGGAGAGAGAGAATCGCAAGCAGGCTCCACGCTGAGCACAGAGCCCAATAGGGGGCTCAATCCCATGACTCCAAGACCACGATCTGAGCCAAAATCAAGAGTCAGATGCTTAACCAACTGAGCCACCCAGACAATCCAAGAGCAGACAACTTTTGTCCTAAGGCTATTTCTGCCTTATGTGGAAAATGTTATACTGACCTAGGAGGGAATCAAAATTCTACACTGCATCAGACGTGGTTGATGCCTTTCCCATGTCTCCTGAAATTTTGCTAGCAATCAGGATAAGGATTAAGGATAAGAATTGACTCTGTTTGACGATGGCATTTGGCCTCACTGGTGAGTCTTGGAAAGAGAGCGGCTGCTTTCTGAGTCCTATTTACCATCTTTCTCTCTATGTAAACAGACTGTTGACAATAACAGCTATGTCACAAACTTAACCATTTTCATGATGTATAGTAGAATGAAGAATGGTGCTCCATCCAGCTCTTCTCAGATCTCATTCCAGCATTTTTGTGCACCATTCCCCTTTGAATATGCTTTTACTTCTAACAGCTAGCACCTACTCTTTTTCAAAAGAACTGTTCTCAGTCTGCTAGATTCCCTTTGCATGCATGCATGCATGCCTGAGAAAAATGAGAATTTCAGGGAACTGGGGAGAAGATGAATGGGGAGACAAGGTGGCCTTTAACAAGTGACAGAGGCAGAAAACCCAGCTCCCTTGTCTCCTGTCATGACAACCCTGAGGCACAGCTAACACTCCAGAGCTCCCATGTGGATAAGGCTGATAGACATTCTGCCGGGCTCTGCCCAAGATAGATCTTTGCTTCGCTTCTTTTCCTGTCCTCTTTCCCATCCATTTCCTGCTCTTCCCTATAACACTTCCTTAAAAAATCACTTGCATAGGAATCTTTGTCTCAGGGTCTGCTTCTTGGGAACTCAACCTAAGACAGTTGGTGAGGCCCTTGAAGTAAAGGTTTACCAATGCCAAAGGTTTAAATCACTGAAACATAGAATTACAACCTGTCCGGACTGAGAAGTTCTCCTAATTGAGTATCAGAGAGGTAAATTATCTTGCCCAAGGTCTCAGGTAGGATATAGGAGGGTTCTCATAGAAAGGCACAGATGTAACTAAATTCTAGTTAAATCCAGTTTTATTCTTTCTCTCTCTCTCTTCTTCTCTTTCTCTCTCTCCCCACTCTCCCCCCTTCTCTCTCCTTTTCTCCATCCACACACATATACCACAACAAACAATACCACTAAAACAGAACTCTGAATTGATTCTGAACACACACCCCCACAGAGAAGCTTGTTTGCTTGCTGCATCAGCACAAATGTCAATCAAAAAGAGCAATGCAGTCTCTCTTCACCAGTGTCAAACTGCCCTCTCCCAAGAAACCCCAAAGGATACAGGCAAAAACTTCCCTGGTGCTCTCATAGCCAAAAGGGGAAATGAGTACATACATATGAATGAGCCTGACTAGAATTACTTATAAATAAGGAAGGAACATGCAACACTTACTCTCTCATCACATCTTCCCAAAGCATATGCTAAGATGTCTGCTTTTTTAGTGTGATGTGAAGGGCACTGAAAAGTCAGCCTAGACTAAATAGTGTCCCTCTCCCAAAGATCTACCAACTGTCTAAACTTCTCAATATTGTAGTAACTCCTTTGGGCAAAGCACAATCTTCAGGGCGCCTCTGTTAAATATATAAAAAAATCTTGGAATGACAACAGATTAACTCATTATCAGCTCTTAATCCATTAGTAAGGATTTATTTCTCAGTGCAGGTCTCTGAAGCACACAAGACAAGTTTTGAAGGGTGTAAGATTAGGAAAGCCCAGATACACTGTAAGCCCCCTGAGGCTTCACAGCAGGAGTGAGCACTGTAATGGGGTTGTACATACCACGAAGATGCATTAAGGATCCTGGACACCCAGAAAGAAGGTGTTGGGAAAGGCTACCTAGGTTCCAATCTGCTACATGCATACTGTGTGACCGTGGGCAAAAGAACTTAACCTTTAAACTACCTCATCTCAATCTCCTCATCTGTAGAATTTAAGAAATCATGAAATTTACTTTACAGGGCAGTCATGAGGACTCAGTGCTTCTAAACATGTAAGATATCTTTATTGATGATGACATTATTATTCTAATTACTTGGGAATGAAATGATAAAAGGGATAAAAATGCTCTTAAGACAAATATCGATGGCCATGATTTTGCTTAAATCTGCCCAGTACTATTGACCACAAAACAGAAAGAAAAAGCCAAAACAAGACAATTTAACAGATAACTAAGTATACTATTATACCAAAATATTCAATCATGTTATGAGAAGAAAGTGCCATAATCTTGTTTCTTCTCTGCTTTTCACTTTGTCTCTCCTTTTTTTCCCCATCTCCCTATATTTTATTTTCCTTTATTCATAAAATGTCCTTTGTTTTGCCTTGAAATGTAGGTGATATATGTCTAAGTTAAAGATTTAAGATTTCTACCTGCCTTTGAAAATTATATTTATTCAATCACAGATTCAACAAATAATGTGTGATTCCTCCTCTATGCCAGGCGCTGTACTGGGGTGGGAGACAGTGCTAACTAAGGAGATGAACATCCACCAACGCAGAGATACATTCTAGATCACAGCTTCTGAGGAGTACCCCTCTCAAACCTGCTCTTTTCTTCCCAAAGGAAACCTGGTGGATTTTACAGAAGATAAATCCCCTCTTCGACTACAGGTTATTAAAGTTTGACCTGGAGCATGTAGAGTGATAGGCATGCTTGCTCTTGGATGGAATTCCTAAACTGGACCTGGCTCTGAGGAGGCTCATTAAAGATTTGAGAATTCCAAGTTTCATTCTTCTTCAATTATGCCCCTGGGTTTAAGAGGTATTAACAGAGTAATTTTTGGAAATCAAACAAGGGAATTCTGAAATACAGAAAGAAGTCAGGCCAAAGAGGAAGATATGAGAATACTAAACTTTGAAGCCTATAAAAGAAGCCTGTTGAATTTTAATCATCTTCACTAGAGTGTTTGTAATTGTTGATCTTGTATGGAATCTAATAGTCCTAATGAAAAATGTGTTAGGCCTTGGGTCCAAGGATATCATCATTATAAGTACATAAGTGCCTAGGACAATATAATTCTCTCTACGGTGCTGCTGCTGTGGCCTTTGATCCATGATGTATTACTTACTTATTTATTGATATATAAAAATGAGCTGTCAAGCTTTTCCTAAGAAGTACAAGGGCACATGAACAAAATGTAGGAAATATACAACCACAAAAAATAAACCATGAAGTATAAACCAGATCCTCTAATGTCCAGGGCACTCTGCCTAGGTGAGTAGAATAAATCAAAAATATACTTTCTAGACACACCCTGAATGTCAACAAACAAGTTATATAATAAAGGCTTATATGAGACATAATATACGTTGGCAAAACCCTGATCTAAACACTATGAATTTACTTACATTTGGCCCTTCTTCAGAAATGGGCCTGAGACGTTGACTAGAAAGTATGAAGAGTATGATATCTTAAACACTAGCAGGGCCGGAGGTCATGTACTTGGCTTTCAGCATTTAATAATATTTTAAGCCAATTAAAATAATTTGGTTTCACAATGGAAAGATTCCATTAAATAATAGCTTTGTTCACTATGAGTGTGGGTTGTGTGGCTCTTTACTGAGTAGGACAGAACTGGAGAAACATAAAGGGTAGAGATTTAACTCAGGGCAAAGACTGAGGGACTTGTCTGAAATCACCCTTGCCCAATGAACATGGAACAAAAATCTGGTGAATTGGGTCCGTATCATCAGCCATTTCAATTGACACAGGTCAAAAGATTAATACTGCTATTAACTTTTCTCTATGACCTAAAATTTTAGAACATGGAACTTCTGTTTTTAACACTGTCTAACTTTCAGTCAGTATTTCACCACTCACTGCCAAAAAAAAGTTACAAAAATATAGTTCTTCACTCTTCTTTTTTTTTTTTTTTGAGAAACAAAACATTAGTTTTATTGGTTAGCTAAGAAAAATTAATAAAAGACATTTGGGGAGGAAATTGTTAATTTATATTGAAGCTAAAATCAAGAACATATGTTTTTTTTGTTTTGTTTTGTTTTTTTGTTTTTATTCTTATGTTAATCCCCATACATTACATCATTAGTTTTAGATGTAGTGTTCCATGATTCATTGTTTGTGCATAACACCCAGTGCTCCATGCAGAATGTGCCCTCCTCAATACCCACCACCAGGCTAACCCATCCTCCCACCCCCTTCCCCTCTAGAACCCTCAGTTTGTTTTTCAGAGTCCATCATCTCTCATGGTTCGTCTACCCCTCCGATTTCCCCCGCTTCATTCTTCCCCTCCTGCTACCTTCTTCTTCTTCTTCTTTTTTTTTTTCTTAACATATATTGCATTATTTGTTTCAGAGGTACAGATCTGAGATTCAACAGTCTTGCACAATTCACAGCGCTTACCAGAGCACATACCCTCCCCAGTGTCTATCACCCAGTCACCCCATCCCTCCCACCCCACCCCCCACTCCAGCAACCCTCAGTTTGTTTCCTGCGATTAAGAGTTCCTCCTATCAGTGAGATCATATGATACATGTTTTTCTCTGTTTGACTTATTTCGCTCAACATAATACCCTCCAGTTCCATCCATGTCGTTGCAAATGGCAAGATCTCATTCCTTTTGATGGCTGCATAATATTCCATTGTATATATATACCACTTCTTCTTTATCCATTCATCTGTCGATGGACATCTTGGCTCTTTCCACAGTTTGGCTATTGTGGACATTGCTGCTATAAACATCGGGGTGCACGTACCCTTTTGGATCCCTACTTTTGTATCTTTGGGGTAAACACCCAGTATTCACTCTTCTTTTTTAACCCCAGCTAAAACACAAGGATTTCATGATTTCCCTGAATATGACTCCACTTCATTCTGCTAGTGACAGTCCCTTGTCTAAAAGCCTGTTAACTTTGGTCTGCCATAGACAGCCAGTTTAGATTGGCTGAATAAGCTAAAAAAAAAAAAAAATCAACCTGGGTCCAGACTGAATCCATTTAACTGTTGGCACACAGTAATTTGCCAGATAATTCCTAAACTCCCCACCTAAATCTAGCTGTGTAGCTCAATGTTTTTGACAAAAATACTAGAGTCTGCACAGTGATTGAATACCCCAAATTTTCTGCAATCTGATGGGGCTTAAAGGTACAGAGACATGTTCAAGCTGTAGACCAGTGGATTAAGGCAATAATTTGGTAACCCACAACTGAACTTTGACTATAGCACTACTGCCATGTTTCTAGGGAGACCTCCCCAGAAAGTGAGTACACATCAGTATGATCTAGCTTCTTACTGGTCCCACTTTTCCTGTTGCTCTGATAGCCCCATCTTACAGAAAGTCTCAGCATCCTTTGTTATTACTCTTCACAAAATGCATGCCCACGGTACTTCTTCCTGCTCAGTTTATGAAGAAGAGTAGAAGAGTATCTACTCTTAGCAGAAGAGTAGAAGGCTATCCAAGTGTACCCATCCTAATATTTCATCCCTTCAGAGAGAAAATCTTAACTCTCCATGTTCCTCAAGCAATCCTCTCTTCACAGTATCAGTTTTTCCATGTGCCTAAAATGTGTGTACATATAACTCTGAGACATATAGTGTGACCTTCACATCACCATCCCCCAAAGGGCAGTCACATTTATAAAGACCTATTAGCATCAATTACATATGCTTTGTGTCTTATTCTCAAACCTATGTATCAGTCAGAAATCCTGCAAGAAATAGATGGTACAAAGGACTAACTGAAGAAACTTTAGTGACGTAACTATTTACAGAAGTGTGGACCAGATTAAAACTACCAATGAAGAATGGCAAAACATGCAAGGACCAGCTATGGTGGAAAGCTTTTACCTCCTCCATACTAGACGAGATAAAAAGAGAATCATGTTACCCAGTGAGGGCCAGAGCCATAAGAGCAGGGCCACTTAACTAAAATACCTGGAACTATAGGTAAAGGAAGATGGCCATTGCCCAAACAAGGTGAGGAAAAGCAGAGAGAATAAAACCCCACTTCCTTTTATTTCCGGTCTGCTAATTTCCATCATTGCTGAACCCACATGGAAACCAGAAGGCAAGAGAGCTTAGGTGGCACAATCCCTAAAGAGGTCAGGCTTTCAAGAGACAAAGCTGGGCAGAGAATGAATTTGGAGAGGGAAATGAAGATTAATCAGCATTTCATGTCAGAAGGCCCTTACTGGAGGATCAAGATTCTCTGGACCAGAAAAGTAAACCTTATCAAATTTTAAGGTCTCAGAAACTGGGGACAGGGCAAAAGGAAATCCCATCCCATGTGACTGAGATTTAAAAGAGCCAGAGGAATTAATTTCAACCATAAAGAATGTCAGAGCGGGGGAAAGCAGATTAGCATTGACTAAAAATAGCAGATGGGTCAAAATTGGGAGATAAGCTGAGGACTAAGGGCCAGGCTAAATAAGGGCAAAGTGAAAGGAAGGTGACTGGCAATTTTTGCCTAAAGGGCTGACATGTCTGTGGTTTATTTGGTATCAAAAGATACCAGAAGATGGAACTGGAGAGTATTATGCTGAGCGAAATAAGTCAATCAGAGAAAGACATGTATCATATGACCTCACTGATATGAGGAATTCTTAATCTCAGGAAACAAACTGAAGGTTGCTGAAGTGTGGGGGGTGGGAGGGATGGGGTGGCTGGATGATAAACATTGGGGAGGGTATGTGCTATGGGAAGCGCTGTGAATTGTGTAAGACTGTTGAATCACAGACCTATACCTCTGAAACAAATAATACATTAGATGTTAAAAAAAAAAAAAGAAGAAGAAGAAGAAGAAGAAGAAGATAGCAGGAGGGGAAGAATGAAGGGGGGTGGGGAAATCAGAGGGGGAGATGAACCATGAGAGACTATGGACTCTGAGAAACAAACTGAGGGTTTTAGAGGGGACGGGGGTGGGGGGATGGGTTAGCCTGGTGATGGGTATTAAGGAGGGCACATTCTGCATGGAGCACTGGGTGTTATACACAAACAATGAATCATGGAACACTACATCAAAAACTAATGATGTAATGTATGGTGACTAACATAACATAATAAAAAAAAAGATACCAGAAGAAAAAAGCAAAGGATGTATAAAACCAGGAACAGAGTAGAGCACCCAGGACAGAACAGGCAGGAGCAAGACTAAGACCCAAAGATCAAGATGCCATAAACCATATAACATGCTTCCTTCAATTATCAGTCAGAAGACACAAAAATAAAGGAGGCAAGGTCATGGAATGGATGGCAATATTGGTGTGTTGTGAACTGACTTTATTTCTTTAAAATGAATTATACCATAACATAAAATCCACTGCACTAAAAGATATCATGTAACCTGGCAGATTCTCCTAATTTTTCCAGAAACCCTCTCATCTATTCTGATAATTCTCCAGATTAAAAAAAAAATTCTTTAATACCATTCATCTTCCCTTCCAATAGAGAGAACAGTTTGCATTTATAAAAACATAATTATGGTGCCTGGGTGGCTCAGTTGTTAAGTGTCTGCCTTCAGCTCAAGTCATGATCCCAGGGTCCTGGGATTGAGCCCCACATCGGGCTCTCTGCTCTGCAGGGAGTCTGCTTCTTCCTGTCCCACTCCCCCTGCTTGTATTCCCTCTCTCACTGTCTCTCTCTCTGTCAAATAAATAAATAAATAAATAATCTTAAAAAAAATTGATGAGTGTCTCCAAAAAGAGAATAAACATTGTATATAGAAGACAAATAGGATAAATGGAGGGCAAAAACCAGGGATAGAGGTCAGGGTGGAATGTGAAAAAACAGTCATTCCTACATGCTAAACTGGAGTAAAACCAGGAGCTTTCAGTTTAGTGGCTGAGTCACTGGAGGAATCTATTGGGAAGCAGTGGTTCAGGTAGTAAAAAGTCAATGCGTATAGAGTGGCTCAGCAGTGGTGGTTCAAGATGGAAGTCTAATGAACAATAAGCTGACTCTAGAACTTTTATTTGCTGAGCCCAGCCTCTCTCAGGTCAACTTGTTCCCAACTTAACCCTACTGTTCTTGTGGACAGTTATCTGAGATTGTCATTTCCAGCTCGGAAGCTATGACTGATTTCTAAAGTGTAAGGTGTTAAAAGTTGACATAGAGTGGTGGCTATGGGAATGTAAAAAAAAGAAATGGATATGAAACATACAGTAAAGTATCATAAGATATACTGAGATGCCAGAACATAGCCACAACCAGATTTCAGCAATAAAAAAATAATAACATTTGTTCAATGCATTCTGACCCAAAACAAATCAGGACAGCAGAGAACCAAATTTTATCCCTTAATCAAATTTAATAACCTCTGCTTCCCTTTACATTTCTTTGTCTTCTTCTTTGACTTATTTCATGAAATTGTATATGCCAAGGTGATATGAAAGAATTGGCTGCTAACAAAATCTTGCCCTTTTTTTGTCTTATTCCCATATTTGAGCATAAAAATGAAGTAAGATTAAAAGGAAAGGAAATGGCATTTGTGAAAAATAATGCTAAGTGAAACCCAGAGTACTAATGAATTTTGTCACAAAATCCACAAAATTGATACTTTTTGTCACATATAATGGGTGTAGGATGATAATGAGTTGAATGATACCATAAAATGATTGATCATGAAAGCAACTAAATTCATAACATGAAAAAGTCATGCACTGGTTTTTGTTTTTATTCCCTTAAATTGGGTACTTAAGTCCAAAGGAAAACACTGAAATTTTTACAGAAGCCATGTGTCAAAGCAAAAGAAAACAAAGCACTATACTAACAAGAATATGATATTGCTCTTTAGGGAAAAAATGTAGTTAAATGCTTCTTCCATCTTTACCCAACATGTGGCTCAAAACACAAATGATAATTGCTCTGAGAATAAACATGTGAAAGTATAGAAGAAAAATCCCAAATATTTTCCAGTTCTTCCTTTGGGAATGATTAGGAGCCAATGTGGTAAAGAAAGCCTGGCCTCATCCCAGCACTTCACTACTGTGAAGAGTAGTGCAAAATCAGAGCCAAAATGGGGCACTGGGTGACCCCACAGAGGTCAAAAGCTTTTGTTGATCCAGGTATCCATGTAGCAAAGATGATATAAACTGACAATGAATCTCTTTGTCCTGGAAATTAAACCGGAAATCTCAAAACTGTGTTTTCAGTGTTTCTTGGCTTTCATTCTCTTAGAAATCCTGCCACATTTCAGTATTTTCATTCTTGTCCTGGATGAAATCACAAAGCAGAGAGGCACTTGAGAATTCTGTTTTTAAATAAAAGTAAACATTTCCAAGGGAGTTTAGGTCTCTGTTTAGTATTTTTGTGACCTAATTACTGAGCTTACACATTCCACAGATGTCATATTTCTTGGTGGCACAAATTTTGAACCAAGATCAGGTTAATTTTAATAAGAATGTTAATATGTGTCTGTAAGGTGTTTAATAAGCATTTCATATCATACTTTGCAATGCTTGGTCAAGAATTGTGCAGTGGTCTTTGGGTTTTTTTCTTTATTTTTCATGTTTGGGCACCTAAGGCAAAGATTATTCTGGTTTATTCCTCATTATTTGGGTGAAAACTGTATAGATGGTAACCCCAGACTTTTCTGAACCAATTTTATCATTCAGCAAATTAATTATTCAATAGGGAGTTAGGTATTTTCTAAAACATACTGATCCTTTCAAGTCAAAAAGACCCAGCTAACTCTAAGAGAATAACTTTGGAATAGGAGAGGATAGTTCTTAGATTAATTTCCTACTGATACCTTACTGGGGTATATTTTTGTGGTTGGATCTGACCTCTAAGAGCAACATCACCACTGAAGGATTTGGGACACTCTGTCACCTGAATGCATGCTGCAGTGGAATTGTTACTTCGCTGCTCCAACTGACACCTAAATGAGGGGCCAGTCTGTTAAAGGACAAAGGGAGGATGATTAAACTCTGAAGCAGCCGTCTATGTGACCACAGAAACATTTTGAAATTTTCTCTATTCTTGTTTTAACCCCTTCTGTGCTTCTTCAAGGGTTAGTGCTTGCAGAGTAATTTACTTTCACAAATGAAATTTTCCATTCAGAACCCTGATCATTATTATATCTTTGTTTCATGGTGTGACAAGCAAGAATACCCCATTATTACAATGTGCTCTTCAGTGGCTAGAGAGGAACAATGTGACTATAGTGTGTCATTAATATAATACTTTCCTTTTTCCTTCAGCTCTTTCATTGAAGATGGTAGAAGCTCCCCAATTTTACTTTTTTTTTTTTAAAGATTTTATTTATTTATTTGACAGAGAGAGAGCACAAGTAGGCAGAGTGGTAGACAGAGGGAGAAGGAGAAGCAGGCTCCCTGCTCAGCAGGGAGCCCGATGCGGGGCTCGATCCCAGGACCCTGGGATCATGACCTGAGCCGAAGGCAGACGCTTAATGACTGAGCCACCCAGGCGCCCCAGAAGCTCCCCTATTTTAAAACCAATCATATGGCTTTATGCAAAGGCAAAGTGCTATTTGTTCATGACTTCTGCAATTCTGTCACCAGCAAACTGACTTCCAGAACAACTGCATTGGTTACCATGGTATAGAAACTAATATAACATCTTCAAGAGTACCTAAAAATTACCAACAGACAAAAATAATCTTTGGCTTTTGTTTGTTCCCTGCCCACAATTTACCTGCTGATAAATATATACATGTATACACACACACACACATATATATTTGCTTAATCACTGAAAAAATTATTAATATATATATAATATATAATCATGTTATATATTATATATTATATAATGTAATAATATAATATATATGCATATATTATATATATTCCTATGGAATCTTCTATCAACTTGGCATTGAAAGGGTGAATTAGGCAGAAACAGAAGGAATAAACTATACCTGGAAAGATTATCTTCCACCCATTCGAGGGCTCTTCATTCTAGCCTATGGAGATCTCAAGTGTAGTATACACACTTCACATGTTTTCTAGGCAAAGTAGTATCTCTTCTATAATAGATATGGTGAATTCCCTCCAAGTCCACATAAAAAAAAAATGGTATACTTGGTTGTTAAACATAACAGAGAGATTACCTTAAAACAGAATCAACTTTTACTCAAGTCAGTGAAATCAGAGAGGCAGACAAAGAGAATTTGGTTAAAACTTTGACTTTGGAAACACTGTTATAAAAAGAAGCATAATACTCTCTTCTAAATGCCTCCTAATACCATAT
Source organism: Mirounga leonina (assembly GCF_011800145.1). NCBI lineage: Eukaryota > Metazoa > Chordata > Mammalia > Carnivora > Phocidae > Mirounga > Mirounga leonina. The sequence goes on from NW_023270971.1 coordinate 2,854,389, forward strand.
TAGTTGGTCAAAAGACCGGGCAGCCTTCCTGACAAAACTCAACAAGGGAATACTGATTGAAAGTAATTAAATGACAGGCCATGTATAATAGTTTCAGAACGTAAAATAAATAAATATGACCTATGACTAAATATCGTAGACTTAGGCAGAAATGTTTAGTTTCGTTGTAGTAGAGAATTTCCGGATGTTAATTCAACCCTACACATCTGCTGAAACTGATTAGAGAGGATGGTAGTGGTAGTTGTAGTGGCGGAATTCAGAATTCCATAGCACTGACTGTACAACGTCCGTTCTGTTCCTGTGAAACCAAACTGCTTTTATCTGCCTAATTTCTTTCCTATTACTTTTGACTCTTGATGACAAATATGTAAGGAATGGTGCCAAAACCCAGTTGGCACTTCATTATCTGAACTTGTTCCATGATACCTAAGTTTTAAAGTATTTGACTTTGTTATAGTAAAAAACAAAAATTTTGACTAAAACTCATGGGAATGTGTGGATAACATGAAGACTGGTAACTGAGAGCTAAAAATATCACTAACAGGGTCTTTCTGCCTACACTAACTCAATGAATGTTAGGAAAATTATTCAATCTTTAAAATTTCTTTCAGTGATTAAGCAAAAGTAATATTTGTCTGCAAATTTGGTGACGGAACAATTAATAAATATGAGAACTAAAGATATTTCCACATCTCAATTGCTAGTATATAGTTGCACATAACTAATAAGAGGGATAAGCATGATTCAATATATCAATCTAAAAAAAGTTTATATGGGGTACCTGGGTGGCTCAGTTGGTTAAGCATCTGCCTTCGCTTGGGTCATGATCTTACGGTCCTGGGATGGAGCCCTGTGTTGAGCCTGATGTCGGGCTCCCTGCTCAGCGGGGAGTCTGTTTCTCCCTCTCCCTCTGCCCCCCCACCTTGTTTGTGCTCTCTCTCAAATAAATAAATAAAATCTTAATAAAAATAAAAACAAAAACAGTATAGACACTATTAAGCTTTGATATGTATTTCAAAATTTTCACTTAATCAATGACTTATATAAATATATAACCAAACACATAGATACACACACACACAAAAAAAATGCAAATATGCACAATAACACTCCGCAATAACCAGCTCTGTGCCTGGTCTTGTCTTCCCTCTACTCAACCATATATTTACTAGGTCCAAGACCTGACCTAACAGCAGGGAGAAGATCATGAATTGTCTGTAGAGCATTTTAAAATTCTGACTTTATTTTTCAGCTTTTTATTTCACAAAGTTTTAAATGCTAACAAAAGTAGACAGAATTAATAATGAACTCCCATATACATAGGACACAGCTTCAACAATCAGCAACTCATAGTTTATCTTAGTTGACCCATATCCCCATCTACTTCCCCCTTCTGTATTATTTCAAAGCAAATCTCAGACATATTATTTCATCCACAAATATTTCAGCATATTTTATATATATTTATATTTATCTATATAATTATGTTTTAAAAATTGCCAAAAAAATCATTATACCAACTAAAACAATTAACAATCACTCCATAATATCAAATAGCTACCCATGTTCAAAATGTCTGTCTAATTGTCTCCTTTTTATTTTATTTATTTTGTTTTTTTTTAAGATTTTGTTTATTTATTTGACAGAGAGAGATACACAGCAAGAGAGAGAACACAAGCAGGGGGAGTGGGAGAGGTAGAAGCAGGCTTCCTGCAGAGCAGGGAGCCCAATGCGGGGCTCGATCCCAGGACCCTGGGTTCATGACGTGGGCCGAAGGCAGACGCCCAACGACTGAGCCACCCAGGTGCCTAATTGTCTCCTTTTTAACAGTTTGAGTCATTTTTGCAAAGGTCCTAGGATATTTTTAGCCTCTTTTATTTCCTTAACTTGAGCACTCATATGTTAATCAGCATGGACATATTAGAATATGGCTCGGATCACAGAAGGGAGCTCAATATGAAAATGTGTTATCCTTCCACTTTAAATGATGTAATTTTTGGTTGAACTATATGTATTAGTATCTTCGGGGGGGTGGGGGGGACATACAAGTAGTGCACATCTCTTTCTAAAACCAGGCCAGAAAAATCCAACAAGCTTTGCAGAAAACAGAATCTTCAAGCCAACACCAATAGATGTTTAAGAATGCAGACCTTCACTGAGACCATCTGTCACCAAAGGTGTGTGGAGGACCAAAGAAGGAAGAGGTGCTTGTCAGTGGCACCCTCTCTTCCCAGAACTCTCACATCATTGCCATCTTTCTTCAGATCCCAGCCAGTAGCATACCATAATTTCCAAAAAGAATTTCAACCAAAGTGTTAGAATTTGAAATTGATTTTAAGTATATCATTTTGGAAGCATTGAGTAGATCATCAATAGGCTAATTGAAATCCAAAGAATAAGATTTAAAAGCCCAGCTCAGATGTGAAGCCATGCTGGCATTTCCTGTCAGAAACCTAATTTGATCATAATACATTTTTTCTGGTTAATAAACAATTGGGTTCCATCACTTAATGCTTTCTTTTGGGTATTTGTATCTACAGTATGATGGCTAGCTTTATGTTCTTCATTGGCCAAGTTATGGTGCCCCGGTATTTTGGTCTAGCACCAGTCTAAATGTTGCTATGAAGATATTTCGTAGATGTGATTAACACTGAAATCAGTTGACTTTAAAAAAAGCAGATAACCCTCCAGAACGTGGGTGGAAATCATCCAATCAGTTGAAGGCCTTAAGCACAAACACTGAGGCTTCCAGAATATGAAGAAAGTCTCCTTCCCTACTCTGTATTATTTGAATTTTTATAATGAATATGTATTGCTTTAGTAATAGTTAATAAAGAAATAAATAAATACCCAGCTCTAAGATTCTTTTTGAGCCTTGGCTTTCCTCCTATGTAAGTAGGGATATATAAACTACTTCCTTAAGGTATTAGTTACTAATAGGAAAGCATATATTATTAACAAATGTTTGTAATCATTAATATCCTACCTATAATAAAATCAGTCACAGTCTTTTTTGTTGCCCAAAATTTTAGGTTGTGCATTATTTGGAAATTCCAAGTCAGGTCTTAGACCTAGAAGGAGCAACAAAAGTCTGCTGCCTTCTGGGGCCAGCCTACTGTCTGAACATATACAGGGCATTCCTGTTTGCCTTGTACGGTAGGAAGTTCAATTCTGATTCAATCAAATATAAATTCCAAGAGGTTTTTGTTTTTCGTTTTTAAGATTTTATTTATTTATTTGAGAGACAGAGAGAGCGCACATGCAGGGGGAGCGGCAGGCAGAGGGAGAAGGAGAAGCAGGCTCCCCACTGAGCAAGGAGCCTGATGTGGGATTCAATCCCAAGACCCCAGGATCATGACCTGAGCCTAAGGCAGATGCTTAACTGATTGAGCCACCCATGCGCGCCCCCCTTTTTACTTTTATTTATTTATTTATTTATTTGAGCACGTGCGTGTGCGAGAGAGAGAGAGGCAAGAGGTTTGCCAATGCAGCCGCAAGAGTGGGAAATGTCCTCTATTCATTATTTAAGCCTCTAATTCCTTCCCAAAAGGATTTAAGGGTGGCTTAAAATAGATGACACATCTATAATAAATCATTTACATAAGAACAATAGAACACAATTCAGAATGAGATAGATGTACTAGAACACAAGAAGTTTCTGCAGTGAAGCATAGCATGTAGGTCTATGTTTCCCTAAAACCAAGAAAGATTTCTTTTTCTTATATATACTTATAAAAATTTATAAGCCTTTGGAATCCTTCCAAATACTTTTTTAGCTTCGAATAATTAGAAAAGTTTGGCATAATTGATGAATTTATGTTCTTCTATTCTACATCTAAATTCCAAAATAATCAGTCAAAACTTATTCCTTTTCAAGAATACCAGGAATTTCTTGATTTTACTAATATCCTTATACATCTGACTTTGTTATTATAATAGAACACTTTCTTTGTATAGCTTGTACTCAAAGCTCTTCCAACTATTTTTGGGTCATATTGTCATTTACTACTATGGCTAGATAATTACAGAAATCTGGATATTCCTACTCCTGTAGGTTCAGGACTGCTTAGGTTTCCTGGGAGATACTTTGGAATACTCTTTTAGGTCATTTAAACCAAAACATATCAACAATGACAACTAGTTAAATAATGCAAATAATTGATTCATTTAATCCCTTCTCTGGGCTATAGTAGTCCTTTTCATTTTCATTTTCAGATAACAAGACTAACTCTTTACAACAGTTAAATTTATCCAGAAATATTTTTAAATAATAACCATGTGACAGCTGATTGAAATATAGTCAGCAGGGAAAAGTGTTCTCATGAGTTCAGGAGTTACATGCTGATTATTTTCCCCTGTGCTGTTCTAAAAGTCTCAGTACATTAATAACATGTAGTCAAATGTCTTGGGCTTGCATAAAACAAAAACCTAACTAAGCCCACTAAAAATTAAACAAATAAGAGAGTGGAGAAGGTGTGAGAGAGGGGAAACGAACATCCTGTTAGGTACACAGAACTCTCTCAGAAATGCAATTCAGCTAAATTAGATGGGACTGGCCCTCCTAAACCAGAGACTGAACAAGCACCTCTCTCTTTCCCCTTCTTTCCTGCCCCTAGGGTTTCTTGTTTCTACTGCTTTCTGGCATCTGTTTCATTATCCTATCTGCAGAATGGTTTCCTCTGCAAGACTCTTGAATTTTTGTCCTTCATGATTTGGGCTTATAGGTAAGTTTGGCCTACTATGCCATAGATTCTGGATCTGATTCTTCATGACCTTTTTGGTCTAGCTCCGTACTTCCATTGGCTGGATTGTGCAGAGTTCCAACACTTCTTGGGTAGAATCACTCCTACATTTATTCACTTAAAAAGAAAACATTCTTGGGGTACCTACCACAGGCCAATAATGCAGTAAGGGTTGGAGACTTAAAAATATTGAAATAGTTCTCACTCCAGGAGAAAATAAGCCAATGATTAAGATTTAAATGATATGTGTGTATGGTAGGTTTAGTGGCTTAGTGACCATGAGAACACTGAGTTGGAGCCTTTGACAGCCTGGAGACATCAAAGAATATTTGTTCCTCTTCTTTACTGTAACCTGTGCCTACTGTAACCTGCGTCTGTAAATAGCTCATTTAACTGTTTATATCTATCTCTCATAGACTGAAAGCTCCTCCAGAGCAGGGACCATGTTTTACTCATCTTTAAACCCCCAGTGACAATAATGTTTGATTAATAAATAATATATGAAATGGTGCTTGAACTGAAACATCAAACATAAGCAGGAAATCGATTTTTTGAAAAGGAGGAGGAAGCATCTTACAATTTCAGGCAACCAGGTTTCAGAGACATGAGAGACCGCAGAATGCTCAAGGCATTGCAAGCAGTTCAGAGAAGCTGGGACTTACAGGCTTGTTGGTGAATGGAGGATAATGGGACTGAGACAGGGATCAACTTGTGAAAGGCTTTTCAAGCCTCATTAAGGAATTTCAACTTTACACCAAAGGCAATGAGGAGCTGTTAAAGGACTTTAATACTGACCAGAGCAGAAGAGCATTTTCTAAAGTATATTCTGTCAGCCACATGCAGATGGGTTGCAGTGACATGAACACGGTGTCAGGAAAGTGCCTTCAGAGGCTCTTGCAAAATAGAAGTAAAAATTGACCAGTCAAATCGCTTCTGGTCCAGACCATAGCCCCATATTTGGGTACAATCTAATACAGCCCCAATGGTGAGAACCCCACCGTAGAGTAGTGTACACCCCTTGCTGTTAGGATTTTTATTTCTTTTTTTTTTTCTCAAAGATACAGATTTTTAAAGATTTATTTATTTATTTTAGAGAAAGAGGGGGAGACAGAGAGAGAGAGCAAGTGGGAAGAGGGGCAGAGGGAGAGGGAGAGAATTTCAAGCACACTCCCCATTGAGTGTGGAGCCCAACGCGAGGCTCAATCTCATGACCCTGAGATCATGACCTGAACCAAAATCCAGAGTCAGATGCTTAACAGAATGAGCCACCCAGGTGCCCCAGGATTCTTCTTTCTTAATTGGCATCTACATCACAACACAATCTCCTTCTCTCACATGCTTCTTGAGCTACCTTCACAAGATTGTTTGGATTTTAATCACCTAAAATCCCACTCTAATATACCTGGAGGTCTTAAAAGAGCAGGCCATCTAGCCTACACTCTTAGGAAGGTCTTGCTGTTTCTATTCCCACTTTTCTGGTGGCACAAAAGCAAGCACACATGAACAAGGAATGCAAAACTAGTAACTGTCACACTGAGTGCAAGACTTTTAAGGATGTTCATCACTGCATAAAATCTGTCCTTTCCCATACAAATTTTCACTCCAGTGGTAAAATGAAGCTGGACTGTATTTTACATTTTCCCTCCCTTGGTGCAATTACCTTCATTATGACTTTCACGTTTATTTAAAATACCTTATCACAAAGAATCTTTGGGCTTTCCTGACACACCAAATTCTGCCTTTAAGTATGGCTTCATTCACCCATTAAATCATGCAGACAATACTCTATTCAAGTAAGTCACCAAATATTGGGGAAGGAGCCCCCAACCTGGCATCACATCCAGTTCTTATAGGCCTGTGTAACCTTAAATGTTTCTTAGAGTGGTCCCTCAACATCAGCTTTCTCATTTGTAAAAATGGGAAGAAAGACATATATTAATTCCAAATGATGGTCTTTAGCATCTCTTCTGACTCTGATTCTATCCAAATGAAACCTAAGATCCAAAATGGCACATGCCTTGATATTGCATGTGAGCAAAAGCAGAGTTCTTGCCTTAAATTGCATCTGCAGAAAAGTTCATCCAAGTATTCCCCCAGAGTTTTACCTTAGGTTGTGGAAAGCTACAAACACGTCAGAAGCGAAACCACAATAACAACAACAAAAAAAGTATGCCTACGCTTCCTTTTTAATCAAAGTAATTGGGCAAAATTACTTATGTCCTTTCCTTTCTCTGCCTTTGTTTATATTTACTTTTCTTATATTTTCTATTTTGGAATGGATAATACAAAGTCCAAAAGGGTGTTTAGTGACATACAAGTCTCCCTTCTACTTCCCTCCCTTCTACTCTAGCCACCTAGTTTATCTGCCTGAGGCAACCACTGTTCCTCATCAAAATTACTTTAGCTTTAGATATCACCAGAAATATCTTTTTTATTAATGCAGAAAGAATTCCTAGTTGCATTAACAGAGTCTTCATTTGAACAGGTGATTATAGTAAACACAAAGGCATGTGGGCCTATTTGTTTGCTCTAGCTCCTACTTAACTATTTCCTTTGGCTTGAGTGCTTTGAGGTAAATCTTAGGTCACAGTCTAGCTGAGTCAATGTACAAGAGTGACACAGCAACACACTTAAGCCATCTGGTAAGTAAGGCAGCCAGACAGAGTTAATAATGGGAATTTCAAAATGATTCTTTACTCTAGCCACTTTACTCACTTTAGAATGTGAGGCACCTGCTTGAAATGTACAACCTTTAACAAGGGCCACTGACTGAGAAAGTTTTACCTCCCAAAAGAACTTGGGGGACCCAAGTGTAAGTCTATGGAAATCACTTGGAATCTTCCAGTGAGGAAATTGGTTTTAAGGGAAACTCAGTTGGTTTTTACTAGGCTGCAAGGATTGTGTAGACTACAATCTAATGTTAAAACAGCATGAAAAGGGACTATTCCATTGTAGTGAAGACAAGAGCCTAAACCATCAGGGGCCAATCAACACTAGAACACTAGGTGCAGGAATTCCATCAGAAAAGGCAATAAAACTGGCTAGTATAATTTAGAGTCTTTTGCATCTCTTAGCACCTACTCACTGACAGTGTGAATGACATCCCTTCAGGGAAAGAATTTTCTACCTAAGGAGAAAAATAAAAACTGAACTTTAAAGATGAAGCCAGAGATGATACAATATAATGCAATGAAACAAGCCTTCAAAAGCTTGCATTGTTGATATTTTGGCATTGCTTTACTGATGAGCTGAAACACATTATGAATAAAGCAAGTCTACATGATGCAAGAGGATGCCACTGATCAAATACAAATTTCAAATCATGTTTGTTTCCATGACCTCCACAGTGCCAGTTTTAGAGATTATTTTTCAGTCTTTATTAAGGCAATCTAAAGACATTAGACTTTCTATTGCAGTGGTTTACAACAAAACTTCTTTTAATGGATATTAGTATTTGGATATTGAAGAGGAGATAATAAGGAAACATGAGATTCAATGATGAGATCCAAAGAATGTTTGCATAATTTCAGTTTTATTCACTCCAAGTGTTGAAATGAATAACATTTGATATGCTCCAAACACTCACTAACAACCTCACCAGTGCATTACCAATTACCAACATCAAGTAGACTGTTCTCTATGGAGCTCACAGAGAGCTCTTCCCATTCTCTTTGCCTTGATTGTGTTTTCCCCAGAGTTGTTCTCATGCACAAGAAATCAAATGGAAAGAATCCTCCTAGCTTCCCGTCCCAGGAAAATTACATGTTCCTTTGGCTTAAAGCAGAACAGACCTGCAGTGAAATCCTGAGGTGACCCTGACACCTCAGAAATTTAGAAGTTTTAAAATGTACTAGCCTGAGTTGCTGCAGATCCTAAAGAAATTTAGCTAAACTGAGGACTGCTGATAGATTTAATAATTTAATTGGATCTCTTGAAAATGGAGATATTACATAAAATTATTTAGAACTTTGCAATGTGTATTTTTTGTTAAACAATTTATACATGTCAATATAGTTGACCTCTAGTTTCACTAATGTACAAAAGCTTTAGTCCTGGAAAACTTAAATTTAAATTCTATCATCCAAAACTATCACTGATCAGTGGCTTTGAAACATTTCTTACATGACCAAGAATAAAAAATATATTTTATATAATTACCTAAACCACATAGATGTATATATTCACAATATACATATATGTCTGAAACAAAATTTCACACAATACAATTCTTCACAATGTGAAATACGTTCTGATATCTTCTATTATCAGAAACAGTCAATTCTATAAAGTATTCTATAAAATCACCAAGAACACTGAATTAGTGATCATTAAACCATTGTTTCCGGGGGATATACAAAATAAAGTTCCTTTGAGCCTCTGGTCACTAATATTTTCAACAACCAATCAATACATAACCTTAGTTTATGTATGTTTGTGTTGAAAAACATCTAATTTAACATACATTGTTGATTTATCAACATTGAACTCACAGCAGACAGCTCTATCACTCATGCCTGAAAAAAGCTTATCTAATACATATACTTGTTCCATTAAGGCACAATACAGCCCTCTTACATTCAGGATCACTTTAGACAGCATTTTAGCACTATACTTGGGGGTCATCTAAAACATTGAAACCACTGGTAAAAATGCAAAAAATGTGGCACAAATAGATTGTAAAAAGGATACTTGCTTACAGTATAAGAGCTGAAACAAAAAGGTAGAGTATAAAAGTAGAGTACTGCCTTACTTTGATCTCAGCTGGGAATATGTGCATTGGCAGATTCAAAATTTTTGATGCTCTTGGCATGTCTGTAATGAACTATAAAAGCAGCATTAGTGTTAGTTTTAGGGTTACAAATAAATTTTAGGCAGTGCCTAGGCAAGTTTATAAAAACGAAATCCACAAATAATGAGGACCAACTGTAAATACTTGTGTGTATATATATATATGTAATGTATATGTGTGTACATATATATATACTAATATCCTACTAATATGATTTGATTACAAATTAATGGTTTTTGACTGGCAGCTTGAAAAACCCTACAATAAGGTAAGCAGTTTGAATGTCAGCATTGTGATTTGACCACAATTTTATCTCTATATCTGAATGACTGAAAAGAAAATTATCAATACTGAGAGTTTCATTAAACAAGACTATTTAAACATCAGAATAATGTAGAGATCATGAAATCAGCAATGCATCAACATTGCATATATGTTTATGATAACAACAATAAATATTTTGGTATGCTACCTAATTCAAAATAAGAATTTTTCCCCAAGGTTGTTCTAGGGAACACAACAACCCTGGGTAGATGAAGGTCAGAGTTATATCAACAACAGATCTGAGGGGGAGGGGCAAGTGAGCAGAGCTATGTCTACAAATCAAAAACCTTCAACCAAACCCATCAAAATAACTTATTTGCCTTCATTACACCAATGGTTGCATTAATTTTAGAAATTATAAAAAACCTTAATGACCATCATCAAGAGAATGAATGAAAAAGATGACACTATTCTTACACAATTGAATCACAGCAATGAAAATGAATAAGCTAATGCAGTATGGAGAAAACATCAAAAATACATAGTTAACCAGAAAAAAAGGGTGAAATTATATATGTCATGTGACCATTTATATAAAGTTTAAAATATGCAAAACAATACTACATATTATTTAAGGATGCATTCAAAGTTAGTAAAATATAAAAATATGCATAAAAATTCAAGACCATGGTTACCTTTGTCAAGGGAAGAAGGTAATAATATCCAAAAAGTCTTATTTCTTCAGCTGGGTTGGGATAGATTGAAGTCTATTTCATTATTTTTAAGTCTAAAATGTCTTATTAAAATATTTTAAAGCACCTATTTATATATATGCAAAAAATTACACCACCTCCTCATCACAGAAAAAAATAACAACCCATTAATGATATTAGTATAATTTCGTTTAGGTGTTAACTTATGAGAGGGAGCTTATCAAGGTAGATATGTTACATCAATCAAAAAAGTACACATTGCCATCAGTCAGAAAGGATGTATGGCATATACATGCTGTGGATTTTGAATAGGGAAGCTTTCCTCCCCAGATATTGATTTTTTAATTTATTTCCAAAAGATTCAAAATAGACATTGGATTCAAACTATTCAGGAATAAAATTACACTAACTGGTGTGGTTCAATACCACCTCACCAGAGTCCTTTTGGGTCGGCTTCTAAAATAAAATGTCAAAAGTGCACTCTGCATTTAGTACCCAGATGATAGTTTCTAATACCATTCTCCATAAAAAGAATCAGCTCTTCGGAGAAAAGGATGATTATAGGGTTGAAATATAAAAAATAAGCCTGAAGCATCTTGTAGCATCAGAAAGTAATGAATACTCAAAAAAACAAAAACCCACAATGATGCGGCTATGTCAAAGAGATATAGAAGCCAAGTGAAAGAGCACCAATGGCCAAAACTGGAACAATTTGAGCAAGAAAATAAAGCAGTGTTGGATTAAAATCCAAAGTATAAAATAAATATTCATGAGTCCATAGTGATATTAAATAAATGGTAAGAAGAAAATAGACAAATCTCCCATGCAGAAGAATCCCAAATAATTCAAGTAAATACTCCATTCTCAAGGAAGTAGAGCATAACTCCCCACCCATTAAGTGTAGGATGTACGTAGTGGTTTCCAAAAGAGCACAGTATTGAAAGGGGAATTCAAAGAGTAATTTTACAATGGAGAAACTTGACAAACACTACCTCAGTCAGGGGATAAGAGTTCACATCATCAGTGACCAGTGATTTTAATAGAATGTACCCTTGATATGATGAATTGAAAATAGTACCTTATCTCTCTGGTTTTCCTCCTCAAAACCTGTAACTCAAGTTCATCAAAAAATTAAAAATAGAACTATCCTATGATCCAGGAATCACACTACTGGGTATTTACCCAAAGAATACAAAAGCACTTAATTTGAAAGGATATATGCACCCCTATGTTTACAGCAGCATTATTTACAGTAGCCAAATTATGGGAGCAGCCTAAGTGTCCATTGATAGATGAATGGATAAGAAGATGTAGTGTATATATACAATGGAATACTATTCAGTCATTAAAAAGAATGATATCTGGAAAAAAAAAAGAATGAAATCTTGCCATTTGTAATGACATGGATGGAGCTAGAGAGTATAACGCTAAGTGCAATAAGTCATTCAGAGAAAGACAAATACCATGATTTCACTCCTATGTGGAATTTAAGAAACAAAACAAATGAACAAAGGGGAAAAAGAGAGAGACAAACCAAGAAACAGACTCTTAGCTATAGAGAACAAGCTGATGGCTATCACATGGGAAGGGTGGGGGACGAGTGAAATAGGTGATGGGGATTAAAGAGTACACTTATGATGAGCACTAAGTAATGTATAGAATTGTTGAATCACCATACTGTACACCTGAAATTAATATAACACTGTAGGTTAATAATACTGGAGTTAAAATTAAAAACTTAATAAAATTTCTAAAAACCCATTACTCCAACTTGGCCAAGAGGAAAATATCAGAAAAACCCAAATTGAGGGGCACTCTACAAAATATCTGACCAATATTCCTCAAAACCGCCAAGATCATCAAAAGCAAGAAAAGTCTGAGAAACGGTCACAGTCTAAAGGAAACAGGAGATATGAGGAATAAATGTAGTCTGGTATCCTGGATGGGATCCTAGAACAGAAAAAGGACATTAGGAAAAACCTTACAAAACCCAAATAAAGTATAAACTTCAGTTAGTAATAATGTCTCAATATTGGCTCATTAGTTATGATTATTATACCATAGTAATGTTACCAATAGGGGAAAGTAGTGCTAGGTATAGAGGAACTCTCTGTAATATTTTTGCAACTCTTCTATAAATATAAAATTATTTTAAAATTAGAAGTTTATTTTTAAAATGCCCTCCTTGGGGTGCCTGGGTGGCTCAGTCATTAAGCATCTGCCTTCAGCTCGGGTCATGGTCCCAGGGTCCTGGGATCGAGCCCCCGCATCGGGCTCCCTGCTCAGCGGGAAGCCTGCTTCTCCCTCTCCCACTCCCCCTGCTTGTGTTCCCTCTCTCGCTGTGTCTCTCTCTGTCAAATAAATAAATAAAATCTTTAAATAAATAAATAAATAAAATAAAATGCCCTCCTTAACTATGACTAGGACTTCAACCAACAGGTTATAGTGGAAAACTGGAGATATTCAGAAGAAAGAATAAAGTGTTTAATTCTGAAATTTTGTTTTTTCATCCAAAAACAAACAAGGGGTGCCTGGGTGGCTCAGTTGGTTAAGAAACTGCCTTCGGCTCAGGTCATGATCCCGGGGTCCTGGGATCGAGCCCCACATTGGGCTCCTTGCTCGGTGGGGAGCCTGCTTCTCCCTCTCCCTTTAACTGCTACTCCACCTGCTTGTGCTCTCTCTCTCTGTCAAATAAATAAATAATCCTTAAAAAAAATACAAAAAAGTTGATCTCTTAGTGAAGCTGATTATCTAAAATCTGAACTCATAAATAAACCTACTTGTAAAGGTCCTCTGAAAGAGAAGTATCATGGGTTTGACAAGAAGCAATTTTCTTCTCAATTTTTTCTACCTTCAGTAAGGTACACTGTGTTACTCAGTTTATGCAAAGAATTAACTGTAAGTCAGAAGCTGGAGCTAGGTGCAAGAATTAAAACCTGATCAGACATCATTGGTCTCAAAACAAGGACAGATACAGATAAGCAGAGTAATAGAAAAACTCATCAAGATTACAACATAACATAATAAAATTAATTAAAAAAAAAAGATTACAAGTCTCAAACAAAGGCCTCGTTAAACCCAAATCCATTGTGACCTGAAATCAGAAAGTAAAACCATTCTATTATCAAGACATCCATCAGTCCCTATAAATTTACAATTAGAGGATAATTAATTTGTCCATGTGGCCATGAAGGTCATAGCACAAGGGACAGCCTCACAGCTAAATATCAAGTATAACCTAAAATTATAATGTAAGAAAAATGTAAACTTTCTTGGAAATAAACTACTCATTCCTTTGAAAAGAAACCAAAGGAAATCAGGTCAGCTTTGTTGTTCTCTTCAAATTCAGGTACAATTTATTTCTAAGAATATACTTAATCCACCACAAAACTGGGCCTATTAGTAGCAATTATTTAGGGATCTTTATGGATCAATGTCATCTAAAAACATTAATTCACCAGTCTCCTTAAGTTATCTGCATAAGAAATATTTCAAGTGGCAATGTCCACTGCCACAGAAGGAAGAGACCAGATGTACCATGGAACTTTTTTTCTGAATCCTTGGCTCTTCCCCAAAGGAGGTAGTATGGGGACAGAGAAGAATAGGGGTTAAGGAGCATGTAAGCAAAGGAGGAAAAAAAGTCAGAAGAGAAATTATAACTGACTTCTAAGAAAATGTATTTATTTTGGTTTCCTTTTTTGCAGAATTGCTAGTTGGTTATTTTAGGGAATCGTGTTTAAGTCTTCAGATCTCTCAAAAACAATTCATCAGGTGAAAATGGGAAGAAAGAGGATGAACCTTGGTCTGTTTATTTCAGTCATTTGTATATGGGTTTTGTTTCACTTATAAAGTGGTTTTATTTAATAATGAAGCCACCCCCCCCCAAAAAAAAAGAAGTAATAAAAAGAAAAACCAAGGGGATTGATTTCATTTTACTCTTTGGTCTGAAAATAAAGTCCTAGTTCATCTTTAAGTCAACTTTTTTTTAATGAATCAAGAAGGTTCAAGTTCTGGCTCAAAGCTACAATATGTTATTGTATGTGTTGTACTAGAAGGGAGATTACAGTTTGGCTTCTGCTAAACCTGGCAGTGAGGATTTGTCCCATCAGGATTCAGGGAGGGATAAGAAAAGGAAAGAAAAAGTCAAGAGAAAATTTCCAAGGGAGACAGTTTTCACTGTAGAACCTGTTTTGTGACAAGTGCCCTCAGGGAAAGAGATTGAAAAAAGCATGACTGGCATCACCTAGGGTAATTTTTAAGGTCATTCACAGAAGTAAAGTGAGGATAAAGACTATTTATAAAGGAATTTCAGGGTTGGTTTGTATCTCCCATTTTTGGCCATTTCTGTAAGCTCAGGCATATAGGTGGTTCAGGGATGTCCAAAAAGACAATATGGTGGCAACTCAATTATTACACCTCTGTCCATTACATTTCACAGCTGAGTGTTCATGCCTTTATAATATGGGAGAATTAAGCTAAATGTTGATGTGGGGGTAAGAGGTGATCCAGAATCTTGCATCCACATTACATTATCGGAGTTTTTTCAGTAAAGCATTTCAAATATTCAATAAAATTGTTTCCAACCAGTAGATACATTCAGATTATCAACTAAGAGCAATAAAATATTATGACTTTAATACAGAAGTAAAAGTCAACACCCTGTCATTAATTTGAATTCCATTAATTTATAATTTGTAATATCTAACTTGGGTTTCCTTTACAGTATTTGTAAAGAAAGCAATCTATGTTAGTTAAATCTCTCTGATGTAAACAAGATTTCAGGGGGAAATGCTTGACCTCCTAGAGAACAAACTGTTTTCCAGTGCTATGTAACAGCATCCATTTGTATATAAACAATTAATATGTTATCTCAAGTGCCATCTTATCTATTCACCAAAACACAGAAGGCCTTCTCTCGCCTTGCCAAAGCTTTGTTTGCAGGTGATTCAAAGTAGTCTGTGTCTTTGAAAATAATACCTTTCTTTAAATCTAACGTTTGAACTTTTCAACAATTAACATCTCCCCTGCTCCAAGTAATTCAATTTTTGTACAATATATTTTTTTCATGTAAATCATGGTACATGTTGCAATTATAGGAAGTCATCTCTAGGACTCTGATATTTTTTCAGTCCAAGAAGATTTTTGGATAGTAAACAGTATTTGTGAGGAGCTTAAAGAAACTAATAGAGGCTGAGATTCAAATCCCAGAGAGGTAGTTGAATTGTACATGACTTTTTCCTGAACAGAGCTCAGAATTGTCTTCCAAAGGTTAACAGTTTCCATGACTTCACGAACTTTTACTTTCAAATGGTTTCCATGTTCTATGTTTTTTTAAATCCCTCCTCTGGAATGTCTCTGTCATTTGCAGCCTTACCTTTTAGTACGTATCCCTCTTGCAAGAATGTCAAACTTAAACAGTCACGTAAGATTCAACCCCACTCACTTTCTAAATAAATTCACTTAAATCAAGATACTTTGAGCATTTGCTTCAGAACAAAATGTTCCCAAAGCCAACTGTTTATGTTGCTGAGAAACTAGTTCTCAAGTGTGACAGTCTCACAATTTTATCAGAACTAAAGCCATTCACAATTTAATCTACTGTTAGAACAATGCTAGGTTCACCCAGATATCCTTACTAATCATTGCAGGTTTAATAGGTAACCTTATAGACTATGTAAATGGTAAAAATTGTTTTTTAAAATATTCATTATATAACTATAGGAAAATTGAAATTTTGAAATGTTAAAGTGAAGCATCAGAAAAAATATGCAGGTAAAACTATCATTTAGAATACATCTGTGCCACACTGATTTGGAAAGAAAATATCATCTACATCCCATTCTCTGTTTTGCCTTCCCTGTATCTCCACATAGCCTCAGATGAATGTTCTTTGTTTTCTAATGCATATGGCACTTTTATCTTCTTTTATTGTACCAATTACCTTCTACTTTAAATTGTAGTTATTTACAATGTTAAAGCTGGAAGACTTTTTTTAATAACAGCATTATATACATGTTAATTTCTCTATCAGATTATATTTCTTTTATCTTTGAGAAATGAACACTTAGTATGATACTTCATAAAAATTGGTGCTCAATACAAGTTTGAATAATAATGAACCCTAAGAAGATTGCTATCTCAATAACCTCAGCTATATTCCAAATTTATAACTTTTCAAAAGGTAAGTATACTTCAAATACTGCTCTAGCATTCATAAGAAGACATTTCAACAAATTTAACAAATCCCCTAGATACCAGGCAGTGTAGCTTATTATCTTACTTAATTTTGCTTAATTTTCTCTCACAAACACACACATACTTTATAAAGCATATATGCATATTATAGATGTGATAACCAATATTCAAAGAAGTTAGATCATTTTCTCAGATTGTATATCTTTAGGGCTAGAAGACAAGTTTAGTGTTCTTTCCAATATATCTATCTATATGCCTTATTCAAATTTGTTCCCTCATACCAGGTCAATCTCCCCAACCATCATGCAGTTTAGTAGCAAATGCAACAAGTTACAGACTCTTGTAACAATTTTCTTGGACCACCTTACTCTGTTCCTGGCATTGGTTTTATTTCCTACTCAATTCTATTTCCTACTCAATTCTATTTTCTACTCAGTTCTATTTCCTACTGTAGGAATTTATTTCCTACTCAATTCTATGTACTACATTTTTATTCTTTGAAGTTTAAATTTATCCTTTAAACTCAAAAATATTTTACTTCTTGATTTTGGTATGACTTGTCCTACCCCACAAGACATCAGCCTTACCTTGGCTGGACTCACCAGGGACACAGTTCAACTTTATCATGCATTCTGTGGCAAGGAATCAGAAAAAGGAGGGAAGGAATAAAGACTTTGCCAGGCTTGGGAATAACCAGGCTTCATGTCTCTGAATGCCATGCTATTTCACTGACTGCCATTTTTAGGTGTGTCCTATTAGAGGTCAACATTTTAAAGAATCACAGCAATTTTTAAGATACTACTAGAAAACAGTACTTTCATTATTCACCCCCAGTTTTAAAGTCTTTATGCTAAAATCTAAACACTTTACATTATAAATGTATATTAGGTATTTGAAATATCCAAGGTATAATTAACAGTAGATTTGGTATATTCCTCCATTGCAACTACTTATAATTTTCCTGCACTTTGACTCTGATTTGTTCATTCCCACATTAATTCATTTATTCAACAAATATTTATTAATTACCTGGTCTGTGTTAGGCACTGTTCTGTAGTAGAGTTCAGCAGAGTAACACAAGGTTGCTAAACTCTTAGAGCCAACAGGGGGCAGGGTACAAAGAGAGACTGGAAATAAACATTAACATATAAGTGTTATGAAGAAATGTGTTGGGATGAAAATAAAACAAGGTCAGATCAGGAGAAGGAAAGTAATGGTGATATTTAAATTAAGGCCTTAATAAAAGGAGCCAGCCATATAAATATCTGAGGAAAGAAACTCTACAGAGTAACCAGGAAAATAATGAAAGATGAAGGCTTGCACAGCTATTTAAATAAAAGAGAGAGAGAAGGAGGGAGGGAGGAGGGAAGAGAGAAAAAGGGAAAGGAAAGGGGAGGGGAGGGGAAGGGAAAGAAAAGGAAAAGAAAAAGGAAAGAAGGGGTGCCTGGGTGGTTCAGTTGGTTAAGCATCTGACTCTTGATCTCAGCTCAGGTCTTGATCTCAGGGTCGTGAGTTCAAGCCCTGCATCAGGCACATGAAGCCTACTTAAAAATTTAAAAACTTAAGGGCGCCTGTGTGGCTCTGGGTGGCTCAGTCGTTAAGCGTCTGCCTTCGGCTCAGGTCATGATCCCAGGGTCCTGGGATCGAGCCCCGCATTGGGCTCCCTGCTCCACGGGAAGCCTGCTTCTCCCTCTCCCACTCCTCACTGCTTGTGTTCTCTCTCTCACTGTGTCTCTCTCTGTCAAATAAATAAATAAAATCTTTTTAAAAAATTAAAAAATTAAAAATAAAAACTAAAAAAAAAGAAAAACCAAGAAAACCAAAAAAATGAAAATATATACATCTACCCACAGAAATGGTGATTTAAGACAGGGTCCCAAAGATGTGTCAATACAATTTCAATGTCTGAGATTGAAATGGTAATTGTAAAATTTCACTGAAATTTTTATTTAGTTAAAATTCTCTCCTCCCTAATCCTCAAAATAAAAAACCTATTAGGCTTATTTTATAGTATAACATTACAAAGTTCTAACCATAGGTGTATTTACCCAACACAACTCAAGAGTTCTGACCTGTCTTTGTTGCTACAATGTATCTTACCTTCCTACACCATTTTAAAATGTCCATTTTGTTACTGTGACAAAACAGTGGGAAACTGGCACAGTTTTGTGGGTCTTATGAATCATATCAAGTACAATATAGAGAGCATTTCCCTTAGATTTGTTAAATTTAATCTCCTGAATGTCCACAAAGTAGTCATTTCACTGTTTACATCTGCTCTGATGTTTATAATGACTGCATTATGTTGAAAAATTTATCTTACCATCCTTCCTCAATCCCACAACCAAATGCCAACCCTTTCAACATGATAACCATGATTCTAGATCAATCACTTTTATAGTATGGTTCCTGGCCTTTCAGATAATCCTAATGAGTTAAGAACCATAAAAATAAAAATCCTGTATTAAAAGTGAGAAGATAAATTCTTTTGACTCCCATTTTTACATACCTTATGACTAAGGGGCATTACCTTGTAACTAGTAATATGACTGATTAAAAGGTACTAAAATTTTATATTCATGGTTAACATTAGCTCATGCTTATGGCTTTCTGAGGACCTTTTTTTTCTATCAAGTCTGACTATCATTAAATTTTTGGAAATGTTGAAAATTCTGTAGCGTGCATGCAGATGTGCAGAAAGTTAGAATTCCTGCAGTTGGGGCAATCAGCATATGTTGCTGAGGAGTAGGTTGTGGTTTTTCAATTGTTGCCTTTCTTTCCATTTAAATATGAGTTAATGTTAATTTTGTTTCCTCATGTTGACTAATTTGTTGTGAGCTGTTCAGCTGACTCAACAGTAAATGTATCTCTAAATAATTGCTTTTATGGAATATAATTTTCCAATATAAAGTATAAAACATGAATGTGTTCTAAGGCATTTTTTCAGAATATAGGTCTACAATCCCTCATCTAAAACTTTTAGGACAAGATGTGTTTTAGAATTCATATTTTTTCAAATTTTAAATAGGCAATACAGTGTATAATTCCGTATATTATGAAACACCAATGCTGGAACCCAGAGCAGCAACCCATAATCAAGGACATCAATATTTCTGCAGTGACATGTATGAATGCTTACAGTAAATTGATAACAAAAGACTATGAAAAGCCTCACATTAGTTGCAGTTAGGTTTTGTAGCCAAATAAATCTGCAACAAACTTGCAGAAGAACCTCCAGTGTTCAGAATTTTTGGATGCAAATAAGATACATGCATTATTTTCCTTCCCTAGTAAACTGAATATGATGAGAATTAAAAACTACAACAGCAGCAGCAATAAAAAACCTCACTTAAAGAGTTGGTCACAATGTTCTTAATTAGGGGAGAGCTCTGTTTAGTTAATTCAATACTTGATGGCCATTTTATTTGTGGGGGGCAAAAAGAGCATTTGGAGTATTTGGAAATGAGACAAGATTATAATTAAACTCCTCAGCATATGAAATGAATAATACTTTGGAAGGTTTGTGAATTAGCTACAGAAAAATTAAGGGAAAGGGTGCACAACAACATGGAAGAGTCCTGGTAAAAAGGATGACTTATCAAAATTGCCTGATATTGGGAGAGTGCTGGGGTTAGCCAAAGGATTTATAAGAAAAGAAATGTTTACTGTTCAATTTTAAGCTACTGGCTTCACTAAGATTAAGATAACTTCCTCCTCTCCTATTCTCATTACCTGAGAGTATTGGGGCAGGTCTCATCTAAATAGAGCAGAATCAAAAAAAGATAAAGCCTCCATTCTATAGAAATGCTATCAGAAATTATAGTTTCAGGCTGGCTTTTGAACATGGACAATCCAGGATTAGAAACCCACCTCTCTGTGAAAAAACAGGAAATACAGGAAAAATAAGATCAATATTTAATGCCTAATTTTACATGTCTCAATTCATTTAAGACCCCATTTTATTCATGAGGCAATGGAATTTCAGCAACTAAGCACTGTTATCATTAGAAGTCACTGGGCTGTGGTACAAACTAAAGATTCTGTCAGTGGAAGCCAGAGCTGAGAGTGTTCTGTTTCCACTTTGGTGGAATGTATTCCACTTTGGTGGCCTGAAAATAACAAATATAAATTCTGGACAAACACAAAAAACAACTACCCCAAGGCTCTACAGAGATAATAAGACCAGGCAGATACCAGAGGGGTGTTAGAATTTGGAAGAGGAGAACATAGCAGGGTATCTTCTATTTTTGTAGTTTTATTCTAAGAGCAGATTGTTCTCATAGCATATTACAGGGTGCCTAAAACTTTTTTAGAAAATCCTCCATCTTGGGGCTCCTGGGTGGCTCAGTCAGTTAAGCATCTGTCTCTTGGTTTTGATTCAGGTCATGATCTCAGGGTTGTGAGATCGAGCCTCACATCAGGCTCTGTGCTGCATGTGGAGCCTGTTTAAGATTCTCTCTCCCTCTGCTCCTCCCCACTCGCTCTCTCTCCCCCACTCTAATAAAAATAAAAAAATATTTTTTAATTAAAAAAAATTAAGAAAAATTAAGAAAAAAAGAATTAATTTAAGTAATTAAAAATAATTAATTAAGAAAAAAAAAAGAAAAGAAAATCCTCTATCTTTCTTGTCTGAAAAACCAGGCAATAAAGCCAAAGCAAACAAAGCCACTGGAAAATGAAGGGGGAATCCTGGAAAGAAGAGACTGAGAAAAGGGGTACCCCAAATTCTATGTATAGTATAAACTCTACCTAAGTCTTTAGCTGACCCCTGAACTATGCACATGCATAGCAGACTAAAGCTACTTGCAGCTGCACCTAAAAGAGTGGAACTCATATTTAACCTGACACATTCCATAGGAAAGACTAACTTTGCAATTCACATCTAACCAGGTAAATTGCCTGCTAACACAGAAACATGAATAATCTTTAGAGAAATATAACCGAATTCAGAGTACACACAACATAATGTTCACAGTATCCAGGATATAATCCAAAATTACTTGATATATGAAGAAGTAGGGAAACTACTTAACCTATTCTCAAGAGAGAAGATAATAAACAGAAGCCAACCCAGAAGTTCAATGAGATGATGGAACTATCAAACAACTAATATAAAGCCACTATTTAAACACTGCTCAATAGGGTGAACTAAAATATATCCCAAATGAAAGAATTTTTTTAATCTCAGGAAATAGAAACTATAAAAAGGTACAAAAGAGAAATTCTAATACTGAAAAATAAAATATCTAAAATAAAAATACACAGATTCGTTTAACAAAAGAATAAAGATATAGAAAATAGTGTTAGTACAACTGAAGATAGTGAATCTGAAGAAGTATATACCACAACCAAGTGAGATTTATCCCAAGTATGCAAGGCTGGCTCAACATCTGAAAATCAATTAGTGCAATCCATCATATCAGCAAGCTAAAGAAGAAAAATAAAATCACATGATCATATCAATAGAAGCACAAGAAAGGAGAGAGGGAATGGGGTAAAAATATATTGGAAAAAATAATAGTTGAGAACTTCTCAAATTTGGTGAGAGGCATAGTTTACAGATTTAAGAAACAGTTAATTCTAATAGGACAAGTGCAAAGAATCCAAGAGTTAGCACATCAGAGTCAAAGAGCTAAAAATCAAATGTAAGAGAAAATATTGAAAGCAGCCTTAGAAAACCCATGGATTATTCCTACTTCTCATCCAAAATTGTGGAAGACAGAAGATAACAGAACAAGATCTTTGAACTATTGAAAGCAAAAGAACTCTCAGCCAAGAATTCTATATCTAGCAAAGTATCCAAAAATGGAGGTAACATGGGGTGCCTGGGTGGCTCAGTTAGTTGAGCATCTTCCTTCAGCTCAGGTCAGGATCTTGGGATTGAGCCCTATGTCAGGCTCCCTGCTCAGCGAGGAGCCTGCTTCTCCCCCTTCCCCTCCCCCTACGCATGCCGTCTCTTTCTCTCAAATAAATAAAACCTTTAAAAAAAATGAAGGTAACATAAAGACATTTTCAGAAGGAAGACAACTAAGGAATCAATTGCCAGCAGACCTCAAGGGACAGCAAATGGATCTACACAATTGCAATGAACCTTTATCATTACCTAAAATTGCATAATACTAAATCAAAGATGATTATAAAAAGTTAAGAATGCATATTATAATCCACCAAAAAATGCAAAGTATTGCTAAAAGTCAATATAATAAATTAAAAATATGATTCTAAAAATATTTAAATAATCCAACTGAAGGTTTAAAAAGGGGATGTTGAAAAATAAAAAACAGAGAAGCAAAGCACGGAGGATTTTTAGGGCAGTTAAACTATTCTGTATGAAAACATAATGGTGTGAATACTATAATTATAGGTACACATCATTACACATTTGTCAAAACACCAAGAGTAAATCCTAATGTAAACTATGAATTTTGGGTGATAATGTGTCTTTGTAGGTTAATCAATTCTAAATAACGTACCATTCTGGTGGAGGATGCTGAGAATGGGAGAGGCAATCCTTGTATGAGGACCAGGGATATATGAGAAATCTATGTTCCTTCTGCTCAATTTTGCTGTGAACTTAAAACCGCTCTAAAAAATGGAAGTCTAGGGGCGCCTGGGTGGCTCAATCGTTAAGTGTTTGCCTTTGGCTTGGGTCATGATCCCAGGGTCCTGGGATCAAGCCCCGTATCGGGCTTCCTGCTCTGCAGGAAGCCTGCTTCCCCCTTCCCCCTCTCCCACTCCCCCTGCTTGTGTTCCCTCTCTCTCTGTGTCTCTGTCAAATAAATAAACGAAATATCTTAAAAAAAAAAAAGAAAAAAGTTATTTTAAATAAATAAATAAATAAATAAATAAATAAATAAATAAATAAATAAAAATTAAAAATGGAAGTCTATTAAAAAGAAATGGGTGCCTGGGTGGCTCAGTCACTTAAGCCTCAGACTCTTGATTTCAGCTCAGGTCACGATCTCAAGGTCATGAGACAGAGCCCACGTGGGGCTCCATGCTCAGAGTGGAGTCTGCTTGTGATTCTCTCCCTCTGTTCTTCCTCCTGCTCAAGCTTGCTCTCTTTCTCTCTCAAATAAATAAATAAATTTTTTTATAAATAAATAAATAGAAATGGGGCAAACAGAACAATTAATCAACTGGTAGGCCTAAATTCAATCATATCAACAATTATATTAAATATCATTAGACAACTTACAGTTTCAGCTCCAACATGCAAAGACCTTGAAAATCAACACTTCCACCATTACAACAAGATAAAAGTGGACAACTTGAAAACCAGTGACTTCTCTTGAACCTATCAGAGAACTAAAGTTACAGGGCAAAACACCAGAACCCCAAAATCTGTACAGACAGAAGAATCATGAGAGTCAGAGCTGAAATATGATCACTGGAGCCATAAACTGGTAGGAACACTTAGATGGAAATTTTAATAAATTGCTAGAGGATGAGTGTGAATTACCGTAAGAGTAAAAGTCTCCTGAAAGCCTCAGTCTTAAAGGTGCCACAGTGGGGACCCCACACAGATCTTTGGCAAGTGTGGTGAGGGAAAGATTAATCATTGTGAAATATGCTCAAAGCCTTCTCCATAACACAGGTCTACTCTCATGGGAAAAGACTACCCACCTGGGGGAATGGAATTCCTCCTAATATAGTCCCTTCTAGCCTTCCTATCTCCTCTAAGATGGAATAATAAACACAGTCAACCCAGGTCATGTCTTCCAAGAAAGAGATGCTGCAGCCAGGGAAGGGAATTTGGGTGGCGCTATACCAGTGGAAAAACGTGTAAAGGTCACAGCCCAGAGACACAGATGCACTAAAGGAAAGCGATTTAATTGTAAGATTATAAAATGCTACTTCCCGGGGTGCCTGGGTGGCTCAGTTGGTTAAGCATCTGCCTTTGGCTCAGGTTGTGATCCCAGGGTCCTGGGATCAAGCCCCGCATCGGGCTCCCTGCTCAGCGGAGAGCCTGCTTCTCCCTCTCTGTCTCTGCCCACTTGTGCTCTCTCTCTAATAAATATATAAAATCTTAAAAAAAAAAAATGCTACTTCTCTCTCACACCTTACCACCACCCAACAGGCTCCAGAATAACAATGGATTCAGCTTAAATAGCTGCAAGATTCAGAACTCTAAGGAGTCTAAGGGACATTCTTAGGGAATCCTAAAGACAACAGAAGAGACAAAATCAAAGACAATAAGGGAATTTGAAGCCTCTGGCACCTATAAGTACAGCAAACATACCCCAACTCCTAGCCAGATTAACATAAAACCTCACACTAAAAGCCTCAATTCCTATTACCCAATGCATCATGTCTAGATTTCAAGAATAAAACTACAAGTCATGTTAAAAGGCAAGAAAAACTACAGTCTATAAAGATAAACCAAGCATCAGAACTACATTTAGATATGACAAAGATTTTGAAATTATCAGACAAGTAATTTAAAATAACTATGAGTAATATGTTACAGGGCTCTAAGTGGAAAATTAGACAATATGGAAGAAGAAATGGGTAATGTAAGCAGAAAGAAGGAAACTCTAAAAAAGAACCAAAACAGTGTTAGAAATAAAAAAACAACGGTACACTATATGTTAGTTAATTGAATTTAAATAAGATTAAAAAAACATTCTAACAGAATTAAAGAATGCCTTTGATGGGCTTATCAATAGAATCAACATGGTCAAGGAAAGAATCAGTGAGCTTGAAGATCTATCATTAGAAATTTCACAAACTGAAACACAAATAGAAAAGAGAATAAGAAAATAGAACTGAAAGTCCAAGAACTGTGGGACAATTGCAAAAGATATCATATATGCATAATTGGAATACCAGAAGGAGAAGGAAGAGAGAAAGGAAAAGAAAAAATACTTGGAGTAAAAATGGCTGAGAATTTTCCCAAATTATGACACACATCAAACCACAGATCTAGAAAGCTCAGAAAACATCAAGCAGAATAACTATACACACACATGTGCATACACACACACACACACACACTCCTAGGCTATCATATTCAAACTGCAGAAAACTAAAGACAAAGAAAAAATGTTTAAAGAAGCCAAAGGAGGAAAAACACATTATCTATAGACAAAGAAGTAGACAAAAAAAGAAGTAGACAAAAAATTACAGTAGGCTTCCATTATAAATTATGCTAACAAGAGAGTGGAGTTAAATCTTTAAAGTGTTGAGAAAAATAATGACAAGGTAGAATTCTATATCCAGCGAAGTTACCTTTCAAGAGTGAAGGAGACATCTGAAACTAATATAACACTGTATATTAACTAACTGGAATTAAAATAAAAATTTTTAAATATAAAAAGTAAAAACTAAATTTTAATTATTTAAAAAGTGAAATATTTTCTCAAAAAAACAGAAACAGGGAATTCATCGACAACACACCTCCCTAAAAGAAATGTTAAAAGCAGTTCTTCAGGCAGAAGGAAAATTATAGAGGTCAGAAAATTGGATACATAAGAAAAAGAAGAGCATCAGTGAAGGAATAAGTGAAAGTAAAATAAACCTGTTGTTTGTATTCTTAATTAACCTAAAATTTAACTGTCTAAATTAATAATAATAACAATCTATTGGGTAATTATAGCATATTGGTAAGTAAAATGGATGATCACTATGTCACAGGGACCTAGAGAGGGAAATTGGGAACACAGTTATAAGTTACCTGCACTACACATATTCTTTGAAGGTAGACTTGGATTAAATATATATATATATATTACAAACTCTAAGGCAACAACTAATTTTTTTTAAAGAAGCATAATAGATCTGCTAAAAGATGAAATAAAAGAGAATTATATAAGACAACCAGTTTAAGTCAGAACCTAAGGCAGGTCTCCATCTCATCACACTGAGATCACAACCTGAGCCAAAACCAAGAGTCAGATGCTTAAATGACTGCACCACCCAGGCACCCCCTTTAATTTTTATTTCTACATATATATTTATATAGACATATTTCTTTTTTGTTTGTTTACTTTCATTGTATTTTATGTATTTTATTTTATTTTTCTTTCTTATTTTGGGATCTAGATTCTTTTAACAAGCAGACCAAAACACACAGAGGATCTAGTTTTTTGTTGTTATTGTTTTGTTTTGTTTTTCTTTCTTCTTTTCTTTTCTGGACAAAATGATGAGATGGAGAAATTCAATCCAAAAGAAAGAATAGAAAAAAAAAAAGAACAGGAGATAGTACTCATGACCAGGGATTTAATCAATACAAGTACAAGGAAGATGTCTGAACTAGAATTTAAAACAACGGTTATAAGGATACTAACAGGGCTTGAAAAAAGCATAGAAGACACTAGAGAATCCCTACTGCAGAGATAAAAGAACTAAAAGCTAGTCAGGCTGAAATTAAAAATGCTATAATCAAGATGCAATCCCAAATGGAGGACATAAAAATGAGAATGGAAGAAGCAAAGGAGTGAATCACTGATACAGAAGGTAAGATTATAGAAAATAATGAAGCTGAAAAGAAGAGGGAAAGAAAGGTAATGGACCATGAAGACAGACTTAGGGAACTCAGCAACTTATTAAAATGTAGTAACATTTGTATCATAGGAGTCCCAGAAGATGAAGACAGAGAAAAAGGGGCAGGTTTACTCAAAAAAATTATAGCTGAGTGGCACCTGGGTGGCTCAGTCGGTTAAGTGTCTGCCTTCAGCTCAGGTCATGATCCTGGAGTCCCAGATCAAGCCCCACATCAGGCTCCCTGCTCAGCGGGGGGTCTGGTTCTCCCTCTGCTCCTTCCCCCAGCTCATGTTCTCTCTCTGACTCTCTCAAATAAATAAGTAAATAAGTAAATATCTTTTTAAAAATCATAGATGAAAACTTCCCTAATCTGGGAAAGGACCCAGACATTAAAATCTAAGAAGCACAGAGAAAGAACTCTCATTAAATTCAACAAAAGCTGACCATCGCCAAGGCATATCATAGTCGAATTCACAAAATACACAAACAAGGAAAGAATCCTGAAAACAAAAAGGGAAAAAAAGTCCTTAACCTACAAGGGAAGACAGATCAGGTTCGCATCAGATCTATCCACCAAAACTTGGCAGGCCAGAAAGGAGTAGAAGGAAATATTCAACATGCTGAATGGGAAAAATATGCAGCCAAGAATTCTTTATCCAACGAGTCTGTCATTCAGAAGAGAAGAGATAAAGAGTTTCCCAGACAAACAAAAACTAAAGGAGTTCATGACCACTAAACCAGCCCTGAAAGAAATTTTAAGGGGGACTCTTTGAGTGGAGGGAAAAAAAAAACCCAAAAGCAACAAAGAATAGAAAGGACTAGAGAGCATCACCAGAAACACCAACTGTACAGGTAATACAGTAACACTAAATTCATAACTTTCAATAATCACTCTGAATGTAAAAGGGCTAAATGCTCCAATCAAAAGACACAGGGTATCAGAATGAATTAAAAAACAAGATTCATCTCTATGCTGCCTACAAGAGACTCATTTTAGACCTAAAGACACCTGCAGATTGAAAGTGAAGGGATGGAAAACCATCTATCATGCTAATGGACGTCAAAAGAAAGCCAGAGTAGCCGTCCTTATATCAGAAAAACTAGATTTTAAAACAAAGACTGTAACAAGAGATAAAGAAGGACATTATATCATAATTAAGGGTCTTTCCATCTAAAAGATCTAACAACTGTAAATATTTATGCCCCCAACTTGGGAGCATGCAAATATATAAATCAATTAATAATAAACATAATAATAATATAAATAATAAACATAAACATTGATAATAATACAATAATAGTAGGGGATTTTTAAATCCCACTTACAACAATGGACAGATCATCTAAGCTGAAAATCAACAAGGAAACAAAGGCTTTGAATGACACACTGGACCAGATGGACTTAACAGATATATTCAGAGCATTTCATCCTAAAGCAGCAAATTACACATTCTTTTTGAGTACACATGGAACATTCTCCAGAATAGATCATGTACTGGTAACAAATCAAGCCTCAACCACTACAAAAAGATTAAGATTATACCATGCATATTTTCAGACCACAACGCTATGAAACTTGAAGTCAGCCACAAGAAAAAATTTGAAAAGACCACAAATACATGGAAGTTAAGGAACATCCTACTAAAAAATGAACAGGTTAACAAGGAAATTAAAGAAGAAATAAAAAAATACATGAAAGCAAATAAAAATGAAAATATGACAGTCCAAAACAACTGGAATGCAGCAAAGGCAGTCATAAAAGGGAAGTATATTGCAATACAGGCCTTCCTCAAGAAGCAAGGAAAGTCTCAAAAACACAACCTAACCTTACACCTAAAGGAGTTAGAAAAGAACCAGCAAATAAAGCCTAAAGCCAGCAGGTGAAGGGAAATAAAGATCACAGCAGAACTAAATGAT
This sequence comes from Mirounga leonina, assembly GCF_011800145.1. Lineage (NCBI taxonomy): Eukaryota > Metazoa > Chordata > Mammalia > Carnivora > Phocidae > Mirounga > Mirounga leonina. The sequence continues at coordinate 2,883,494 of NW_023270971.1, forward strand.
ATAGAAACAAACAAACAACAACAACAACAACAAAAATAATAGAACGGATTAATGAAACTAAGAGCTGGTTCTTCAAAAGAATTAATAAAATTGGTAAACCCCTAGGCAGACTTACCAAAAAGAAAAGAGAAAGGACTCAAATAGATAAAATCATGAATGAAAGAGGAAAGATCACAACCAATACCACAGAAATACAAACAATTATAAGAGAATATTATGAAAAATTATATGCCAACAAACAGGGCACCCTGGAAGAAATGGACAAATTCCTAGAAACCTACAAACTATCAAAATTGAAAAATGAAGAAATAGAAAATTTGAACAGACCCATAACCAGCAAACAAATTGAATCAGTAATCAAAAATCTCCCAACAAACAACCACCCAGGGCCAGTTAGAGTCCCAGGGGAATTCTACCAGACATTAAAGAAGAGTTAATACCTATTCTCTTCAAACCATTCCAAAAAATAGAAATGGAAGGAAAACTCCCAAACTCCTTCTACAAGACCAGCATTACCTGCATTCCAAAACCAAAGACTGCACTACAAAGTAAAATTACAGGCCAATTTCCCTGATGAACTTGGATGCAAAAATTCTCAATAAAATACTAGCAAGTCAAATTCAACAGTACATTAAAAGGATTATTCACTATGATCTAGGGGGATTTATTCCTGAGCTGCAGGGGTGGGTCAACAGTCACAAATCAATTAACATGATACATCACATTAATAAAAGAAAGAATAAGAACCATATAATCCTCTCAATAGATGCAGAAAAAGAATTTGACAAAAATACAGCATCCTTTCTTGATAAAAACTCTCAACAAAGTAAGTAAGGATAGATGGAACATACCTCAACATCATAAAGGTCATATACAAAAGACCCACAACTAATATCATCCTCATTGGGGGAAAATTGAGTCTTTCCTGTATGGTCAGGAACAAGACAAGGATGTCCACTATCACCATTACTATTAAACAAAGAACTGGAAGTCTTAGCCTCAGAAATCACACAACAAAAAGAAATAAAGGCATCTAATTGGCAAGGAAGAAGTCAGACTTTCGCTATTTGCAGAAGACAAGAAACTCAAGGTAGAAAACCTGAAGGACTCCACCAGAAAATTGCTAGAACTCATACATAAATTCATCAAAGTTGCAGCATATAAAATCAATGTGCAGAACTCTGTTGCATGTCTATACACCAACAACGAACCAGGAGAAAAAGATACTAAGGATTCAATCCCATTTGCAACTGCACCAAAAACAATAAGAAACCTAGGGGGGAAAAAGCAAAAATAAACTATTGGGACTTCATCAAGATAAAAAGCTTTTGCAAAACAAAGGAAACGATCAACAAAACTAAAAGACAACCTACATGATATGAGGAAATCTTAATCTCAGGAAACAAACTGAGGGTTGCTGGAGTGGTGGGGGATGAGAGGGATGGGGTGGCTGGGTGATAGACATTGGGGAGGGTATGTGCTATGGTGAGCGCTGTGAATTGTGTAAGACTGATGAATCACATATCTGTACCTCTGAAACAAATAATACATTATATGTTAAAAAAAAAAAAAAAAAAGAGGGGCACCTGGGTGCCTCAGTCGTTAAGCGTCTGCCTTCAGCTCAGGTCATGATCTCAGGGTCCTGGGATCGAGCCCCACATTGGGCTCCCTGCTCAGCGGGAAGCCTGCTTCTCCCTCTCCCACTCCCCCTGCTTGTGTTCCCTCTCTCACTGTGTCTCTCTCTGTCAAACAAATAAAATATTAAAAAAAAAAAAAGAGGATAGTAGGAAGTGAAAAATGAAGGGCGGGAAATGAGAGGGGAAGATGAACCATGAGAGACTATGGACTCTGAGAAACAAACTGAGGGTTTTAGAGGGGAGGGGGGTGGGGGGGATGGGTTAGCCTGGTGATGGGTATTAAAGAGGGCACATATTGAATGGAGCACTGGGTGTCATATGCAAACAATGAATCATGGAACATTACATCAAAAACTAATGATGTAATGTATGGTGATTAACATAACATAATAAATTTTTTTTAAAAAAGACAACCTACAGAATGAGAGAAGATATTTGCAAATGACATACCTGATAAAGGGTTAGTATCCAAAATCTATAAAGAACTTACCAAACTCAACTCCCAAAAAACATAATCCAGTTAAGAAATGGGCAAAAGACTAATGAAAATTTTTCCAAAGAAGACTTCCAGATGGCTAACAGACACATGAAAAGATGCTCAACATCATTCATCATTGGGGCAATACAAATCAAAACCCTGATGAAATACTACCACACACCTGTCAGAATGGCTAAAATTAGTAACACAGGAAACAAAAGATGTTGGTGACGATGCAGAGAAAGGGAAACCCTCTTACACTGTTATAAGGAATGCAAACTGGTGCAGCCACTCTGGAAAACAGTATGGCAGTTCCTCAAAAAGTTAAAAACAGAACTTTACCCTATAATCCAGCAATTGCACTATTAGGTATTTACCCAAAGGATACAAAAATGCTAATTCAAAGGGACATATGTACCCCGATGTTTATAGCAGCATTATCAACAATAACCAAACTATGGAGAGAGCCCAAATGTCCATCCACTGATGAATGGATAAAGAAGATATGTTATATATATATATATATAATGGAATATTACCCAGCCATCAAAAAGAATGAAATCTTGTCAATTGCAATGATGTGGATGTAGCAACACTGTATTATGCTAAGCAAATTAAGTCAGTCAGAGAAAGACAAATACCATAAGATTTCACTCATATGTGGAATTTAAGAAACAGAACAGATGAACATAGGGAAAGGGGAAAAAGAGAGAGAGGGAAGCAAACCATAAGAGACTCTTAACTATAGAGAAAAAACTGAGGGTTGATGGAGGGGAGTTGGGCAGGGGATGGGCTGACTGGCTCATGGGTATTAAGGAGGGCATTTGTGATGAGCACTAGGTTTTATATGTAAGTGATGAATCACTAAATTCTACACCTGAAACCAATTTTATGATATATGTTAACTAACTAGAATTTAAATTAAAAACTTGAAATTAAAAAAAAAAGAAATGAAGTAGGGGTCACATTACTAATCCCATGGATATTAAAAGGGGTAATAAAGGAATACCACTAATAACTCTATGCCCACAAATTTGGTAACATAGATGAAATTGCCCCATCCTTGAAGATGCAAACCACCAAAATTCACACAAGGATAAATAGATTACCCAAATATCCCTATATCTCCTAAACTGAAATCAATAAGAAACTTCCAAAAAAGAAAACAGCCCCAATATTGTTTCACTGGTGAATTCTATCAAACATTTAAGGAAGAAATAATACCAATTCTTCACAATTACTTTCAAAGAGTTGAAGCAGAGGGAATACTTTCTAACTCATTCTTTTTAAAAAAAAGAAAAAACTTTTTTTAATTTGACAGAGAGAGACACAGTGAGAGAGGGAACACAAGCAGGGGTAGTGGGAAAGGGAGAAACAGTCCTCCCGCCGAGCAGGGAGCCCAATGCGCACCTCGATCCCAGGACCCTGGGATCATGAACCGAGCAAAAGGCAGACGCTCAACAACTGAGCCACCCAGGTGCCCCTCTAACTCATTCTTTAATACCAGTATTGTCCTAATACCAAAACTAAATAAAGACATTACAGGAAAGGAAGGCTATAGATTAGTATCTCTAATGTACACAGATATAAAAATCCTTAACAAAATATTAGCAAATTAAATCTAAGAAAATACAAAAAGAATTATACGACACAACGAAGTGCAATTTATTTCAAGTAGGCAAGACCGATTTAACACTTAAAAAAAAATCAATGTATTGCCACATCAATAGGCTAAATTTGAAAAATAAGTGATCATATCAATTGTCACAAAAAAAGCATTTGACAAAGTTCATAATAAAAACTCTCAGAAAACTACAAAAGAGGAGGAACTTCCTCAACTTGATAACGTCTACCAAACAAACAAACTAAAGCTATCATTATACTTATTTGTGAGAAATTGGATGTTTTCTTCTTAAAATCGGGAACAAAGAAGTCCTCTTTCTGAATGCCCATTTAACACTATATTGGAAGTAGTAGCAAATTATACTAGTTAGACAAGTTATATTCCTTGTTTCAAAGTTTATTTTATTTGCTATTAGTATAGTCACAAATCTTTCCACTGTCTACATGGCATGTCTTTTTCTATCCACTTATTTTCCCATCTTACCTAGTATTTATATTTAAGTGTGTAAATTTCTAGATGATAGAGCTTCCTTTTTAAACTCATTCTGGTAATCTGCCTTTTAATTGGAGTGTTTGGCCCATTAACATTTTCATCTTCTGGAGACTAAGGTTTTGATTTATTAAATACTAAAATGTCACTACAGAAATTCTAACCAAGGAAATTTCAGATTTTTATTTTTTAAAACTTTTTATTTTTAGAATACTTTTAGATTTACAGGAAAATTATGAAGATAATTTAGCAAGTTCTCATAGATTCCATACCCAGTATTCCCTATTATTAACACCTTATAACTTTATGCTACAGTTGTAATAATTATTGAACCATTTTGATGAATTAATATGTAGAGTAAGCCCTAACAGTTGTTTTTCTTTTTTGTAATGTATGTGCCTGATTTAAGCTTTGATTGCTGAGGCATCCATTTAAAATTGGCTATATTGAAAGGGCTACTATCCAAAATCTAAAAGAACTTATCAAACTCAACACCCAAAGAACAAATAATCCAATCAAGAAATGGGCAGAAGACATGAACAGACATTTCTGCAAAGAAGACATTCAAATGGCCAACAGACACATGAAAAAGTGCTCAACATCACTCGGCATCAGGGAAATCCAAATCAAAACCTCAAAGAGATACCACCTCACACCAGTCAGAATGGCTAAAATTAACAAGTCAGGAAACAAAAGATGTTGGTGAGGATGCAGAGAAAGGCGAACCCTCTTACACTGTTGGTGGGAATGCAAGCTGGTGCAGCCACTCTGGAAAACAGTATGGAGGTTCCTCAAAAAGTTGACAATAGAGCTACCCTACGACCCAGCAATTGCACTACTGGGTATTTACCCCAAAGATACAAATGTAGTGATCCGAAGGGGCACTTGTGACCCAATGTTTATAGCAGCAATGTCCACAATAGCCAAACTATGGAAAG